>NC_091479.1:7434179-7749605 GCF_036971445.1 Narcine bancroftii | reverse complement strand
TACCCGCATACATATCAATCGTGATCATTTTAACTCTCATTACCCGTCTTCCTCCCTCAGTCTATTTTTGTAATTGTTCTGCAAATTTTCGTGCTTCTTCTGGATCCGAGAATAGTCTGTTTTGTTGTCCTGGAATAAATATTTTCAATACCGCTGGATGCTTTAGTATAAATTTATACCCTTTCTTCCATAAAATCACCTTTGCTGTATTGAACTCTTTTCTCTTCTTTAGGAGTTCAAAACTTATATCTGGATAAATGAAGATTTTTTGCCCTTTATACTCCAGTGGTTTGTTGCCCTCTCTTACTTTTTCCATTGCCTTCTCCAGTACCTTTTCTCTTGTAGTATATCTTAGGAATTTTACTACAATAGATCTTGGTTTTTGTTGTGGTTGTGGTTTAGAGGCCAATACTCTATGTGCCCTTTCTATTTCCATTTCTTGCTGTAGTTCTGGACATCCTAGGGTCTTAGGGATCCACTCTTTTATAAACTCCCTCATATTCTTGCCTTCTTCATCTTCCTTAAGGCCCACTATCTTTATGTTATTTCTTCTGTTATGGTTTTCCATTGTATCTATTTTTTGAGCTAGTAGTTCTTGTGTCTCTTTAGTTTTTTTATTAGATTTCTCCAATTTCATTTTTAAGTCTTCTACCTCCATTTCTGCTGCTACTGCCCGCTCTTCCATCTTGTCCATTTTCTTTCCCATTTCTGTTAAGGTCATCTCCATTTTATTTATTTTCTCTTCTGTGTTGTTTATTCTTTTTCTTAAATCCTTAAATTCCTGTGTTTGCCATTCTTTAAATGACTCCATGTATCCTTTAATAAGAGAAAGTACCTTCTTTATCTTGCCTTTCTTTTCTTCTTCTATTTCCCTGTACTCTTCCTCTTCTTCTTCCTCTGGGTTGACCATCTGTTGTTTCTTTGGTGCCCTTTCCTCCTCTTCTTTCTTGTTTCTATTGTCTTCTGTGGTCTCTTCTTGCTGCAGGTGTTCTGCAGCTGTCGTTGCCGGCTGTGGAGATCGACTCCCCAGCTGGTCCCCCCTCCCGTCGGTGTGTTTTTTTTCATGCGCGGTTGCGCACTTTTACTCGGCTCAGCGAGCCATTTTTGTAGTCCATTATTTACCGACCTGAGGGAGCGGGTTTCTCTCTCCGCAGCGGGCCTCTTCAGACAGGTAAGGCCTTCACCTTTTTCCTCCTTTGTCTTCTCTTCCTCTCTTCTTACCGTTGCTTTCGATTTTTCTTTTTTTGTCGCCATCTTCTTTCCACCTTTATACTCACTTTTCTGTAACTTTTATTTCTGTGCCTTTGTGTTTTCCTTTGTTTTTCCCGACTTTTCTGGAGAGGGCTGGAGTTCACCGTCCAGCCACTACTCCATCACGTGACTCCTCCGGTGGTGAGGATCCTTGATGATTACTGCTGCTCTCCAATGGCAGCGTTCCCTAAAGATGTTCTTGATGATGGGGAGGGCTTTGCCTGTGATGTCCTGGGATGTGTCCACCACTTTTTGCAGGGCTTTAAGCTCAGGGGCATTGGTGTTCCCATACCAGACCATGATGCGGTTGGTCAGCACACTTTGCACCACACCTCTGTCGAAATTTGCCAGGGTTTCCAATCTACAGGAGCCTGAGGACACACATTCAACATTACAAAAACAGCTCCTGCCCCTCTGCCATCAGATTTATGAACGGACGATGAACCTATGAACCTATTTATTGTTTTTAAATCTTATATTTATGGAATTGTAATTTATACTAGTTTTGTATCTTTCTATACAACACTACTGCCGCAGAACAACAGATTTTGTGACACATGTTCATGACCAATAAAACCTGATTCTGTAGTTTCCTGCCCACCACAACTGTGACAAGATTTCTAATCACAGTTAATTAACTGAATTTAATTTCCTCAGAATCGATGGGTTCAAGATCATGACAAATTAGTTGTCAAGACCTCTGATTGCCTTTCCACTAACCTAATCAGTTCCACATTTTTTGGAGGATGAGGGAAAGTTCTTTACTTCACATCAGAATCGCCTGACACCCAGCCCTCTTCAACATCCCAAGAAAGTATGCAGTGCTTCATGTAAGCCTCAACTCCACAAGGTTCCAAGGTCACCCGTCACTGCTCCAATGACGCCGTGTGTGAGCCGCGTCCGAGAGCTGCCATAGGTTATGTGCAGTGGTATCCCTTCAAGCCATCTGCTATCCACAAAAGCCAATTTATGTTGGCTTTGATGATGCTCATTCGTAAAGAGTAGCGCCAAGAGAGGAGCTGGGAGGTATGTATTAATGCCCAAAGGCACACAGTGGCAGCTCTACAAAGGAATGGGCCAAAATCAACACAGCTGGCTGGCTAACCTTTTCAAACACTTACCTATAGAGACAAATTCACTGCAGTTTAGTAACCGCGACACTTCCTCCATTCCTGTCCAGCCGTCTCGCTCCAGTACCTGACGACAGAAGGGTGTTAAATCTGAAGAACAATCACAGAGGGGTAGCCACCAACACCCACATTTGTGCCATACGTGGATCATAGAAGATGGCCCAAAGAAACAATATGAACCGAGGGAAGGACTAATGAACTATTGCGAACTGGAGAATGAGAATCAATGCAAGTTCCAAAAAAGATGGTGTCTCTTGGAGATGAGCAGGGATAGAGGAAGATGGAGGAATGTCCAGCAGAGCGCGGGAGAAAAGGTGTGGTTTATTTTGAGTAGGTTGGAGATGGAGAGGGTGGGCAATATTGGAATAATAAACAGAAGTACTGGGTTTCTGAACTGAGCCAGAATCACTCAGGTGTGATAGTTCAATGAAGCAAAATATAGTCAGAGATAAACACAAACTAATTTTAATTTATTTACAACATGGTAAAAGCCAATTCTGCCCATTTAAACCCTTGCCACTCAATTAAATCAGTCTGGTTCAGAACAAACAAAGAAATGCATTTCAAAAGGCAAAGCTTTGAATGAATTGATTAAATAGGACATGGTTTCATAGTTTAGCCCTTCTACATGTGCAATATTAGATAGGTTTGTTCTCTTCACTGTTTATGAATTTAGACATACAGCATGGTAACAGGCCATTCTGGCCCATGAGCCCGTGCCCCCCAATTAACCTACAACTCATCGGGACATTTCGAATGGTGGGAGGAAACCGGCGCCCCCAGGGAAAGCCCACGCAGACACAGGGGGAACGTACAAACTCCTTCCTGACAGTGCGGAATTCGAACCCCAGTCCCGATCACTGGCTCTGTAAGAGCGTTACGCTAACCGCTATGCCATTTAGATGCATGAACCATGAAGGGAAATTACAATTACATACCTGTTCTATTATCTTACAGCTCAATGGAACATATGCACCACTAAATACATAGGCCATGTCTCGTGGAAACTTCAGATCATATTCTTCTTCTGAGCGAGGTATCTGTCAAGAGATGGTAGTTGACCCTGAACACTCCAATATGGAAAACAATATATAGTGTCAGTGTCATGATGGATGGAATATATTTTACTGTGTGCAACTACAACTGTACATCGGGACACATTCATTTAAAAATGCCAGATTGCCACACTGCACAGATTGAGTTGGGACAATTTGAAAATATCGAAGAACTTAAAGGGAAAAAGCTATCTGTGCAATCCATCCCATTCATACTCGTGGAGTTGCCATTTTCCTAGCAGTGAGGCCAATCTATCTTTAGCAAAATGCATCTCGTTGCAGCCCATGAATAAAACTCAGTGACTCCATTACAACCCAGCCAAGGGTAAGGGGTGCTGGAGCGAGCAATCACTTTAAAGTATATCATCTAATTCAAGAAAGACCCATCTGCTGTGTGTGTACATTTGGTTTACTGCATTCTCCCAAAGCACCAGCCTATTTGTTTGGTTCCTTACCAGGTTCAGCCGCTTGCTAAAAGCCCTGAAATGGCTTTTCCTGGCCAGAGATGAGAAGGCGTCAGTCAGCTTTCCTGAAAACAAGTGATTTTGTACTTTTGTGAATTGTATAAAACCACAATCCAGAGAGCCTGATCATAAACAAGAGTGTCCGGGTCACTCAGTATGAGAGGTCCTGAACACATTGCCCAGTAACACGGGTAAGTACGGTGGCCCAGAACTTCACAGCCAAGGAGGTCAAAAATCCAGGGAGTACATCTATTTTCTCTTCAACAAAATCAGAGCTCCAAAGGCTACATTTCCTGCCCAGTTGCCCGGTGGCAAATGGAATTTAATGTAGAAAAGTGTGGAGGTCTTGCCCTTCAGTAAGAGAAATTTAAAGGCAGACCAATCTAAATGGAAACAGATTGCAGACCAGCAAGATGAAGAATAATAGAATGTAGGACAATACAGCACAGCAACAGGTCCTTCAGCCCAGATGTCTGTGCTGACCATGACCAAATCAAACTAAAACTCTCTGCACATGATAAATACCCCTCTGCCCCCTTCATAGTCACGTGTTGATCGAGAAGCCTCTTAAATGCTATTTTCTATCCGTTTACACCTACCCATTAAAAATAAAAATTGATGTGCATTTTCTTTAAACCTCCTCCTGCTCTTCACTGTAAACACACTTCTTCCAGTGCGTGAGACATTCACCCACGGAAAAAGGTTCTGACTGCCAACCCTAGCAATAACTCTCATAATTTCATAAACGGCTCTCAGATCACCCCTCAGTCTTCTACACTCCAGAATGAACAGTCTCTCCCCATAACCCATACTAAACCAGGCAACATCTTGTTAAACCTCTTCTGGACCCTCTCCAAAGCCTTCACATCCTTCCTGTAATGAAGCTTCCTGTAATTCCAGTTACCCCCTCTCAGTCTGTGGCTATAAATTTAGACATGCAGCACGGTAACAGGCCCTTTCAGCCCACGAGCCCGTGCCACCCAATTACACCATTTGACTTACAACTTAAAGGGTGGGAGGAAACTGGAGCACCCAGAGTAAACCCAAGCAGACACGGGAGAAGGTACAAACTCCTTACAGGTGGCGGCACTGTAACACCACTGCGCTAACTACTAGGCTAATAATTCCGCCCAACTACAGAAGGTACAGTATTCAGCCACGTGCTCCACCTGTTGAGGCCCTGAGTTGCAGTGTCACATCAGTTACTGGAGAAAAGAAATCGTTTTGCATCTCCCCAGCAGTCTTTAAAAAAAATTACTACCTTCAATTTCTTCTTCTTATCCAGGTTGGGGAAAAGTAAACAGAGAATTTCCCACAACATTCATGGCGAGCACTTTGGCTCCTTACCAACTGCCTTGTCTGTGACAAGCTTCCCCATGGTGCTCTCCACTACAGTCAGTACTTCTCCGGGTTGCTGCTCTGTCAGCATTCCGATTTGTTTCAGGTTGGCGAAAGTCAGCATGTGCTCATACCCATAGCTCTGAGAATACACACAAGCCGAGTTATGGATTAGAACGGCAAATATAACAGTGGCCAGTCAAAAGGAAATGGGTATGAGATGAAATTATGTTCATCAGTAACAAAAGCAAGATAAACAAATCAATAACTTCTCTGAAGCTTGATGGCAATACTTACCACTGTACAATTGGATTAAATGGTCACTACCTGACACAAAAGTCACATCCTAAAAGTTCTCCAACACAGGCCAATTTACAAAATCAAGGTTCATTAATTTATATGAGTGAGCTGGTGTACATTTCCACCACATCAATAATGGATAGAAGCGGAGGTCAGATGTGGAGTTACTCACCATTTGCTCCAATTGCATTATGACTGGATTGTGTATCAGATTACAATGTATGTTCATTTCATAACTGTTTCGACAATGTATCAATCAATCACAGCTTCTGGTTTGGGTGTCAATTTCATTCAATGCTTATTCTGTTAGTTAAGTGAATGGAGATGCCTATTGAGTGAAATGTAATGCTGTGTTAATAGCATGTACAGTCACCAGTTCCACGTGGTTCTGACAACTGTAATTTCAGCCTTGCACCAAGCTGGTGATTGGAATCAGAATATTTTACACTATTTTTCTGCATGGGAGTATCCAGTGGGATTAAGGCATATCCCATCTACTCGCCAAGGAACACAAGAAAAAGGAGCAGGAGTCGGCCATCTGGTCCGTCGAACATGCTCTGCCAATCAATGAGATCATGGCTGATCTGTTGACAGGATCATCTCCACCTACCTGCCTTTTCCCCACATCCCTTAATTCCCGTACTATGTAGAAATCTATCCAACCTTGATTTAAATATATTCACTGAGGTCGCCGCCACGGCTTCAATGGGCAGTGAAATCCACAGATTCCCCACCCTCTGGGAAAAGCAGTTCTTCCTCATCTCCTCCTAAATCTACTGCTGTGAACCTTGAAGCCTTGTCCTAGTTTTGGTCTGCCCCAGCAATGGTAACAACTTACCTTCCCCTATCTTACCTACCTTCTATAACGTTATACATTTCTATAAGATCGCCTCTCATTCTTCTAAATTTCAGTGAGTACAGTCCCAGACGACTCAATCTTCCCTCATACGCTAACCCTCTCATCTCTGGAAGGACAAATGTACCCCAGAGAGTGACTGCCTGAGAGCCTGCCTTCTTTTTCCAACTCTTCCTCTCTATTTTTCTCACTTCTTTTCCTCTTTCCCTCCCCTCGTCCCTTTCTCAGTCTCTCTCTCTCTCTCTCTCTCTCTCTCTCTACCTTCTCCTCTCCCCAATTTCCATTACCACAGATTTTCTTCATATGGTTGAAAGGATCCTTTAAAAGGTGATTAAAAAAAAAGTCAATCTATCTCATTTTTTTGCAGATGTATCTCCTCATTGTAATAAATGCAATAATGGAGATACAGGTGCCTAACCTTTTATCTGGGATCGACGGGTCAAGACACCTGCCGTTGTTCAGAATTTTCTGGATTTCAGAATAATTTTGATTTCCGTCTCTTTAAGCTCACCAAAGTCACGCTGCCATCTCTCTCCTCACCCCACTTGCCCATCTGAGTCAAGCTGCCATCTCCCCACCTCGCCCGCCCGTCTTGCTGTCATCTCCCCCCTCGCCGTCCAAGTTGCACTCCTGGCTCTATCCCCCCTTACAAGCGTTGCTCTGCCATCTCCCCATACCTCGCCCGCCCAATTCACGCTGCCGTCTCTCCCCCTCACCTGTCTGAGTTGTGTTGCTGTCTTTCCCCCCTTGCCCGCCCGAGTTGCTCTGCCGTCTCCCTCTCTCCTCCCTCGCCCTCTGCTGTCCCAATGCCAGAATGGCTCCCTTCTTGGTTCTCCTGTGCTGGCACTGGGACAGCAGTTTCAGCTGCATGGGGGATTATGGGTAGTGACGACAGCCATTGAGTTGCCACTGGATTGACTGAAAGCACCGTGATGCTGCAATTTGGAGGCACTTATAAGATAGGGGAATGTGACGGGATACACGGGAGTTGAGTGAGCGTCGTGTTGGGTCATGTTTGGTGCCAAACTCCATCTTTGATGAGCAGATGTCATCTACTGAGAAAAGTGCCAGTTTTTGGAAATCTGGATAAAAGGTTAGGCACCTGTACTTCATTAATTCATGTTTCGGACATATCAGAATCTTGCGAAATATTGGATTAAAGTATTTCAAACTTTCTCTGCACTTTTTTAAAAACATTTTTATTAATTTGATAAGAGAAATATTACAAGTATATATTGTTTAGATATTAATTAATTATATAGGTTTTGTATAATGCAATGCAGAATATGAGTCAAATATGAATTATACATTGTCCCTTTTTAAAGTTAATTTTAAACCAAATCCCTTATTTGATATTGTTGGAGAATGACAATGTTAGCGACATCTGAGCTGCATGTATTAGCTTTATTTCTCTTCTGGCTTGGCAGGCAGAGTTGCTGAGATGGAGGGACATTATCCCACCTAATCCTGCTCAATGGCTCTGTGACGTCACATCACGTTTAAACTTAAGAGAAGATTAGACACTCAATTTCTGATTTTTGAATGTAAATTTTCAAACTCTGTGGGGACCCATTTTGAGTGACTTTTATAATCCTTGATTTGTTATGAAGGTAGAAACGTTGACTAATGAAGTTATTGGGTCTTTCTTCTCTTTCTTTTTGGCCAAACAACTTCTTTCTTGGTCGTGGGTTTAGATTTTCATTTTTTTTATATAATATATCAATACAATATAATCTGTTTGATTAAAATGTGGGGAACCTTGGATGAAATGACAGGATTTAAGTGTAATACATCCTTTTGTATTTTAACTTACATCCATATGTACTCTGTATTTTTGGACTGTATTTCTCACTCAACCCATAGCACCAAAGGAGGTCAGCGGAGAGCAATCTTATCTCTCAAGTCAGAATCAGGAAAGAGGTATCGGTGCCACAAGACTCGCACCCCCAGGTTCAGGAACAGCTGCTCCCCTTCCACTACCAGACCCCTCAACAACAAACTCAATCAGGGATTCAATTTTGCACTTTATTGATTTTTTTTTTCTCTCTCTGTTTTGCAGTCAGTTTGATTATATTTCTTTATTTGTTTACATGTGTACGTTAAGTCAGGTTTTCTTTTCACTGCCAATAAGTGGTAATTCTGCCTTGCCCACAGGAAAAAGAATCCCAGGGTTGTATGTACTCTGACAATAAATCTGAATCTGAGATTTCTGGGTTAAAGTCTCCCTCCAGAGACCAGAGCAGGTTGAAAATGCCTGTGGAACAATTGCAGGAACAAGACCCACTGAAAACCTTCCAACGTTGCCCACTCCTAAAGTTGGAAGAGTTCACACCCACGTATGCAACTGTAATGGTAATGTTTTTCTCTGCTTACCTGCAGATACTGTGTTTTTAACGATCGATAATCTTTGGAAATCAGACCTGTGGGGTAATACGAATGCACAAGAAAATGATCAGAAAAGAACTGGCATTACTGAAATTCTCATTCAAGGTGTGGCAATATACAGCAATCTCTGAAATGTTACTCTCTCGCCTCAAAGGGTAATTACTGACAATATCCATTTCTGTAACAGTAGAGAATTTAAAGGACATTTTTAGAATTCTAATGAGTTGTACAATGATTTGAGATTGTCTGATCTTGGAAGCTTAGCAGGCTCAGGACTGGTCAGTACTTGGAGGGGAGATGGACAAAGTGGAAACTCTCTGTCTGTCTAACAGTAGACAAAAGTTAAAGAATTTCATGTGTTACATTCTAAATGTATTATTACGTGACAATGTGTTTGATAAATATGTGTATGACTTTACACAAACTGAGAATAATTGGTAAAAGGGATAAAAAGATCTATTTTAAGAATGAACCAAGTTGTCGTGTATTACAAGCTCCTGTTTCATTTAGAGTGGGTATAACTTTAAGGGCCAATATTCACAGCTGTAGAAAGACTGGGTGGCAACAGCTAGTACCCAAATTTGCTACTTTAGAGAGGAGAAAGAACATTTGTTGTTGTTTCCAGTGACACAGGTGGTGTGAGAGTCATGTGCGTGGAATACTGAAGGAACAGCATATTATGGACCAGCAGCCATCTCATCAAACATGGAGCAGGAATGACTCTGTGAGATAATGGACAATTCAGCTGATCCTCCCTGTCAGGAAAAGGAGAATTACTGCATTGGACCATGGCCCAAAGAAAGATCACTTCGATTGACCCCTGCCTGGGTTTTGGAATAATTGTGGAAGTCACGCGTTTCATTTCCCCAACGCAAGGAAAGGGGAGTTGTGGCAACCATTCACACGAAAGGATATTTCTCTGGAAGCAACTCGACAAGGATTCGCGAGTTTACAGCAGTCTGGTCACTCAGTCTCTCCCATCTCCTTCATGATTACTTCTATGCATCAGTTTATAAGTTAACAATGGATTTCTAAGACTGAACTTTGGAATGAGTTTCCAGAATTGTGCCTAAGCTGTAATGGTTTAGGTATCTCACTCTCACACACACACACACACACACACACACACACACACACACACACACACACACACACACAGAGAGTTGGCTTTAACTAATGTGTTATTAGTTATTAATAAATATAGTGTTTTAAAGGAAAAACCACTACCTTAGTGAATTTTCATTGCTCCTGGTCTGCGATGTAACACATGGCATAAGAAAAAGGTGCACGTTGTATTTCCCCTCGAGTTCAATCCCTGATTCTACAAGATCACCAGGCTTCACTTTTCTACTCAATCTCCCCATCAGAAAACCTCCTTCTCATCTGCTACACTGACAACCCCAGGACGTGAGTGAAGGCGGTCCCAGGAAGTAAGAAGGGGGAGATTGAAGGTTAGAAGAGAAGGTGTCAGGATCAGAGGGCTGAGGGAGAGAAAGTGGGCAGGATTAGGTGTGCTTGATCCTATGCGTGTTTGCATGTGCACTTAGAGAAAGCATACATGCATCTTAGCTCAAGTATCCCCAGTCATGGAACAACCTAATATTAGAAGGTTGACTCACCACTTTCAGTTAACGAAAGTAGACACATCAGCCGAAGGCTCTCATAGGGAGAAATCTGTCAAGTCAGAAAAGAGCAGATACATGCAGGCTAATGTTGGAATGCAAGCTTTATAATGCAAAATACCGAGATCAAAAGTTTGTCATTTCCCAACAAAGATTTTGTTTCCTTCCTTGAAGGCATACTGGCTATGTGGCTCATACTTATATGAGACTTTTTCCAATCACTGTGCTTCAGGGACACTTAGATGGGTACTTAAATAGGCAAGATGAGGAAGGAGATGTCCGAGTACAGACAAATGGGTTCAGATGGGTACAAAGCTCAGTGTGGTTATGATGGGCCATGTATCTCTCCAGTGAACATAAGGCATCTGATATATTGGCTGAAAGAAAATCACAGCCTGGCTCTGGTCTCACCTTTTGTGGGGGGGAAAAAAAACACTTGCCAGTTGTGATGGCCAGTTAACCAATTTTAAGCCTTTTTTCCACTGGCATCCCATTTAATTGGCAATGCAGTGTCCCAGGATAGGAAGCGATTTGTGCTGTTTTCACTGGGCCACTGACTGCTTTTCCACTGAACACAACTCATCCCTAGGGATCGGAAAGTCTACCTTCAGATGGAATGGAATGGATGGAACTTGCCCTTTTTCCACTGGTTTAATCAGCTGATGCCAGGGATATGAGTAGGCGTAGAGGCCATCAATCTCCAGTGTAAAATTTTATCAATTGATGCCAGCATGCTGTCTGCTTTCATTTCTCACTGGAAACTGTCCCAGTTAATTCGCTGTTGATTCATGGGATAGTGTGCCAGTGGAAAAGGGGTTATTGACAACTCATGACAGAAATCTAAGAGTTTCCCCCATCTCCATTAAACAAGTGGTGAATCAGGGAAAATTTTGGGTGGCATGGGACCAGGGTTCGAATCTCGTTTTGTCTTTACGGAGTTTGCATGTTCTCCCCGTATCTGCATGAGTTTTCCCTTGGAGCTCCGGTTTTCTACCACTGTTTGAAATATACCCGGGGTGTAGGTCAACTAGGTGTAATTGGGGCAGCACAAGTTTGTGGGCCGAAATGGTCCTGTTAACCACGAAGTGCATCTAAATTTTAAGAATTGCTATCGAAGTCTTCGTGCTCCCTCCAAAGGTAGTCTTGACAGAAATTACAGATAGACCATGAACAAGACCTTATAACTATTTTAGATAGAAATCGGGCAGGTTTTCCCTTCCATGGGTTGAGAGTTTTCAAGATTATTTTATTGTCATGTAACAAAACAAAATTTAATATTATATGACCCTGCCTTTAGTCTGCCAGAATAAGCAATAAATTAGACTACTCCTAATTTGTACAATACTGAGAAATGATCATCAACATCTGTGTGTTAATACCAACCTCAAAAAATGTGCATGGTTGGTGGATTAATGGGTGTAATTGGGTGACTTGGGTTTCAAAGGGGCAGAATTGCCTTTTTCTCTGTTGAAAGGAAATTTAAAAATATAGTTTTACTGTGCCTCAAATGTAAAATGTCCAGAACTAGTGCCTGTTCAGAGGAGTCACGTGATGGAGTAGTGGCCGGACGGTGAACTCCAGCCCTCTCCAGAAAAGTCGGGAAAAACAAAGAAAAACACAAAGGCACAGAAATACAAGTTAAAGAAAAGTGAGTATAAAGGTGGAAAGAAGATGGAGACAAAAGGAGAAAAATCAAAATCAACGGAAAGAAGAGAGGAAGAGAAGACAACGGAGGAAAAAGGTGAAGGCCTTACCTGTCCGAAGAGGCCCGCTGTGGAGAGAGGACCCCACTACCTCAGGTCGGTAGAAAAAGAACTACAACAATGGCTCACAGAGCCGAGTAAAAGTGCGCAACCGCGCATGCGCGACTCCTCGCGCATGCAAAAAAACACACCGACGGGAGGGGGGACCAGCTGGGGAGTCGATCTCCACAGCCGGCAACGACAGCTGCAGAACACCTGCAGCAAGAAGAGACCACAGAAGACAATGGAAACAAGAAAGAAGAAGAGGAAAGGGCATCAAAGAAACAACAGATGGCCAACCCAGAGAAAGAAGAAGAGGAAGAATACAGTGAAATAGATAAAGGGAAAGGCAAGGTAAAGGATATACTTGATCTTGTTAGAGGATACATGGAGTCATTTAAAGAATGGCAAACACAGGAATTCAATGATTTAAGAAAAAGAATAAACAACACAGAAAAGAAAATAAATAAAATGGATATGACCTTAACAGAAATGGGGAAAAAAATGGACAAGATGGAAGAACGGGCAATAGCAGCAGAAATGGAGGTAGAAGACTTAAAAAAGAAATTGGAGGAATCTAATAAAAAAACTAAAGAGACACAAGAATTACTAGCCCAAAAAATAGATATAATGGAAAATTATAACAGAAGAAATAACATAAAGATAGTGGGCCTTAAGGAAGATGAAGAAGGCAAGAATATGAGGGAGTTTATAAAAGAATGGATCCCTAAGGCCCTAGGATGTCCAGAACTACAGCAAGAAATGGAAATAGAAAGGGCACATAGAGCATTGGCCCCTAAACCACAACCACAACAAAAACCAAGATCTATTGTAGTAAAATTCCTAAGATATACTACAAGAGAAAAGGTACTGGAGAAGACAATGGAAAAAGTAAGAGAGGGCAACAAACCACTGGAGTATAAAGGGCAAAAAATCTTCATTTATCCAGATATAAGCTTTGAACTCCTAAAGAAGAGAAAAGAGTTCAATACAGCAAAAGCGATTTTATGGAAGAAAGGATATAAATTTACACTGAAGCATCCTGCGGTATTGAAAATATTTATTCCAGGACAACAAAACAGACTGTTCTCGGATCCAGAAGAAGCACGAAAATTTGCAGAACAATTACAAAAATAGACTGAGGGATGAAGACGGGTAATGAGAGCAAAAATGATCACGATTGATATGTATGTGGGTAAAGACAAAAATAGACTGAGGGATGAAGACGGGTAATGAGGGTAAAAATGACCACAATTGATATGTATGCGGGTAAAGAGGTATAAGAGTGAATAGAGACAATGGGCATACGTGAAAGTATCTGTAATTAGAGGAAAACATGGATAGTATAGATAAGAATTAATAAGGGAAGGTAAGGGAATAGAGAGAATAAGGAGGGAATTAAAAGAGTGACCTTTGTGACATATAAAAAGTGAAATCTTTTCTGGGGGGGGCTGGGTGGGGGAAAAGAGCGGTCACTGCAAAATCAGTTGACGCTTGCGAGTGGATTCGCAAATCCAAATGGAGAAGGGAGATGTGGTTGTCCGACAAGGGATAAAGGACAACTCAGGAGGGGAAGGGGAGATTGGGGATAAAGAAGATAGAAATAGGAGAATAAGGAAAATGTTGGATGTTGTAAGAATGTTGTCTGGTAAAGAGTTGAAAATAAGAAAACAGAAATGGAAAAGGAGGAAAGGTAATGATGGAAAAACGGAAAGAGAAGATAAACAAAATATAAAATGGCTACGCTGAAGTATATGACTCTAAATATTAATGGAATACATAACCAAATTAAAAGGAAGAAACTACTAAATTTACTGAAAAAGGAAAAAATAGATATAGCATTTGTCCAAGAAACACACTTAACTGAATTGGAGCACAAGAAATTAAAGAGAGATTGGGTAGGACATGTAACAGCAGCATCGTATAATTCAAAAGCAAGAGGAGTGGCTATATTAATTAGCAAAAATGTGCCATTTAAAATAGAAGAGGAAATAATAGATCCAGCAGGGAGATATGTTATGATAAAATGCCAGATATATTCGGAGCTTTGGAATCTACTTAATATATATTCACCTAACGAAGAAGATCAAAAGTTTATGCAAGATATCTTTTTGAAGGTAGCTAATACACAAGGGAACATACTAATAGGAGGGGATTTCAATCTGAATTTGGATCCAAATATGGATAAAACGGGGAAAAAAATTAACAGGAAGAACAAAGTAACCAAATTTATAATTAAATCAATGCAAGAAATGAAACTTGTGGACATATGGAGGAAACAAAACCCAAAAGAAAAGGAATACTCATACTACTCGACTAGACATAAAACATACTCAAGGATAGACCTATTCCTGTTATCAGCCCACATTCAAGGGAGAGTTAGGAAAACGGAATATAAAGCTAGACTATTATCGGACCACTCACCCCTGTTATTGGCAATAGAGCTAGAGGACATCCCTCCAAGAATGTATAGATGGAGATTAAACCCCATGCTACTTAAAAGACAGGATTTTAGAGAATTTATTGAAAAACAATTAAAAATGTACTTTGAAGTAAATACGGAATCAGTGGAAGATAAGTTTATACTATGGGACGCAATGAAAGCATTCATTAGAGGACAAATAATAAGTTATGCAACCAAGATGAAGAAGGACTATAATCAGGAAACAGAGCAGTTGGAAAGGGAAATAATAAACATAGAAAAAAAATTAGCAAAAAAGGAAGATACAACCAAAAGAAGAGAATTGGCGGATAAAAAAATAAAATATGAAACATTACAAACATATAAGGTGGAGAAGAATATAATGAAGACAAAACAGAAATATTATGAACTAGGTGAAAAAACACACAAAATCTTAGCATGGCAGCTTAAGACAGAGCAAACTAAGAAAATGGTATTGGCAACAAGGAAAAAAGACAAACAAATTACATATAATCCAAAAGAAATTAAGGAAAACTTCAGAGAATTCTATGAACAATTATACCGAACCGAAAACGAAGGGAAAGAAGGGAAAATAGATGAATTTTTGACTAAAATTGAACTACCAAAACTACAAATAGAGGAACAAAATAAATTAACAGAACCATTTGGAACAGTAGAAATACAAGAGATAATAAAAAATTTACCAAATAATAAGACACCAGGAGAGGATGGACTCCCAATAGAATTCTACAAAACATTTAAAGATCTAATAATACCGCCCCTCCTGGATGTAATCAACCAGATCGATGAGACACAAAACTTACCAGATTCATGTAAAACAGCAATAATTACAGTGATACTAAAACAAGGGAAAGATCCACTCTCACCAGCGTCATATAGACCAATATCTCTGCTAAACACAGATTATAAGATAATAGCTAAACTATTAGCAAACAGATTAGCAGAACAGGTACCGAAAATGGTAAATTTAGACCAAACTGGATTTATCAAAAAAAGACGCACAACAGACAATATTTGTAAATTTATTAACTTAATTCATGCAGTAGAAGGAAATAAAACACCGGCAGTAGCAGTTGCTTTAGACGCAGAGAAGGCCTTCGACAGAGTAGAATGGAATTACTTGTTCAAAGTATTGCAAAAATTCAGTTTACCGGAGAAGTATATTAATTGGATTAAAGCATTATATGAGGGACCGTTAGCAAAAGTGACAGTAAATGGACATGTATCAAAGCAATTTAACTTAAGCAGGTCAACGCGGCAGGGATGCCCACTATCACCATTATTGTTTGCGCTAGCTATAGAACCACTAGCAGAATCGATAAGAATAGATAATAATATAAAAGGAATAAAAATAAAAGACAGGGAATATAAAATCAGTCTATTTGCAGATGATGTGATAGTGTACTTAACAGAACCAGAACTATCAATAAAAGAACTATATAAGAAATTGAAGGAATATGGAGAAGTGTCGGGATACAAGATAAACGTAAATAAAAGTGAAGCAATGCCTATGAATAACGCGGATTTCTCAAAATTTAAGGAGGAATCCCCATTCAGATGGCAAACGCAGGCAATAAGATACCTAGGTGTGCAAATAAACAAAAATCTAGGCCAATTATATAAACTCAATTACAATCCACTAATGAAAAAATTACAGGACGATTTAGAGCATTGGAAAGAGCTACCACTAACACTGATAGGAAGGATAAACTGTATTAAAATGAACATTTTTCCAAGGATACTATACTTATTTCAGGCATTGCCAATACAACTGACAGAAAAATTCTTCAAAGAGTTAAAGAAAATAATAAGGAGATTTTTATGGAGAGGGGGGAAACCGAGGATAGCACTAGATAAATTAACAGAATGGTATAAACAAGGAGGCTTACAATTGCCAAACTTCAAAAATTATTATAGAGCCGCACAATTAAGGTACCTATCAGATTTTTATCAAACAAGGGAAAAACCAGACTGGACGAGACTAGAATTAGATAAAATAGGGGAAAAGATACCTGAACACATATTATATAAATGGGACGAAAAATTGGTACAACATAGAACTTCTCCAGTATTACACCATCTCCTCAATATATGGAAGAAGATTCATGTAGAAAGAAATAAAATAAATTATCAAATACCAAAACTAATATTGACGCAAAATAAGCTACTCCCTTTTACAATAGACAACCTTTCCTTTAGAAAATGGGAAAAAAAAGGGATTAAAAGAATAGAAAATTGTTTTTCAGGAAGTAGATTCTTATCCTTTGAACAAATGAGAGATAAGTACAATATAACTGGAGATACAGCACTGGCATATTACCAACTGAGATCCTACTTGAAAGATAAATTAGGAAGCAATTTGAGTTTACCAGAGGGAAGTAACCTTGAATATGTGATTACAGATACAATGTTAATCAAAAGATTTATAACAAATATGTATATCAAACTGCAAGAAAAGGAGAATGAGGAAACAAATGGTAAAACTAAACAAAAATGGGAACAAGATTTAAATATAAAGATAAAGAAGGAAACATGGGAGAAATTATGTTCTGGAACGATGAGAAATACAATAAATACGAGGCTGCGTATGATACAATATAATTGGTTACACAGACTATACATTACACCGCAAAAGTTAAATAAATGGGACCCAACAGTATCTGATAGATGTTTTCGATGTAAAAAAGAAAGGGGAACAACAATTCATGCAATCTGGACATGTGAGAGAGTAGAAAAATTTTGGGATGATCTCAATCAGATATTAAATAAAATAACAGAAAACAATATACCAAAGAATCCAGAGATCTTTCTCCTAAGTAACATAAAATATAAAGAATTTGGAATTGACTTGGAAGATGCACAAAAAAGATTTGTCAAGATAGCCCTAGCCGTAGCAAAAAAATGTATTATGTCAACCTGGAAATTGGAAGATAATTTGAAAATACAACAATGGTATATAGAAATGAATAAATGTATTCCATTAGAAAAAATAACATATAGTTTAAGAAATAATATTGAAATATTCGAACAAGTATGGGAGCCTTACATTAAATACAATAGCGAAAACCTACCGGGAACAAACATTACCTAAGTTGATGGAAGGAGAAGAAAAGAAAAGAATGGACTCAGTAGAATTTCTGGTGTATTTTTGTTGAATGACAACATTGTCTGACTGAATTAATGCAACCTAGATTGTATACCTAAAATGGCTGAGAGATGGATGAGAGGGGGGGGTGGGGGGGTGGCTTGGGAGGAGGGAGGGGGGGGGGGGAGAAAAATTCACTGTAAATGTGTGGAAAAGAAAAAGTGTATATCATGGCTATTGTGATTTATGGTGTGAAAAATAAAAAATTTAAATTAAAAAAAAAAAACAAAAAACTAGTGCCTGTTCTGATATCTTTGCAAATTTCTTCACAAAATGATTACTTACAATTGTACATATGCATCACATTCGTCCCATACATAACCAATAAAACATTACAGCACAGAAACAGGCCCTTCAGCCCTTCTCATCTGTGCTGAACTATTATTCTTCTCAGTCCCACTGACCTGCACCCAGTCCACAGCCCTCCATACCCCTCCCATCCACATTCTTCTTGAATGTGAAAATTGAGCCCACATTCACCACTTCATTTGGCGACTCGTTCCACACCCCCACTGAAGAAGTTCCCCTAAATTTTTCCACGTTCACCCTTAACGCATGTCCTCAATGGAAAAAGCCTATCTCCATTTACTCTGTCTATAACCCTACCACCCAAGCACAATTCATTTTTTATCAGAAGTATTTGCTCTGTCCTTCCAAGTGACTGTGAAAGAGGACACCTCTTAAGGTAAACCTGCAACCTGCCTAACTTAGTACCTCCTGAGCTGTAAAACAGACTAAGCCCAGTAGTTCACCCCATTTGTCTCAACTGGTGACAGAGTAATCTCAAACCACATGCACTGGTACACGTACCTGCCTGTTAATGTGCTCCTCAATACAGCTGATGCTCTCTCTGATCTCGAACCCTTCCAACAGTGCTAAGGAGGAGAAGTCAGTCAGTGAACAGAACGTAAACTGAAACTACTCTAATAAACTAGTCAATAACACTCAAATGATCCTTAGGAACATGTGTTCAAATAATAATTTCCAGGAAAACAACACATGACCAAAGGTTCGCACAATCATCTGGTTAGCTCCCAAACTGTTTTTTGGTATCTAATTTTTGGATCTGAGCTTTCCTGCAAATCCCTTTGGGAAAAAAGGCACTCTTGACAACAAAATATGGCACTCGGTGGTGGGGGGTGGGGTTTGAAGAGAAAATTTAACATCATCAGTGGAATTTTACCAATCTGTATATTCTGACAATTCTTGCAAATACTTAGCAAAATCTTTTCCCTTTGCAAATAGATTTTCATGAAATACTTCAACAGGATGACACTCTTCAGAAGAGAGCCCGAGAGTACGAAATGGATAAATGTATTCCATTGGGAAAAAAAAATATTATTTAAAAAATAAGGTCACAGTATTCGAACAAATTTGGGAACCGTCCATGGAACACAACAGAGAGGGCCTATCGCGGACCTCCGCCCCCTAAAATGATAGAATGAGAAGAAGACGAAATGAACTGACCCAGTGTGTAAAACTAGATGACACAATTTTCTTGTTTATTTTCATTGTGTGATGACCTTGTTTAATGGTTTTATTGTATTGTATATGTTGACCGTGAAATGGGTTTGGAGGGTGGTGGGAAGGGGGGAGAGAAGGTGGGGGGGGGGAGAAAAAGGGGAGAAAATGCCACTGTGTATATTTAAGAGGTGAAATGTTTGATTGATATGGTTCACAGTGTGAAAAAAAAAATTTAAAAAAAAACAGGATGTGATGGAATTGTGCAGACTTGGTACCACTTCGTCCAAGCTATTCTTCCCGAGAAACTCCAGTGTGAAAACTGTCCAGTCCAGTTCCAGCCTTCAGGCTTTTCAAATCCCAGTTATAATGGCTGTTTCCTCACCTACTCTTCATCTGCCAGTCGACTTGGGACTTCACCCATATTCCTTCACGCACACTGGAAGTCTGACCTGCAATGAACACAGGCTGCCCCCCCCCCCACCCACCCCCGTTTGAAACGTACCATGCTCAGACTTCAGCAGCTCCTGAAAGTCCTGCTTCGTTTTCTTCTTCATAATTGACTCGCACGCTCCAATGTCTGAGGAAATGGAATACAAGTGTTAATCAGCGGATCCACAACATCAACTGTTACTTTTTGGGGGGGGCTGGAAGTGTTGGGGATTATTTAATAGCCAGAATAGACAATAGACAATAGGAGCTGGAGTAGGCCATTTGGCCCATCGGGCCAGCACCGCCATTTTAGATCATGGCTGATCATTACCATCAGTACCCCTTTCCAGCCTTATCCCCATAACCGTTACCCACAAGAGTCTTATCTAACTCTCTTGTTATTCCCAATGAACCTTGAATCAAAGAATTGTATGTGTAGAATCATCACCTCCACCTCGATACACTGCATTCCACATTACTAAGATATTTTATTCCACATTCTACTGCAGTTTACTTTAAAATCTGTATTTGGAGGAATCTACCTACAGTCGAGTCCTCCATCCCCACACTTGTTTGTTGAATGTCTTGCATTTTACACAATTTATTGGAAAGTAATGTCTCTGAAATGATGTTACTCTATCTGTCCGGTTTCTCACTCGATTAAATACTGTCACATTTCCTAGCTTACAGCTCAGCACACAATTGGAAATGGCAGTTCAAGAAATAGCTTGCATTTCTATTTCTCTAGGCGTACCAAATCACCGGTCTTGGCCACAGTCACCCCACCCAGCCTCAATTCATCGAGCCCGGTCTCGGGACCTCGCGCCCAGCCCCAAAGTTCAAGCTCAAATTTATTATTATCATACAATTGTACAACTGGACGAAACAGCGTTCTTCGGTCCTTGGTGTAAAAACATGCAAACACATATCAGAATCAGAATTTACTGTCATGAACAAGTCACAAAATTTGTTGTTTTGTGACAGCATCACAGGGCAAACATTTATATAAAGCACCTTATAAAATAAATAATGCACGAAAAGTCAAAGTAAAGCAGTGGTTCAATGATCATTCCAGGAATCTGATGGCAGAGGGGAAGACGCGGTCTTTGTGCCGCTGAATGCTCGTCTTTAGGCTCCTGTACCTTTTTCCTGAGTGATGGCCTGTGTGGTGGGGGTCCTTGAGGATAGAGGCTGCTTTTTTAAAACACCGCCTCTTGTCCTTGATGGAGTGAAGTCTGGTGCCTGTGATGTCACAGGCTGAGTTGAAAACCTTCTGGAGTTTTTCCCTTGTCCTGAGCATGGGCACCACCGTACCAGGCAGTGATGCAACCAGCCAGCATGCTCTCCACGGTCCACCTGTAGAAGTTTTTTGAGCATCTTTTGTGACCTACCGAATCTCCTCAAACACCTCACAAAGTATAACACCTAGCGAGCCTTCTTCATGATTACATCAACATAGAGGCTACAGGAAAGATCCCCGAAGATATTGAAACCCAGGTATTTGAAATTCTTGACCCTCTCTACTACTGAGTCCTAGAGCTAGAGATATAGCACACATATCTAAATGCGATTTATATGCAGAAGATACATAAAATTCAAGGAATTTTGTTCAATAATAGTAGATTCTTAGAGGGATTGAATGAGCAGTTCATTAGTCATTCAGCATTCTCACTGCCTGTGGGATGAAGCTGATCCTCAGCCTGGAAGTTCTGGCTCTTGTACTCCTGTATGACTTTCCTGATGGGAGCAGCTGTGTGCGGGGTGGAAGGGGTCCTCAATGATTTTGTTAGCACTATTCAGACAACGATTCCAGTAGATCACGTCGATAGGGGTGGGGTGGTAGGGAGACTCCTGTGATCCTCTCTGCCACTCTTATAGTCCTGTGGATTGACCTCCCATCCATTTCTCTGTAGCAACCGTACCACACAGGGATGCAGCCGGCCAGGACGCTCTCAATAGTGCACCTGCAGAAAGTCATCAGGATCGTGGCTGGTAGCCTTGCCTGCTTCAGTCTTTGGTAGTGCCATCACTGTTGCACCTTCCTGAGAAGTGAGGAGAGATTATGTGTCCAGGATAGGTCACTAGTTAAATGGAGTAAATCACTTTAACCAGCCCGAATCACTTCAAATGACTTCTGGAACAAAGGCAAACCTGTCACCATTTTTGAACAAGCAGGTCCTGCTATTATAAGTGGTATAGATGACCAACCAAGACTGTTTTGATGGTTTTGACCACTGGAACACCTTGCTCATTTTTTAAACTTGTGCTTTGAGACCTCTAAAACATTAAAGCACCTTAGACAGCATTAAAAGCCGGGCCTAATTTTATGTTCTGTTTACACAGGACTGAACCTGCAATCTTTATACATTAGAAGCCCTAAATTCTGGACTGCTCAGAGATTGGGTCGGTTCATATTTTCAGGATTCTTGGGCTGTACTTTTAAAATTCAAGGAGGAATAAAGAAGAGATGAACAGGTAAATTTTGATAGGTTATTCATTAGCAAATACAGCATGCTTCATTTATCAAAACATCTGTGGCTTTTACGCATGCACGCACACAAAGGCCCACTTGGGTACTTACGAAGACTCAACAATCGATGCTCTTGCTTCAAGCTCTTTAGTTCTTGAGACACAAAATCCTTCATTTGTTGAATGTTCATTCCCTGCCGTTTCTGTGTGGAACAACAGATCAAGCTCATTCACAACCTGATCTACCACCTCTTTTCCCTTTCCCAATTTGTTATCACCTCTTCTGACAGAGCTTTTCCTTGCTGGGATAAAACTCACACACATCTGTTGTGTCTCACTGATACTCCCTTCTAGGTTGACAACAACTTCATTTTAAATCCTTTTTCTTTGTTTTCAAATCTTATCCACCTCCCAAATCTTTAATTCTAATCTCTTCCTGATAAAAGAAATATTAAACGACCCATCCCACCATCTCCATCCTCCCATTAAGAGATTCATGAGTGTGAGAGCACATACCACCAGATTTGAGGACAGTTTTTCCTACGGTTATGACTTGTGAATGAACCACATACTAGCAAAATTATACTGCTTTGCACAGTTCTCAATAATCTCTCTCTGAAACTGCACTCTGCACTGTGTGTTTTACCTGCTATACTATGTACGGGATCTCTCGCTGGACTGCCTGAAAAACAAACTTCCTCACCGCACAAGTACATGTGACAATAAACTTGAACTTGACTTGAACTTCTCACTCAACCCAGCTTCCACATCCATAGTAGCTCGAAGCAGCTCACCACCACCTTCTCCAGCACTGGGTGGGGGGGGGGGGGGCGGGGGAGATGGACAATAAATTTGATCTTACCATTGTTGCCCAATTGCCATGAAAACAAATGATTGAGAAAGCAGAGCGCTTTGGAATGTCAAGGGCATGAATGATGAGATGTAAATGTAGATCTGTCTTCTTGCCATTGTAGTTTTGCTCCATTTTGTGACCTATTTTTCCACAAAGTTCCTGTAGTGACATGAATTACAGGGCCCACGTGGACCAAACCGTGCCCAGAGAGAATGGCATTGTGGTACTTTGTATCTCAATCAGGAAAAGGTTTAGATGCTGTGACTTGTGCCTTCCCATTTTGGTTACTGTGCTTCCTGCAGACCTCAACAGAATTCCCTCACTAGACCACCCTTCTATTTTTCCTTAACAAGCCCCTTAAATCCCATCTCCCAGCCACAATCGCATCCCCTACAATCAGACTAGTTTGTGTCTTGTGTAACCCCAGGGGAGAACCTTAGCCTCGTCTCATTGCTCTCTCTCTCTCTCTCCTCTTCACGTCTCACGATACAGCTTTCAGCTACTGAAATAATCATCTACAACCAGCAATAGCTAACACTGAATCACTTGGGACAGTGAAACACTTGGACAGGTACTTTCAAGAGTTGGGCAGGTACAAACATTCATTCTGCTTGTTGGGAACACAATGAGAATAGTGATTATGTAGCTTGGTTAGCGCTACATTATTATTATTATTATAGTACCAGCAATCTGGGATCAAATCCAGCCGCTGTAAAGGAGTTTGTACAATCCCCCTACAGATGTATGATTTCCATCAATTTCCTCCCACTCTTCAAAACCTATGAGGGTTGTAGGCTAATTGGCGTAATCGGACAGCACAGGCTCATGGGCTGGATGTTAAATTACCGTGCTGTATGTTAAATTTAAAATATCAGGGCAGTAGACCTGACACTGACAACTCCACTTGATGGGTGAAGTGGCACTAAATCAGCTGTTGAATTGGAATGGTTAGTTTTTGTTTTCCATTTGCCAAAGTTACAACAGTTAGAAACTTTCTCTGCTGTTATCATTAATTTTCCAAAACTTATCACAATTTGTGAGTTGCCCACGTGTTGGGCAATTCAATAATATTAGCTGTACGTTCTTCATCCATTCCAACAAGAGTTACTCGACAATACTTATGGAACTGAATGTGGCCTCAATGGAGGTCAAAAATCCAATTTGCTCTGCCCCATTCAAAATTTGAGAGGATGGTGATGAAAATCTCTGATATCTTCAGGGAGGTGTGAATTGACAAGTTTCTTGCATTTGGTTCAATAACAGATTTGTTAACACAATACTGTTCCTAAATTCAAAAGGTTCCTGCTGCTCGCTTTCATCCATACTCACATCGTATTCCTTCTGGAGCTTTCTTGCTTTCTGACTTAAGAACCCAAAGACATTAGTGAAATGTTCATTCCGAATCTCTTTGAAAACCTGCAAATAAAAGATTCAAGGATTGAAAATATGTTCAAAAAAAACCATTGTCCGCTGATCATACTGACCCCAAAGTCACTGTTTTTGGAGAGATTGCCAAAGCAGAGGGTGGATGTGGATACAAGAGCAGCTGTTCTTAACTTTGTTGTAGCTACGGCCAACTTAGGACTCTGCTCAATGTTTATGAGCCCCTTTCCTTGTGAAGCAGTCGTTAGTTGGTTTTTTCCACAAGTTTTGCATATATAACTACATTTAAAAATTATTTCGACCTGTGAGCCTTCTTAAATATGCTGTGGCCTGGAGGGGGGCTTTATGGCTCCTGTTGAAAAAGGCTGATCTACTTTCCAAAGAGGGATGGTTGTGAGGAAGGAATCAATTGATGGGACTGGCCTCATGAAAAGGCCAGCCAGTCTTCAAAAAAAAAAAAGACAATCCTCACCGAAGCATCAAATACTGCAGATCACTTTTGAGGACTGCAAATTCGCAAGGACATTTTTAAACTAACAAAACAGTAGTCTTGGCTCTGTCAAAAAGTACCTTGCACAGAGCATAACTATAACCTGGATCCCTTTGCCACCCCCACTTTCACCCATCTCCATTCACCAGAGGGTAAAAAACAAGGACAAAAATGTGACACCATATTTAAAAAGCCTGTCTGTCTTTGAGAGATACTTTTGTGCATTCCATGAAATATTGCGATACAAATCAGAATTTGTGAAAGGAAGGTCGTGTCTATGAGTCATATTGTTTTTTGAGGAGGTAACAAAAGAAATTGATGAGGGTAGAGCAGTAGATGGGCTCTACTTGGATTTTAGTAAGACATTTGACGGCATCTCATGAGAGACTCATTCAGAAAGTCATGAGATGTGGGATCCATCCAGCCTTGGCTGTGTGGATAAAAAAAATTTGGCTTGCAGGTAGAAAGCAGAGTGTGATAATGGAAGGAAAGTATTCTGCCAAGAGGTCAGTGACTAGTGGAGCACTGCAAGGATCTGTTTTGGTCCCCTGTTCTTAGTGATTTTTATAAATGACCTGGATGAAGAGGTGGAAGGATGGGTCTATAAATTTGCAGAAGATACGAAGGTTGGAGGAGTTGTGGATGTAGTTGAAGATTGTTAAAGTTACAAGACGATCTAGACAAGATGAAGAGTTGGGCAGAAAAGTGGCAGATGGAGTTCAATCCAGATAAGTGCAAGATGATGCATTTAGGAAGGACAAATCAGAAGGCTGAGTACGGGGTTAATGGTCATTTACTTAAGAGCGTGGATGAACAGAGGGACCTTGGGGTCCAAATCCATACAACCCTCAAGGTCACTGCACAGAATGATAGGATAGTTAAGAAGGCTTAGAGGATGCTGGGCTTCATTAATAGGGGAATTAAGTTCAAGAGTAGAGAGGTCATGTGGCAACTCTATAAATCTCTGATCAGTTTTGGTCACCTCATTACAGGAAGGATGTGGAAGCTATGGAGAGGGTGCAGAGGAGATTTACCAGGATGTTACCTGGATTGCAAAATAAGTCTTATGAGGCAAGGTTAGCAGAGCTGGAACTTTTTCTTTGGAGCGTAGAAGGATAGAAGGATAAGAGGAGGCAATGGAGGTTTACAAGATTATGAGAGGCAGATAGGGTGGACGGCCAGCACTGTTTTCCAGGGCAGGATCAGCAAACACCAGAAGACATATGTACAAAGTGAAGGGAGGGAAGTTTAGGGGAGACGTCAGAGGTAAGTTTTTTCCACAGAGTGCATGATGGAGGGTGAAACATTAGGGGCATTTAAGAGACTTGAGACAGGCACATGGTTGGAATAAAAATAGATGGTTACAGTGTAGGGAGGGTTTAGTACTTTTTTTTTTAAAAAAGGAATATATGGATCGGCACAACATTGAAGACCAAAGGGCCTGTACTGTCCTGTAGTGTTCTATGTTCTCAGTGATATTAACCACATGAACACTCCTTTCTAAACATCGGTACTGATAAAATTTAACTGAGACAAAACCAGCAGGGAAGCAATCACAGAGGACAGTGTTGACACCTCTACTTTGGACATTTCTGTGGTGACCGAGTGAACAATGAACCATAAACTGGATTTAATTCAGAGGGAAAAAGCCACGAGAGTTTCTTCATCAAATGTCTGTAGCGTTATAAAGTCTATAGCAGCTGTGTTAGCTTCATGACTGTAGAAAGCTTTCTCTCTTGTGTTCTCACCTTGTCCTGAGAGTTCAGCAATACCTTCACACTTTTATCCGATGATGTTACTTCGGAGCCAAAGTCTACACTCCCTGAAATTCAAGAAGAAAAGGTTCCAGTTCAGTCAACTAGGATTCTGGCTGTGGTCCAACTGGGAACACACTGACTCTGTTCACCAAGTACCCCATCATGATCTAGCCATGGTCCTCCTGGGAACACACTGACTTTGTTCACCAACATCCCCAACATGATCTAGCCATGGTCCTCCTGGGAACACACGGACTCTCTGTTCACCAACATTCCCATCATGATCTAGCCATGGTCCTCCTGAGAACACACCGACTCTCTGTTCACCAACTACCCCATCATGATCTAGCCATGGTCCTTCTAGGAACAGACGGACTCTCTGTTCACCAACATCCCCAACATGATCTAGCCATGGTCCTTCTAGGAACAGACGGACTCTCTGTTCACCAACATCCCCAACATGATCTAGCCATGGTCCTCCTGGGAACACACGGACTCTCTGTTCACCAACATTCCCATCATGATCTAGCCATGGTCCTCCTAGGAACACACGAACTCTGTTCACCAACTACCCCACCATGATCTAGCCATGGTCCTCCTGGGAACACACGAACTCTGTTCACCAACTACCCCATCATGATCTAGCCATGGTCCTTCTAGGAACACACAGACTCTCTGTTCACCAACATCCCCATCATGATTTGCAAGTGTCAGTGTGGCAAGCTTTATCAGACCATTCAGCTGCTCCTGGTACAGTGAGTACTCAAACCAACAACCATCTGACAGATAGAGGGCCGCTCAGTCATAGACATCAAATTTGGGCAAGATGTTAAACTGAAACCCTGCCTCGTTTTAAAAATGAGGTGCTGTAGTTGGAGAGGGTTCAAAGGAGATGATTCCAAAATTGAAAGGGTTATCATTCAAGGAGTGTTTTACATCTCTTGGCCTGCACTCAGTGGAATTTAGGAGAATGAGGGGGGGGAAATCTCATTGAAATATTTTGAATGTTAAAAGACACAGACAAGTAGATGTAGAAAGGTTGTTTCGCATGGTGGGAGAGTCAAGGACAAGAAGACACAACTTCAGGATTGAAGGGGTCCACTTAGAACAGAGATGTGTAGGAAATTCTTCAGCTAGAGGGTGGTAAAACTGTGGAATTTGTCGCCAGAGGCAATTATGGAGGCCAGATCATTGGGTGTATTAAAGGCATAGATTGCAAGGTTTATGATTAGCCAGGGCATCAAAGGTTATGGGGAGAAGGCCGGGCAGTGGGAAAATGGATCAGCTCATGATTGAGTGCTTCTATGTCCTATGGCTTTATGGTTTTGATTCTTCAGCTAACACCACTGAACCATATGATTTGGTCATCGTTTAATGGAGTGTTTTCAGGACAAAAAGGACATTGTTGTCCTTTGAATCTTCTGACAATGTCAAAGAACTGAGAGTAAAGCTTCGAAGGACAGATAGACTTCCTGGTGGGATACTCTCGCCTCAGAGGGAAAGGTGAAGGACATTTCTCCTCCTCCTCCTCCTCCATCTTCTTGGCTCATTTCTTCCACACATGCACATCCATATATTGTATTCCCAAAGGTCACTGTGTGCTTTCACTGGTGGCAGTTGTCAACGAAATTAACGGATCGGAGGCCTTGTGTGTTGTCTCACAGAATTTATTCCACATGATGTATCATGGGAGAGCAGGCAGCAGTTTCGAGTGCTAACCAACTCCAAAATCTACTTCTACAAGCAAGTATATTTCTACAGAGACTAGCTGTTACCTAAAATAGGACCACATCTTGGAATAAACCTGTTGAAGACTACATCAAGACATTTACTACAATTTTTTAATATTAAAATCTTAGTTTTATCTAAATTGAAAGAGTGTCACTAACAAACGATAATGCCCTTGACTACAGTTAAGGCCACAACTTAATTTCTACGTAACTTGAAGAAGAATGCATCAACAACCACTGTTAGTGCCCTTAATTACAGTGAAGGTTTAACTAAATAATGTCTCACTGAACAGATGCTGTATTAAAATGAACTGTTCACCAACTATGTTAATGTCAATATCAAACATGCAGCACAAACTTTCACAAATGACAAGGTCAATTCTTCATTACATTTCTTCCACAACACTTCATCTCTAACCCACTGAACTCGCAATCCTTCTTTGCCCGCATTATTCATTGTGTGGAAAGGTCAGAATCTTCCCATCTTCAGTTGACCCACAGCTAACAATGGAACACCACAGAGGATATAGGAGAGTCACTCACCGCATTTAATCCGGAATACATCATCCACTAGTCCCTCATATACAACTTGTGAGCACATTGGGGTGACGTAATCTACATCTGCAAAGAAAACCATCTTTAAACACAAGGTCATCCTTGTTAATGGAGCTTCACATACTTCTATTTACAGCAGGAATTGCATTATACCCATGATGAAGGGCTCAAGCCCAAGGTAGAAGAACAACACCTAATATTCATCCCTACAACCTTATGAGATGAAGAGTGAATTTTGCAAATTCAGGAAACCCACATTCCCTGTCTTCCTTTCTCTCTCCTTCTGCTTCTCCCACCACTCACCTGTCAACCAATTTCATTCCCCTATCACCTAAACCTTCCACCTAGGCATTTTAACATCTCCCCTATCTGGCTCCATCTGCTTATCATCCCTCTCTTATCTGGCCCCCCCCCCCCCCCCTCGTCACCTTCAGCCTGTGTCTCTATCTCTCACCTCCCCATCCTTCATCAACTCTCAACTTGATCCACCCATTGTTTGCCAACTCCTGCTTCACCTTTCCCTCTCTCCTCTTGATACTGGCCATCTCCCCCTTGTAGTCTCAGTCCTGACGCATGGCCTTGACACAAAACACTGATTATCCCTTCTCTCTCATCGATGCTGCTTAACCCATTGATTTCCTCAGCAGTTTGATTCCAGCATCTGTGGTTTGTGCCTCTATATTTTGTACATTACTTGTTTCCTTAATGCTGCTGCACCTCGATCAATGAAGAAAACTCGGCCAATGTCAGCCTCCTGCTTCATTTCACTCTCCGCGTCCTCCGCAATTTCCTTCCACAGCCATCGGGTCATCTAAACCAAAAATAATCAGTGAGTGTGGAAATGAAGCAGGAGCACGAGGGGATAATGAGAAACAAGGAGCGGAGGGAAAGAGCAAACAAGAAAAAAAGCAAGAGACAGGAGAGTGAAAGGGATGATTGTGAGTGAGTAATTGAGACAGAAATAGAGGACACTGAAAGAAACGTGAAAGAGAACAAGAATTTTAATTACCTTGCATATAGGGCTTGAACAACAAGTAAAATTACACTGGACAACAAAGATTCTGAACACTTTGGGGTGTATTTTATGGATTTGGGGCAGCTGATCACAAAAGTCACCTTAAAATTTTCCTATCACGTACTGTTTTTGGATACAACCTATATTTTTGTGATTTCCTGTCATATTTTAAGTCTACTTCAAGCATACAAAAACGTGTCATTGAACATTGATTTTCTGCATTCCCACTTGGATGTCTTCCCTGCTGATCTCGGTGCCGTCAGTGACAAACACGGTGCAAGGTTTCACCAGGACATTGCGACCCTGGAAAATCGGGATCAGGGCAACTGGAATCCATCAATGCTGGTCGACTATTGTTGGACACTGACATGAGGGGCATCAGATGCTGAGTACAAACAAAAACCAGCAGCAAAATTTTTTTTATGTTAGTTAATCTAACGCAACGTGTCAGCGTCACCATGTGATTAAACAGGCTAAATTCAATAAAGGCTAAATCAATGCTTCTCCAACATCCTACGTGTTGCAGCAAATCTGAAATTATCTTTGTATTCAGCTTGAAGTTGTCTATCATAATCCCCAATTTCTTTTCATGAAGCAAACCTTTTGAAAAATATTGTTGTCCAGTGAAGCCATCGCCACCCCTTCTATTTTTGGGAAGAATTTGTGCTCATCAAAATGAACAATCCTCAAAAACTCCAAGGACGGTGCCACATTACCTATGCTTCCTCTATACTATCCCAAAGCAATACCAAGATAGGGGCAGCGTAGGTCTCTCTGCATAAAGCTTCCTGATCATATCCTTCTAAACATGGTCAGATGCAAAGCAAAGCTCCCTTTTCACTTTGATGGAAATTCACACAACTTTCACAGCAGTGTGGTACAGTTTCTATGTTACCTCGGAGGTTAACTGACTTCAGCATGGAGTATGTGTGAACCTGTACACACAAGTCATATAAACCTCAATAATGGAAAGTCCTCATCTGCAACACATTTTATTTGTACATTCTGTACTGGCTATGGATATGCAGGTTAAAAAAAAATCTGCATTCAATGTCATCAACTTGTAATCAGAAGGGAACGATGTCATGGCCCATTTTAAAGACTCAAGCGCAAAATTTAAATTGATTCTTCGGTACCGGTTTAATCCTGATGTCCTGAGATTTTGTTGTTGATTGGACTGTAATATTTTATCTGAAACTCGAATACTACCTGACTGACGACTAAAACAACCAGCAATGAACAAGCCCCATTGAACTTCACAAGCACATATCAGTCTTATGTACCATACATGCCAGTGTATAGGATGATCCTTGAAATTTAAAAATGTCTCTGTAAAATCAAAAGTGTCTAAAATCTGAACCTTGAAAACGAAGTCTCAACTCCACACTCCACTGCGATCTTCCCACTGGCACCAACGCAATCTTGAGCATGTCCTGTTAGATTTTGCTGAGCGTGGGGGGCGTCGGCTTATACAAAGAGCATCACTCAAAAATCAACATTTTAGGTGGAAATTCAGGGGTCACTCTATACAACGTCATCTTGTACACCAACATGTACAGTGATTCCATTTTAACATATCCTTTGTACAATGGTTCTACAGGTGATCCAGATCACACACACGCAGATGCTGGAATCCAGGGCAAAAATTCATTCTAATTTCATGTTACATCACCTTTGCACATCGACCAATCCCGTAGGTCTTGGAGAACGGTCCAAACAGCGAGTGCAGCAACTGCAGAGCTTTTGCCACCGTACACAACCATCGATGATCCCCCTCCTGCGAGCACACAGAGTGCATCAGAAATGTCAGATTCACATCACAGAGGAGCACCAAGCTCATCAATCAACATGCCATATGTTCTCTGTCCTTCACTGCCCGGAAAAAAGCTTCCTTAAAGTTATTTTAATCTGCCACCGTCTGTAAGGATTTTGTACATTCTCCCTGTAACCTGCAAAAGGTTCCTTCCTGGTGCTATGGTTTCCTCCCACCCTCCAGAAATGTATGGGGTTTTCAGGTTTATTGAGCAGTACGACCTCGTGGGCCAGAAGAGCCTGTTACCATGCTGGAACCCTAAATTAAAATTTAAAATCTCACCAGGCCATTCCAGACAGCGTGGCTGAAAGAGCAAGGTGCCCTTCCCTGTGGGGCACCAAATCCAATCTGGCAACACCATTGGATGTTTCAGTTTTAAAGGCGTTGTGCAAAGATAAACAATGGAGACAGAACTTTGTTGGAATGATCTGAAAGGCCACGAACACAAACACATTGCTCACCAAAAAATAGTCGCGAAAAAACTCAGGCAACTCCATGCTGATGAGGTCGTTGTCCAAGGGGAGTAGATAAAAATCCCACTCATCAAAAGTCACATCTGCAAAACAAGCACAAGCTGATGAAGAAAGTTTTTAAAATATCAACTGTAGATTGTTTCCAAGTCCTGAGCCAAACCTCTTCTTCAATTCCATCCTTCAAAAGTCTCCAGACGCTGTGGTTGTAGTAAAAACATAACGGAATGAACACACCTTTTGTTGTTCTGGACTCCTCCCCCAGCCTGCACTATTCTGTTTTTTGCTTATTCCTTGAAGAAGGGCTCAGGCCCGTAACTTCAGCAATACATCTTTGAGAGCTTTGATTGTTGAGCACCTTGGCTCTGTCTGCCGTAACAGCGTGGTTCTCCCAGTGGCTACCCATTTCAATTCCCCATCCCGTTCCCTTGCTGACACGTCTGTCCATTGTTTCATGCACTGCCAGACTGAGACCACCGCAAATTAGAGAAACAACACCTCATCTCCGTCTGGACACCCTCTAGCCGGGTGGTACTAACATTGACTTCTCTGGCTTTTGATAACCCCTCCACCCACCAACACTTCTTCTCCTGTCACCTTTCCCCCGCTTTGCCTCTCTATCTCTCCCTTTTCCTGTCTCTTTTCACAGAGCCAGACTCAATTCTCACCACTCCTCTTATCAAATCCAATTAACACCCTTTGTTGGTCTGCACTCCTCCCCCAGCCAGCACTGTCTTTATTCTAACGCTTTCCTGTTCTTTACTTATTTCTTGAAGAAGGGCTCAGGCCCAAAAAGTTGGCAATACATCTTTATTCCTGTGGACACTGCAAGACCGGCTGAGTTCCTCCAGCACTTCTGTGTGTTTTTACTTGAATTCCACCCCTGAACAGACGCAATTTTGCACACAAATTAAAGGCTGCCAATAAAGCAGGATGTCAGGGCAAGAGCTGCAGATGTAATTCACATCACAATTTTCCAGTTGCACATTTAATCCTGCAACCCGAATCTGCCTTTTCAAACATTACATTGTATGTGCACTTCCCAGCACAGGCAGTGGGTGACATTATAAATGAGGAAAAATTAGATGTGAAACACTTAATTTTGCCTCGGGGCACTCCCCATCCAGATAGCATTAACATCGACTTCTTTGGTTTCTACAAGCCCACTCCCCTGTCTCCCCCATCCCTCTGTCTCCTTTCCTTCCGCTCTCCACCCCCTTCTCTCTCCATTCAGAGAGTTATCCTCTCCTCCCATCACTTATCAGCTTTTTTTTTAATCTTCTAGCCTCCCTCCCATATCCGCCTGTGACCCTATGCTCCTCCTCCCCGTTGACCCACCATTTTATTCAGGCTTTTGCTGAGGTTCCCCAGCAATTTTGTGCAATTCACTATTCATTTATACACTTTGGATCAGTTAAAACACCATCTGATTCGTCCAATTCTAATAACTAGCAACTTGCCAAACCCGGCCTTGGTTTCGCATCCCACGTAAAAGATATTGCCTCTATCACCTGTTCAATACAGCAAAAGTTGATATAAAACCAGAAATTTATTTCCCACTTGGCCGAGAGAACATAAGAAAGAGGGGCAGGAATTGGCTCTCTGGTTGTCAAGCTGCTCCACCGTTTAGTAAGATCATGGCCAGTGGCATCACTAGGGTTGTGTCACCCAGACACTCATGGTGTCACCTCCACTCCCCAAATTAGCAATATTTGAAAAAAACAGTTGTAAAAATATAAAATATGTGGTAAATTGCTTAAATGTAATATTTCTTAGATTATATGAATCCTAACAACAAAATTGTTTTGTAAAATATTTCTACATTGAACCACATTATTACTAACTGAGAGGTCTTTTTTGATTTTTCTCCTTCTTTTCCTTTAATTGACGACTTCATTCTCAAAAAAGGTTATTGATGTCGATTCACAAATAACTAGTGACCACAACATTGTAGCTAAAACACCAGAAAATTTGGCAAAAGCAGCGACTATAAAAACACCAGCAGCGATGAAAACCACATCGCTTGCCTGTAGCTACATGCAGGCGAAACCAAATGATTCAAAGCCTCACTGTAATCGGGTAATAATGACAGCTCTGACCAGAGCGCATTAGAAGGTCAAAAAGTAAACTAGCAGAGAGTTTTAGCCTTGTAGGTATATTAATACATGTGAGCTGGGCTTACATAAAATGTTTTTGTTGTTATAACTAACGACAGGGATATTTTTATAAATTTCTGCCGAAACACCTCACAAAACTTTTATAGACAGTCATTTTGGTGTCACCCCCTCTGATGGTCCACAGCCTCCTAGTGATCCCAGTAATCATGGCTGATCTGGCTGCAGACTTGGCTTCCGCCACTTGTCCTTTCCCCATAACCCTCAATTCCCCTACTCTACATGACTGCAATTCTCAAGAAACCAGCAGCACTCACCTCCGAAGATGCCCTCCTCTTCCAGCACTGTCTCACACATGTAGAACTGAAAAACATGGACGTGGGTTACAGTTTTAAACACTGGACACTATTACTGGAACCAATTCCTTTCAGGCATTTTTAAAAATTCATTCCCCAATTGTGGGTGTTGCTCGGCATCTCCTGGCTACCGCTGGGATAATCTGGTGTGCTGTTACTTAAACTCCCTATTCTTGGAGTAAAATGAATGGCCACATTTCAAGAATGTTTGATGTAATTTCCTCTATCAAGATCATGAAATCAAATTAATCTCACTGCTTATTATCTCACTGCTCTAAAGGGACACTGCTGTGGGTAAATTGGCTAGTTTCAGAAATACTTCGTTCACTCTCAATTTCCTTGGGACATCCTGTGGATGGAAAAGGCAATACAGTAATGCTTTCAAATTCCTGCTCCCACGGAGTCACGACCTGCAGGTAATGTAACCCAACCTCAATCCGTACATGTATTTTGTTTCCAATCAAGCCACTCTCTGTTCCAACCCACTTCAGTCCAAAGAGCTGAGGTCCTGCCTGCTCACCTTCTGAGGAGTGAATATGATCTTGTATTTGTGCCGTCTGCCTTCACCTTTATCTGCGTTAACAATCTCTGAAAGGAAAAGTGGACGATTCCTTAGTCTGGTCATATTAATCCACCGCTGTTTCTACCAAACTACATGAAGGTACAAGTGCATGCAGGAGAGAAAGCTCATTGTGCAAATGGATTTTTCTCACGATTCATCCATCTGAAAAGATTTTAAATCAAGGTCCATCCACACTCTCCAATTCATCATTATCACCAGCTCGGCAATAATTTAATCAACAATGATTAAAAACAGATTTCCTGGGTGTTATTGTTTTGCCATTTGTCGAAAGTTGCTGTGTGCAACTTGGCTACTGAAATTCCTGCATCAAAACATAGCAGAAGTAATTCTTTTTTTTTGGGTTGAAATATATAGGTCATCACAACTTTGAGGTCCAAAGGGCCTGTATTGTGCTGTAATGTTCTATGTAATTGGATACAAATGCTCCGGAAATACAGCTCCTTTTCATTTCAATAGTGAATACATTTTCGAAGCTCTTGGGAGGATTTATGCTGTTGAAGGTATATCGTGCCTACAAAACAACCATGTACCATTCTGTATGACAGTGCACCTTTTGTCTTAATTTTAGTTTTCCTTTTATACAAATGTGTTTTTAGCATTTACAGAGCCGAACCCCCCCCCCCCCCCAACAGTTAATTCTCACCTTTCCTCTCACCTATCTTCCTATCCCAATCCGATTAATACCTTTTGTCTGTTGGTCTATGCTCCTCCTCCCCCCCACCTTTCTTAATTCAGATGCCTGCCTGCTTTTTACTCACACCTTGAAGAAGGGCTCAGGCCCGAAACATTGGTAATATTTCTTCACCTCCTGTGGATGCTGCCAGAGCGGCTGAGTTCCTCCAGCATTTCTGTGTTTTTACTACAATTAGACTTTCATGTTTCAGTCTCTACAAAGGCTGACAGGTTGTATTCCAGCAAATGAACATAAATCTGCCAGTGAATACAACAGGTAAAATTGCCAAATGTAAATACCATTTGTGTCTACCCAAGAGGCGGCGCAGTTAGCACAACGCTATTGTAGTGCCAGCGATTGCAACCGGGGTATGAGTCCTGTGATGTTTTTAAGGATTTTGTACGTTCTCCTCAAGTCAGCGTGGGTTTTCCCCAGAGGCTCTAGTTTCCTGCCATCATTCAAAATGGGCTCGAGGTTCAAAAGGGCCCTTTACCATGCTGCATGTCTAAATTTAAACCATGGCAACCAACCTTCTGCTTGTTCACTAATCTACTGCTGCTTCTGTGACGACTGTAGTTGTGGGATCAAAGCTAATGTTTCAAATGCACTGCCAAACCTAAAGCCATAAAGCCCCCAACTGCCTTCCTGCAGATTGAAAGAAAACCTAACCACTTCAGGACATCTCCAATCACTGGGTGAGTCAGCTTCAAAAATGAAGCAAAAATCATCAAAAAAGCAGGTGGGGCTGTTGAGGGATTTCTGCTCTGAGACTTATTTCTAGGTTTCCTGAAAGCTACAGGCAGTGTTCCAGCAACATGATGGTGACAGTCTATGAGCTAAGTTTCCATCAAGAAGCTCAAGTGTTTGGGGTGAGATTAGTTGACGTGCCCAGACCTCAAACTGAAACCTGGGATTTTCTAAATCTGCACAATGCTTAATTTAATAATTGTTTTGTCCAAACTCTTACCTGCTATCTGTTTCACACTGGAAATCCGAGGTCGGATCAGAAAACACAATCTGTAAAATGCGGATACGACACATCAAGTAAATGCCCAGGTGTGAAGCTTCAAAGTTGATCCCCGTCACGCCATAAGGAATAACTGGAAGGCAGTGTGCCAGCACTGACTAATAGCACTGGACAACAAAAATTTTGTTTCCTGAACACTTTTGGGGCTATTTTATAGATTTGGGATGCTGATCACGTACCGTTTTTTTTAGATATTTTGTGATTTCTTCTAGTAGTACATTGCCCACAAAGCAAGGTGTTTTGGTCAGTCCAAACAAGCCTGGGCACGCGCTCACTGCAGGTTCTATCCAAATGTGGTCTTAGGCCTGGACATGCTTAGTCAGGATAGCTGCAGATATGCTTTAAAAGCACCTCACGTATTGAATTTGGCGTAGTGGTTAGCGCAACGCTTTTACAGCACCAGAGATCTGGACTGGACCGAGGTTCAAATCCCACACCGTCTGCCAGGAGTTTGTACGTTCTTCCTGGGATTGTGTGGGTTTTCTCCAGGGGCTCCGGTTTCCTCCCACCATTCAAAAAGCACCAGAGGTAAAGATAAAGGTTCCATTATTGTCAAGTAATACTACATTTGGAATGTAACATACATGAAATTCTTTGACAGAGTCACCACTTTGTCTTGCGCCCCTCTCAGAAACCTACATCACCTAGTGTAGTGTTCCTTGACAGACTCCCCGCCAAGTACTGACCACGCCAGTGCTTGCTTTACTTCTGAGATCAGACAATTTCATGCCTCTTCAAGCTAGTAGGTGTAGGTTAATAGGGTGTAAATTGGGAAGTACAGTCTCCTGGGCAGCTTCCCTGCTAATCTTGATGCAGTCAGTGGCGAACATAGTGAAAGGTTTCACCAGGATATTGCAACCATGGTAAAGCAGGATCAGGGCAACAGGAATCCATCAATGCAGGCCGACTATTGTTGGACACTGACATGAGAGGCATCAGATGCTGAGTACAAACGAAAATCAGTAGCAAAACATTTCTAGGTCAGTTGAACTAATGCAACGTGTCAGCGTCACGATGGGATTAAACTTGCTAAATTCAATAAAAGTTAATTTAATGTTTATCCAACTTCCGACGTGATACAGCAAATCTGAAATTATCTTTGTGTTCAGCTTGAAGTTGACAATCATAATTCCCATTTTTTCAGAAAGCAATCCTTTTGAAAAAATTTGTTGTCCAGTGTAGTCGAAAAAATGCCACCACCCCAAACACCACTGAGCACCCAATACCTCATCCAGGTCTGTCAGACCAATACTCACTGGTCATTGACCCCTTGAATCAGCTTATTCTCCAGTTTGTACAACTTGTCCACATCGTGTTTCTGCAAAACATAGAAACAAGCTTCAAGTTTATTGACACATTATATCTGGTACAGCGAGAAGGGTTCTTCAGCAAGCAGTTCACCAAGTCAGCTCTAACATTCATACAAGAGTAAAATATGAATGTCTGCAAACACCATGATTTGAAATAAAAACACAAAGCTGGAGAAACTCAGCTGATCAGTGTACTTTATGTAGCAAAGATACAGCTCCATAACCAATGTTTCAGGCTTGAGCTCTTCATCAAGGTATGAGCAAAATGTGGGCAGGTGCCTGAATAAAATAGTTGGCGGGGGGGGGGCGCAGGTTGTGGGGAGGTGGAATGAAGTCTCAAGCCCAAAACTTTGGTTATGTATTTCTATCTTTGCTATAAAATGTATACTTTGTGTGACCTGCTGAGTTTCTCCAGCAATGTGTTTTTTCTTCAAGAGCACTGTTACAGAGCATAGGGTTGAAATGAAAAAGACCATTCAATACATGAGAGCACTGTGGTGGGGTTTATCCAGGAGCCTGGTGGCTTTGGGAAAGAAAGTGTCTTTAAGCCTGTTGGGGCATGATTTCACACACTTGAGCCCTCTCCATGGCAGGAGGAGCAGCTTGGAGGTCAACCAGACTCAAAAGATTTCATCCATGGACTAAAACAGGAAAGTAACTGTTAATAGTGGAGCAGATATTACACAGAAATATCTGCAGAACTCAATTGCCATCTAATTTATTTAACAGCTCACTAGATGCTGCCAGCTCCCTGGAGGTTCAGATTTCAGATTTATTGTCAAAGCATATACATATACAACCCTGAGATTCTTTTTCCTATGGGCGAGACAGAATTACCACTTGTTGGTAGTGCAAAACAAAGCTGTACACAATGTTTCGCTTTTTGTGCACTAGTTTTTTTTTAATCTTGTATTTATAGAATTGTAATTTATAATAGTTTTGCACCTTGTTCTGCACAATACTGCCGCTGCAAAAAAAAAACCGGACTCAATGTACACATATAAACAAATAAAGAAATACAGGGAAAAAAAACTAATAAAGTGCAAAAGTAAGTGTCCTTAAATGAGTCCCTGATTGAGTTTGTTGTTGAAGAGTATGAAGGTGGAGGGGGAGCAGCTCTTCCTGAACCTGGGGGTGCAAGTCTTGTTGGATAACCAGGTTATCCACAGTCTTTAAACATCCGAGGCCAAGCAACAGAGGTGGAACATTATTTCCCCAGTGGAGAGAGGGCCATAGGTAGGATGAAGGTAGAGGGGATGTCCAAACCATTTGGCACAATTGGCAGTGGATAAGATGCAGAGGGGTCCCAGGAGAAAGAGGTCAGTGCAATTGCTTGTAATAGATCATAGAGGGAATGGGTCACATTCATAAAGGATGTTATTAGAGATGACAAATGAATGTCAGTGTCAGCATTAAAACCTACCTTCAGGATGGTGACATTTGCAATCCGGTCTAGAGGATTCATTAGATCAGACTCGATGAACAAATCCTTCTTTCCTGGCAACTAAAGACAGCAGATTCCATGAGAAAGGAAGTTGATAAATTTCCAAACTTATTGCATGATTCCAAAGAACAACTGTATGAAAGTGACTGCATGTCTGCTTAGATCAGTACCCGTCACCCTCTCTCTCCCTCCATTATATCGGCCCCTCTCAACTCCACCCCCTCCAGTCCCCAATATCTCTAACCCCCACCCCCCCCCACACTGTCTGTCACAAATTTTCTGTCAGTCATCCCTTCCCAATCTCACTGCCACCTGTGCCCTTTAACAGGGTCTCAGTTATTGGCATCCTCTGGATAGCCACTCGCCCCTGCTCCAGCAGGTAGACCAGCAGCCCACCCTGCTCCAGCAGGTCGACCAGCAGCTCCTCACCCACCTGACTCCAGCAGATACACCAGCAGCCCCCAACCCACCTGGTCCAGCAGATACACCTGCAGCCCCCAATGCACCAGCTCCTGCAAATAGACCAGCAGCCCCCACCCACCTGTTCCAGCAGATGCATCAGCACCCCCACTCCATCAGGTAGACCAGCAGACCCCACCACCTGTTCCAGCAGATGCACCAGCACCCCCACTCCAGCAGGTCGACCAGCAGCTCCCCACCCACCTGACTCCAGCAGATACACCAGCAGCCCCCAACCCACCTGGTCCAGCAGATACACCTGCAGCCCCCAACACACCAGCTCCAGCAAATACACCAGCAGCCCCCACCCACCTGTTCCAGCAGATGCATCAGCACCCCCACTCCATCAGGTAGACCAGCAGACCCCACCACCTGTTCCAGCAGATGCACCAGCACCCCCACTCCATCAGGTAGACCAGCAGCCCCCACCCACCTGCTCCAGCAGATGCACCCGCACTCTCGCTCCAGCAGGTAGACCAGCAGCCCCCTATCCAGCAGATACACCAACAGCCCTCCCCCCCGCTCCCGCAGGTAGACCAGCAGCCTCCACCGACCCACCCACCTGCTCCAGCAGGTAGATCAGCTGGTCTCGGGCAAGCTGTTTCAAGACGCCAAAATCCGGCAGCTCCGGGGCATCTCGACGGCCCGCCATCTTCCCGAGCAACAACTTCCGGTACAGCGCAGCGACTTCCGGCCACCCGTCTCCTTGGCAACGGCAGGAGCGGCGGCCTGCTGCAGGCCATTCAGCCCGGATTTCATGCTGTCGCAGTATCCCCGGGGCTGGACGGGGTAAGGCCGCAGACACCGTGGGGTTGAAGTCAAACAGATGAAAGGCTCAAGCCTGGTTCTGTATCTTTATCCTTGCCCAGATCAAGTTTGGAGTTTGACCTGCTGAGTTTCCCCCACCATCCTGTTTTTACTTGGTACAACTGGTTTATTTTCCAATTGAGCTCCTGTTCTTCTACTTTGTACAACTTGCATGTAAGAGTTAACCCGTTAGATTGCTCGCAGAAGAAACTTCTCACTGTGTTGGTATAAACCTGCAGAGAAGTGGTGGTATGGAATAGACACAGCCAGGTGCATGGAGAAGGATATTCGCCAAACACCAGCAACTCGCTCGTTGCCATGGACAAGCTGGCTTCCCCACTGTACAGCTCCACAACTCTATCTGGGTGGTTTGTGCTTTGCCTGACCAGGAAGGTTCCCCTCACCAAAACTTTACAGGTTTGAATTAATTCAACAGCCTGTCTACATTTTCCTCATTACCCTGAAGAGCCCGAAACATCTTTAGCTTCGCTACATAATAAAGGACACGGTTTGACCTGCTGAGTTTCTCCCAGCGTCATGTTTTCACTTCAACCGCGGCGTCTGCCGTGTGTCTTACATCCTTCCTCCAGGTTCATCCCGAATGAACATTTCATTCGCGTCTGGGCTCTTTAAGTCAGAAAGCAAACATGATGTGAGTATGGATGGAAGAGAGCAGCAGGAACCTTTAGAATTTAGGAACAGAAGTGACATTGAGAGCCAAATGCAAAAACAGAGATGATGGAGGAACTCACCCTGTCTCATAGGAGATAAAGATATTTCGGTATCAACCTCGAGGAAGAGCTCAAGCCCAAAACATCAGATATATATCTTTATCTCCAATGGACGCTGCAAGACCAGCTGATTTCCTCCAGCATTTCTGTGTTTTTACTTTCATTGCAGTGTCTGCAGACTTTCCTTCCCATAAGATATGTTGTCTGGAAAGCAACCAGGGCAGACCAGTTCATTCTTGGAATGCCCCTCCCTGGGCTCAGTATTATTTCACTACCACACACGATAATGAACTGATGAGGGAATCAGCAGGTACGGTGGGACAAATGGTTCCACAGTGCACTGGATTTCGGTGAGTGGACCTAAAGCAAAAAACATGAAAAACTCTCAAGAAGATACCTCAATTTTTTGAAGCGAAAGATCACATCTGGAGAGGGTTTTTTAAAAGGCCTTGCAGCCGAATAAAATCTATCAATCCATTTCTTTGAGATTGAAAAACAAAAGATATATTTAGAAGAGAGACCACGAATTGTTTAATATCACATCCTTCAGCTATTTAAGGACTCTTGCTTTGCACCTTATTTATTATTAAATATTTATTTCCTGTATTGCACAATTTGTTTCAACTTCCTTTTTACATTTCTCTCTTTTGTATACATATCTTTTCTTGAATACAGTTTTTCTTTTGCACTACCGATAAGTGGTAATTCTGCCTCGCCTGCAGGAAAAAGAATCTCAGGGCTGTATGTGATGTCAGATATGTACTCTGACAATAAATCTGAATTTTGAAGGTACAAAACAATCTAAACCGCGGACATTAATTTCAAATTAAATTAAAAACAAAGGAACTCATAGGATGAGTTTATTCAGTCCTTTTCTTTTTCTTTGGCTTGGCTTCGCGGACGAAGATTTATGGAGGGGGTAAAAGTCCACGTCAGCTGCGGGCTCGTTTGTGGCTGACAAGTCCGATGCGGGACAGGCAGACACGGTTGCAGCGGCTGCAGGGGAAAATTGGTTGGTTGGGGTTGGGTGTTGGGTTTTTCCTCCTTTGCCAAGGAAGAGAAAAAGAGCTCACACAAATTCCTTAATATTTACTTAGGGCAAAATAAATATTGAGTGATATTGTAAAGGGAACAATTTTTCTTACATATCCATTGAAAAATTAATGTAGAGGATGAGGGAGTGACTTAATGAGTAAAAATGTTTCTTTCTTTGAACAGAGCATCCAAGCTATTTTCCAGGGCCTGATTGGTTCCTCGAAGACCAGCGACTACTTTGGAAGCCCAGACGAAGTATTCTTCGACTCTTTCCTTTGTCCATCCTGAATGATGATTCAACAGAAGTCATGGTGAGATGAGGCTTAATTCCTGTACAGGTACCTGAACCTTCTGACACAATCCATTCCTTACTATGAAAGAAAACCTGCCACATAATGCAGCATCTTATCACTTTAATGGCCAATGCAGAATTAATGAGTACAGTGCAAGTCCTAAAATCCGGACTGCTCGGGGCTTGGATCAGTCTGGATTTTTCGATTTTCCTGATTCTTGGGCACTTACACAATGCACATCCACACACAAAAGCTGAGAGCGTTCGATTCTTGGGTGGTCTGGATTTCTGGCATCCCGATATTTGGACTTTTCTGTATATGGAGAAGCCTAGGACTATATTCACTGGTGTTTAGGAGGGAAGGATCTTATAGAAACATAAAATTATGAAAGGAATAGATAAGATAGAAGCAGGAAAGTTTTTTCTTCCCACTGGCATGAGACGAGAACTAGGGACGTAGCCACCAAATTCAGGGGAGTAGATTTAAGACAGATATGAGGAGGAATTACTTCTCCCAGAGAGTAGTAAATCTGTGGAATTCTCTGATTAAGGAAGCGGTGGAGGCTTCCTGATAAATAGAAGTTTGAAAAATGGGGAATGGAGCTAAGGCCACGGCCATTTCAGCCATGATCTTAAATGATGGAGCAGGTTCGTAGGGGCCCAGATGGGGGGGCTGACTCCATTTTCTTATGATTTATATAATGCAATGACCGATGGACCTGTTAGATTCACTCGCGCTAACTGAGTGAGGAATGAATGCCATAGAATCTCCAAGAGGAAAAAAAAATTACCATAACCGGCAAACAAAAAAACACAGATCAATGTATTTGCTGGAACTGGGATCAAGAGCATGGCAGAATTAAGATTACCCCACGAGGCTACTTATCAACAGGCATTGGCCAATGTCTCAAAGGCACGAGATCAAAGCCAAATGTCTCATTCAATAAATGTGAATGAGAAGCCAGCCCCCAGAAAGCTACTGGATTGTCAGACTAACCCATCTGAAGGGAATCTTCAGTACCTACTCAGTCTCTAAACGCAACTCCATCTCCACCGACACTCATTAACCTTGGACTCAATTATCAGAATAATGCTAAGAAAAAGCCTCGCCCCAGAGGTAGAGGGGCACTGACCTTGTGGTGTGCAGCACTTCATGTCTCGCAGATTGTACAGTTTGTCTGCCAGTTTCACCAACTTGGCTTCATGGCTGCAGTGAGGTGCGTGCTGGATCTGAAGCTCCTTCCGCTCCACCTTGGAAAGGGATTTATCATCCGTCACCTCAGCCACAATACTCCGGACCTTCTCTCCAAACCTCTCCTCGATCTCCTCCAGCGTGGTGTCAGTATCTTCGACAGTGTCGTGGAGGAGCGCTGCCTTGAGGTAGAACACAAGAGGGACTGGGCAACTGAATTGTCATCAATCGGTAATAGGCATCTCACAAGCAGACAACACTCAATGGTTCGGTCGGCTCTGGATGAGAGTTCACAAACAGTCACGATAGATCGTAATCTAAGGTTATGCTGGGGGAATGCGACCTAGTCCTGCATAATGTGAGAGGGGCAGTCCTCACTGGATGCAATGACCCTCTCTGTAACTGGATTCTGGACTTCCTAATGGAAAGAACACAGTCTGTCCGGGTCGGTACCAGATCATCAAGGACCACCACAATGAGCACAGGCACCCCTCAGGTTTCATCTGCAACAACGATGAGTCGCGCCATAGAGGTGGAAAAACTCGCGAAATGGTGCGAGAGGAACAATCTGAGTCTCAACGTGGACAAGATGAAGGAGATGATCGTGGACTTCAGGAGGACCAGGAATGACCACCCTCCACTCCACATCAATAACTCTGCAGTAGAGAGAGTGGAGGACACCAGGATCCTTGGAGTTCACTTGACTAGTGACCTATCGTGAACATTTCCTCACTTGTCAGGAAGGCGCAACAGCGACTGCACTTCCTATGAAGACTGAAGGAGGCCACCATTATGTCAACCTTCTTCAGGAGCTCTATTGAGAGTGTCGAGCCAGCTGAGGAGACTGAAGTGGGCAAGGCTAACGACCACCATTATGTCAACCTTCTTCAGGAGCTCTATTGAGAGTGTCAAGCCAGCTGAGGAGACTGAAGTGGGCAAGGCTAACGACCACCATTATGTCAACCTTCTTCAGGAGCTCTATTGAAAGTGTCAAGCCAGCTGAGGAGACTGAAGTGGGCAAGGCTAACGACCACCATTATGTCAACCTTCTACAGGAGCTCAGCTACATCACAGTGCGGTACGGTTGCTGCAGAGAAATGGATTGGCGGTCAAACCACAGGACCAGAGAGAGGATTACTGGAGTCTCCCTCCCCCCATCAATGCGATGCACTGAGATTGTTGTCTGAGGAGGGTGTGTAAAATCAGGGAGGACCCCCTTCCACCCCACACACAGCATCTTTCAGCTGCTCCCATGGGGGAAGAGATCCAGGAGGATCAGAGCCAGCACCACCAGGCTGAGGAACGACCAAAGGAACGGCTCACACAATACTTACTTGTATATTTGTCCTGCATTATGTATTGTGTGTTCTGTCTGGTTGTGTGTCTGCGTGTTTTCCACCGAGGACCCGAGAATGCTGTTTCATCAGATGAAAATAAAGGACGGAGCAGTGTTTCAGCGGAAGCTGGCGTGGTCCAACCTGCAAGTGCACAGCGTGGAAGCCTACTGCTACCTCTCGGTGGTAAATGGGGGGGGGGGGGGGGGGGGGGCAGCCTTGTCATGGGCTCAGGGAAAAGGCATTTACCTGCAGGACGGCCACGTCGGTCACTGCAGCTTCATGGGTCAGGATTCGGGAAACGCCTTTGAAACAGACAGAAACAATAAATCCCAACGTGCATGCGGCTGGATGGGGTTTGGTCGGCGGGGCCGGGCGTGCACCTTACCCAGGGGGTGGTTGATGTACGGAGTCTGCTCCGCGTCTTTGCGCCGCTGGTGCCTGTGCTTGCTCGCCGCCAAGTCGGCGGCGTCCAGGATTCGGGCCACGTCGGAGGCCATGGGAGCCGAGTGCGCCCGGACCACGTCCGAGAGGAGGAGCAGAGAAACGCCGGCTCCCAGACCACGCCTTCCACGGGCTCTCTCCCTTTCCTTTCGCCACTCAAGCGCGATCCGGCCAACCTGGTGCGCAACCTGGGGCTTCCTTGCAGCCGAGGAGGCGAAATCCCACAGCAATCTCCCTCCCTCTGCAGGATGGGACACAGACGCACTGTTTCCAGTGCGAGCGGTGTCCAGACCTTGAAGGGCTCAAGGTTTCTTTGCTCTCTGAAGGACACTGCCAAATTTCTCCAGCATTTTACTTCGTCACCCATTCAAAACGTGAAGATGTTTCTTCTCCGAGATAAATCTTTGCAGAGAACCGTGAAAATTGAGAAAGATCATTAATCTTTTTTTTAAAAAAGCATCTGAAGTGTAAAGGAAATGCTGGAGGGACTTAACCACTCAGCAACGTCCAATGGAGGTTCCCAACGTTTGGGAAGAGCCCTACTGCAAAAGCAGGCAGGGGTCTGAATAACTGAGGAAAGGGGAAAGAATCCCGACCAACAAAGGGTGTTCCTTAGCTCTGAGATTTGATTTTGGCTCTGTGAAAGGAGACAGAGGGAAAAGACGACAGGAGGATGATAACGGAAACCGGAGTTGATATCATGCCAACCAGTTGGAGGGTGTCCAGAACAAAGATGAGGTGGTGTTCCTCTTATTTACACTGCATGAGACCATGGACAGACATGTCAGCAAGGGAATGGGATGGAGAATTGAAATGGCCACTAGGAGATCCACACTATTGCAGCAGAGCCCGGGAGCTGAACAAAATGAGCTCCCAGTCTCTCTAATGTAGAGACGACCAGAATCAAGTAGTGTCAGTGGAGAAAGCAAACGAATGAACATTTCCAAGTTGTAGACTCTTTGTCAGAACCCTTGACAATCTCCACCCTAGTCCAAGAATCTCTACTCTCTGGCCATCTCAACATGTCCACTTTCTAACTTTTACTGCTTCAGATGAAACATGTTTGTTGTCATGAATGTATGCATCAAAACTCTTACTTGCTGCAGGTGAACAGGTACTGGTAAAAAAAATACGCAAGATTATAAATATTTAGTGATCCCAGTGCAATAAAATAGGGCTTGTCATAGGGCAGATAGTCCTTCTGTAGTCAGAGAAGTCCATTAGTGTCAGTCCATTCTTCATAAACTGGACATCCCTGGTGCCCATATTCAAACTCATTCATTTCAGCTATCAGATATCTTTTGTCATGTAATAAAACAGAAATGCAATATTACATGAAATTCCCTTTCGTCTGCCATAAAGCAAAGATTCACCATGAGCATTGGCCGTCATCCCTTACAGTCAGGGAAAGAGAAGCAAAAGAGTCTTCCACCCCCACCCCCCCCCCCCCCCCCCAACACCACTGAGCCTCCGTGGATTCGTCTCCTGCTCTCCTACAGCCGCACAACACTCCAGTTCAGTTCAAATTATTGGCACCCAAGCTCCAGATCCAAACCTTCCACACGATGATGAAGCCTTCAACACCCAGGGCTCTTTTTGCCATCAGCACCCACTCGAATCCCGGTTCTCACAAGCCAGTCTCCAGTAGCCCACATTCAGGTTCGAGTACTTTGACCTCAAGTCGGCTGCAGCCTGTGTTCCTCAACCACACGTCGCCAACAGATCACTGCCTGTTGCCATCTCAAAGAGACGATCCTTTCTGTTTTCATCAACTCACTTTCAAATCAGCAGACAGGGTGGTAAGATTGACACTTGCATTGACAACTGCCCGTCAACCATTGCTCAGTCGGGCACATTCCCACCTGCCCCCAAGTCAAACCACACCTCCCAGTTCAGAGAATTTAGACCTACACCTAATGTCAACCTTGAAGGAGTGGTGTTGATGTTGCTATTTCAGATGCAGATGTAGAGGGTTTGGTTTTAAAAAGCATGTAGGTGTTCTGTCTGGTGTATTAGGCCTAAAACTTCACTAAAATCGATGATCCTTGGTCCAGCTTTAATGAGCCAGCTGAATACAAAACCATGACCATTTCCAAACAATCTTATTCTGGGCAATCAATTTTTCTGTCAACCAGAGAACTGGATATAAGCACTGCTTTCAGGTTAGGATCAAATCACACAGGCTGACCTCATTGTGACTTGAGCTCTACAAGTCATCTGCCTTCAGTAACCTTTCACCATCTTGTTTACCAAGCATCTGTCTACTCCACCTTGACAATATTTAAAGACTTTTTCCATTTCCCTTTCCAGGTGAGAATTTACCCATATTTATCTCGAGGCCCCCATTGTGTGTTTTTTTGTTTTTACAGTAGCTTTATAACATGAACAGCAAAACAGTTAAATTCAGCGGCAGTATTATCGGAATCAAAATTTATTGTCATGGACATATCACAAAATTTATTATTTCGCAGCAGCTTCATGTTTATATAAAACCAGAGAACATTAACAGCACAGAAACAGGCCCTTCTAATCTGTGCCAAGCTATTTCTCTGCCTTGTCCCACTGACCTGCACCCAAACCTCCATACCCCTCCCATCCACGTACCTGTCCACATTCTGACATGTTAAAATTGAGCCCACATTCGCCACTTCAGCCGGCAGCTCATTCCACACCCCCACCGCTCTCTGTGTGAAGAGATTCCCCCCTTGAAGTTTTCCCCTTTCACCCTTAATTTGTCCTCTGGTTTGTATCTCACCTCCCCTCAGTGGAAAAAGCTGACCTACATTTACTGTCTACACCTGCATCAAATCTCCACTTATTCTTCTACAGTTCGGGGAATAATGTCTCAACCTGTTTAACCTTTCCCTGCCACATCGTAGAAAACCTTCTCTGCACACTTTTTCAATCTTATTGATATCGTTCTTGTAGTTTGGTGACGAAAACTGCACACAATACTCCAAATGTGGCCTCACCAACGTCTTATACAACTTTACTACAACATCCCAAATACCTTACAAAATAAAAATAGTGCAAGAAAAAGAATGAGGCAGGGTCTATGGTTCGTTGATCATTCAGGAATCTGCTAGCAGAGGGTAAGAAGTGGTCTCTGTGTCGCCGGGTGCTCATCTTCAGGCTCCTGTACCTTTTTGACGATGGTAGCAGTGTGAAGATGGCATGGTCTGGATGGTGGGGGTCCTTGAGGATACAGGCTGTTTTCTCAAGATACCACCTCTGGTCGAGGTCCTTGATGGAATGTAGTCTGGTTCCTGCAGGCCAAGTTAACAACCCTCTGGAGTTTTTTTCTTGTCCTGTGCATTGACACCTCCAGTACAACCAGCCAGAATACACCTGTAGAAGTTCCTGTGAGTTTTCGATGACATACCAAATCTCAAACTCCTCACAAAGTACAGCCATTGCCGAGCCTTTTCATGACTATCCTCACCTACTTGTGTGCACTGCAGGTCCTGAGGCAGCCACTGGTCCTGGATTGTCTCCAGTGGGCCAGCAGACACCCTTCTCCAGGGACACCTGGATAAACTAGAAGGCAGGCAGGCAATGGGGACCATAATGGTATCTTGGTCAGCCCCAGGAGCAGACTGACAAGGTCACATGATTATATCACCCCATTCTCATTGGATGCACAAAGATTAGGTGTAAGATGCTGCTCATTTGAGAAGCCACCCCTTCTAATATTCAAGCAGGGGCTGCAACCTCGACATACCATCTGGTCTATGCCCCAGAAGTAGAAGGTGGCCTGGGAGAGTGTGCAGGTGCAGGGGCAACTTTACTCTCTAACACAATCTGTTCAAAAAGATGCTACGGTATTGAAGAGCAAGGCTTGCTTTTAAGTTTATTTCACTGACACTGAGAATATTAACATTAAAAAATTCAAAGGAATCAAAAGATTTCAACAAACCCTGGCCCATCACAAATTCCTACTCACTATTCACTCAGGTGGCCTCTGGAACCATCTATTAAACACGGAGGTGTCCGTTGAAGGACATTTTTCATTGACCCTTTCGAATGGTATCCATGTTTATCTCCAGTCACTTCAGTGGATGCCAGAAGGGATGGTGAAGGCTGGGAATATCAGTCGTGCAAATCAAGGGAAGCAGGAATAATAAATTCAATTGCTCCAGGATCCACAGAACAGACAATAGGGGTACAGGGCAGGCTGGTCCAAAACTGGCTTGTTGATAAGAAACAGAAGGTGATGGGAAAAGGTTGTTTCTGTGTTTAAGAGGGATGTCACAGCAATGGTCAGAGGTGAAATTACAGATGGTCAGCCAGTGAGGCATGGTCACGTTGCTGGGAGTGTACAGGCCTCCAAATCATCAACTGAAATTAGAGGAGCAAATGTGGCAGGAGATTGCTGTCAGCTGTAGACAAGGTAAAGTTATCAGAGCAGGGGATTTCAGCTTTCCAAATAATAACTGAGAAGGTTTAGATGTGGTGGAATTTTCAAATGTATTCAGGAAAATTTTCTCTGGCAATATGCAGTAGGAAGAGAACAATACTTAATCTCATCTTGGGAAATTGGGAAGGACAAGTGGATGATGTGCTTGTGGATGAGCCTTGGAAACCAGCGACTATTATTTTATTAGGTTTAAGATAGTTATGGAGAGAGACAGGGCAGGACCACGAGTTAAAATACAGAATTGGAGCAAGGCTGTCTTGGAGGTAGCAGTCAAGGTCGAGCTCAAGATAACTGATCAACATTTAATCAGTTATCTTACGTTCAAGAAAAAACTGGGCAGATACACAGATAAGTTTGGACGGATATGGACCAATGCAGGCTCGTGGGATAGTGTGGTTGGCATGGGCAAGTTGGGCCAAAGGGTCTGCGTCTGTCCTGCACATCAATACCAAATGACCTGCTCATTTCAGAACAGCCATGACCCTCTGTGAAAAATCATTTGGCTAGTTGTAAAGCCGCGAGATAATTACAGGGGTCACAAGTCTCCCTCTTTCATAACCACTCAACGGGCAGAAGTCAGGCTTCTCGTTAGGGATCATTTAAATGTTCAACAGTCCGATAAAGAAAACTGCCATCCTGGTCGTAAAACTCTTGGCCCCTCTGAATAATCTTCATTTGATATTCTTCCGCTCTGGCAGCGAGTTTCTCCAGTTCTCCATCCATCATTTCGCCGGCTGGAAGCTGCTCCAAGTAAGATGGGTCACAGGGGTCCCTCCACTCGTCTCTCTCCTTGTGAGCAGCTTTCTGGCTCCTGTTGGCCTTCAGAACACTCTGGTCAGTCAGATCCGTGCAAGTTCTCTGCTGAATTGGCTTGGTTCGTCCTGCCTCCTTCTCACTCGCTCTGCTGTCAGGGAGTGTAGCTCTTCCTGGAGAGAGTCTTGCCAGAGATGCCTTCTCCATGATCAGCTTGGAGCTGTCCAGTGCCTTGACTGGGAATGACACGCTCGGTAAACCCTTGACCGGTTTCTTTGTTCGATGAGAGAGAGTCAGGGTCGCTGCAGCTACCTTCGCATCCTGCTTCATCCTCCGCTCCGGCGAAGGGACGAACTTACTCTTCAGCACTCTCCGAATGACATCCTCACTCACCGAAAACCCTTGAGCCAGCTGACACACACTCCACTCCTCCGGAAAGGTGGCCTTCAAAAACCTGCAACACATCACAGATCATTCCAGGGTGAATAAAAGCTAGCACAGCACTGAGTGAGCCCACACAGGAAACAGTCCATCAACTGGCACTTCTGTACCCTGGCAAGCAAGGGGAAGGTGGAAATCTAAACTGGTGGCTTGGTGATCCAACAGGTAATGTTGCTGCTTCCAGGGACGCCTGGCTCAATCCCGACCTTTGGTGCTGCCTGTGACTCCCTGGGTTTCTTGTGGGTGCTCGGTTTCCTCCCATGTTCCTCAGACATGTGGGTCAATTAACCCAATTCAGGTGGGCGACAAAAAAGTCAAAGGGAAGGTGATAGGCATGAGAGAGGGAGAGAGACTTACAGGGAAATGAGGGAGGGGGGGTGTGGTGGGATTACACTGCAGGGAGCATGCACGCACCCACTGTTACAGGTTGAAATAGAAGCATTCAGGGATGGGAAATAAATTTTGTTAGACAGTAATTTTTTCCACTTATTACAACAAACAAGGAGACTATTTGACCAACAGGGTCCATGCTGGCTCAAGTAGAACAAATGCATGATCTAATTTCCCTCTCTTCAGTTCCTTGTCGTCCGACAATATATTCTCTCTCCCACACTACCCTCTCATTCTTTTTGCCATTTAATTTGCTTAAAGGATCAATTTACAACAGACAATTAACTCATCAACTCACACGTCTTTGGGACATGGGAGGAAACCAGAGCACCTGGAGGAAACCCACGTGATCACAGAAAGAACATGTAAACTCCACACTGACAGCATCCGAGGTCTGAATCCAACTCAGAACCATGGAGTCGTGTGGCAGCAGCACTCTCTCAGTGCCAGAAACAATTTTTTTTTCCAGTAAAAAATATAAATTCTCTCTTGCAAGTTTCAAGACAGAACTCAGCCTCTGTGGGAGGGGAGTTGGAGCAGATGAAGGAATGAGCTGTGTATTCCCATATTTCTAATACCTTTTGTGGGGGGAAAAAACCTCATATTTCCCCAGTTGTAATTAGGATTACATTTTCTGGCTCTTTACTCGCATCCTAAAGACACACAGCTTTGGGATATAAATTTACATTTTTTAAGTTTACACATACAGCACAGTAACAAGGCCCTTCTGGCCCACAAGCCCGTGCTGCCTAATGACACCCAATTGGCCTACAACACCTGGTATGTTTTGAAGAGTGGGAAGAAGCCAAAGCCCTCAGAGGAAACCACTCAGACATGGGGAGAACGTACAAACTCCTTTCAGACAGCGCGGGATTCGAACCCCGGTCCTGATCTCTGGTGCTGTAATAGAGTTGCACGAACTGCTACGCTAACCATACCACCCTTTAATGGGAGTAAACCAGAGAAACCTACAAGGTCGCGGGGAGAGCATCCCTTCAGATGGCCCACGACCTCCTATGTACGAGATCACACACTGAGCCTCTGGTCTCCATCCTCATTTTAAACCCATTAACTGCTAATATCCTTATGTAAATTCCTAATTCTACACAATCTCAACTCCTGAGATGCTGATTTGTTTTAGACGTAGAGGGGTATTCTCTCACTTCTGTGGCACCATGATTTAAATCCCAGAACAAGAGATTCCAAAATCCAGGAAGAAACTCCCAGGTCTGAGAAATGCTCTCAATGGGATGTTAGACCAAAGGACAAGGAAATTCTGCACCATTCAACTGGTACAAGTTCTGGTCCTCATCTCATTTCAGTTAGGAGAAGGTACTTGTGTGTAGCACGTCAACCACTCTTCAAAGTGATATGACTGCTGTGAAATGTCTTGGGACACCATGAAATGGATGTGAAAACTGCTGAAGAAACACAGTAGTACTCTTTTTAACCCTTTGGACACGGTGTCCCAGTTTTCAAGGACTACTAACAAGCACAAATACTCCGTGTCCCTGTTTTCCAGGACTGGTTTTATACCCAACCACCAGCTGTTTCATACTGGTGTTCATACTGTAGTTTGCCCATGGACCAAGTCAGGAGTATACATGATGAAAGGTTGAAAATGGCCTGAGTCCAAATATGCGTGGTCCCATAGCCATTGTGCACGTCTGCTTGGATGGAGTGCTTTTAATAACTGACATGAACTAAGATAGAAGTGAAACACAAAAGTCTGCAGATGCTGTCATTATAGTAAAAACACACAGAAATGCTGAAGGAACTCAGCTGGTCTTGCAGCATCCATAGGAGGTTAAGATATATTACGCCTTCCTGTTCTTTCCTTATACCTTGAAGAAGGGCTCTGGCCCCATCAGTCATATACATTTACCTCCTATAGATGCTGCAAGATCAGCTGAGTTCCTCCAGACTTTTCTGTGTGGTTTTACTTTTAACTAAGGTAGATCAGTGGTGGAAACCTCAATTGACCTCAATACTTCTGTTTGATCATGAAACCTGTTCTTTCTAACGATCTAAAACTCCCAAGTGGAAGGTGTCAAAAAGATATTGACCAGCTTTAGAAAGGAAAGCACAGAAACACAACTGCAGCACTCACCCAACCCTACAATTGTGAGCACAGGGCTGCCAATCTCCCCAGAGTTTTTTCATGAAGCAAATCTATTCGCACACAGAGCAATGCATCCCTTGGGAAAGCGCTCCAGTGAAATCTGTTCAAGATCTGTTCTCCAAATCTGGAGAATGCCACCTTTTCTATTCAAAGTATCTGAATGAAAAACACTGGCCACCATCACTTTTAATAGACCTTTTGTAACTTTTACCTGATTTGCTCCAGGGCTTCTGACGTTAGAGTTCTTGGAGGTGCTCCGCGAATCCCAAACTCTGTCAGAATTCGCCGGTATTTCATGGCTTTCAGTTTTTTCTTCTCTGCCCTGCAACTTGAAGGAGGAATATTCAATTTCTTCAAAAATAAACTTGTTAAAAAAAATCCTTTGCACACATTAGAAACAAATTTCACTATTGCGTCCAGAATATTTTTGCATATCGTGGTTACCACTGGTTAAACTCTTTTTTCCTTTGTGCGACACTTCAGAGCAGACTATTTGCTTTGTGGATACAAGGGATTAAAGCCAGTGTCAATTGCAGTCACCATGAAACAATCATTAAAAATCAATCTGGTTCAACTAATGTGCTTCAGGGAAAATGATCAGTTCTTGCTGACTCCAGACACTCAAACGTAGCTGACGATTGACTGTGTCTTCAGTCTGGAAGTAAAACATGAAAGTGATTGAAGTAACAGCACAATGCTGAAGAAACTCAACAGGTCAAACAGTGAATTGAATGTAGCAAAGGTAAAGATTGTAACCAACCTTTCGGGCATGAGTCCTTCCTCAAGATATGAGCAAAATGTAGACAGGCACCTGAATAAAATTGTGGCAGGGAGTTGGAGAGGGGAGGGCCACAATCCCACAGGCAGGAGGTAATAAGTGGATAAGGGAGGGAGGACACACCAGCAAAACAAGAAGAAGGCGATAGCATTGTGAATGGAGAGGGAAGGGTGGAGATCTGGATGGAGAAGCGGGGGAGAATGGGAAGTAGACTAGCAGAAGTCTGCTAGTTAACGTTAATGCCATCCATTTGGAGAGTGCCAGATGAAAAATCAAGTGTTGCTCCTCCATTTTATGGGTTGTTTTAGTTTGACAGCACAGGAGTGGGTGGAGTGCAGAGTTGAAGTGATTGGTCAGTGGACGATCCCTGTCATTGATGCGGACAGTGCAAAGGTGCTCAGTAAAGCAATCTCCCAGACTGTGTCCAGTTCTCCGATGTAGAGAAGGCCACAAAGGGAGCACTGGATGCAGGAGATCATAACCGCGGAAGGACCGTTTGGGGCCCTGAATGGTGGTGAAGGGAAGAGGTGTGTTCTTCAGTCTAGGGTCAGTTTAACTATAGGCCTTTTCATACCGCCGAGTACATGCGAGTTAACCCTCCAAATTGGAGGGTCAAATAGCAGGAATTGTGCAGTGTAAGGGGAATTAACTGGGCAGAGTGTGTCAATTTCAACCTGGCTCTCAATTCTGCTCAGAGCAGAGTTGAAAGTCCGATCGAGTTAACTCACCAACCACCTACTGGTGGTGTGAAACGACAACCAGTCCTACCAGGAACGGTTAGTGATGTTCTTGCCTGCGTGCTTGCATCAGTCTGGCAGGTACAGTAAATTTCATTCCAAGGCTGGCCACGCCCTGACAGTCCCTTGCCCTGCTGTCTGAGCCCTGCTTTGACAGCCCCTCACCCTGCTGCCTGAGCCTCACTCTGACAAGCCCCTGCTGTCGCATTACCCACGGGAGCGACATGAGGGAGTGAGCGGCGTGAGGGGATCAGGGTGGTGCACTCATTTCAACAATAAACATTTGACAAATTAATCTGATTGTGATATTTGTTTAAGAAGATCACAATATCTAAAGCTCTGACAGCTGTGAAATGTCACTGTGTATTCAGCCGACGGTCAGAGCTCTGTATATAATACATCGCTCATGACGTCACCGCTGGAGGTGGGACCCCCTTAAAATCCCAAGTTGCCAAATTACCTGCAAATAATGGTGCAGTGTGAAATGCTGCTGGTTCAGCCTGACCTGCAATATTTCCTGTTCCCTAGGCAGGTCAGCAGTGAGCAAAGGGCTATGACTTCAGTAAGGGATAACCAATAAATTCTAACAGCATCCATATCCCCAAATGAATACATTTTAAAAGACCCTCAAACCAACAAACTGCTGAATAATTCAATGTATTGCTAGCTTCTTCCAACTTTGACAATAAAACAGAACTAGCATCTTTCTCTTGAAATAAATATTTGAATTTCAAACCATTAGAATCAGTCATTCATCATTGTTTTGGTTATTTAGTTAATAACACTAAACAACAAAGATATTGCTTCCTGTACACTTTTGGGTGTATTATATGGACTTAAAAAAAATTTAAATTTAGACATACAGCACGGTAACAGGCCATTTCGGCCCACAGTCCGTTCCGCCCAATTTACACCCCATTAATCCACAACCCCCAGTATATTTTGTACGGTGGGATGAAACCGGAGCCCCTGGAGAAAACCCACCAGATGTGGGGAAAATATACAAATTCCTTACAGACAGTGAGGGATTCGAACCCAGGTCTGATCCCGATCGCTTGTGCTGTAAAGGTGTTGCGCTAACTGCTAGGTCAACCATGCCGCCCTTTGGGGCCTGCTGATCATGAAAATCATCTTAAAATTTTCCTACCAAGTAATGTTTTCTAGAGAGGACCTATTTTAGCGATTCCCTGTCCTACTTTAAGTCGACTTCGACCATCCAAAACCGTGAAGTGCAGCACGTCATTGAAAATTCATTTTCTGCCCTCGCACTTGGACTCCTTCCCTGCTGGTCTCGGTGCCGTCAGCAACGAACACGGTGAAAGGTTTCACCAGGGCATTGTGATCATGGAAAAGTGGGATCAGGGCAACTGGAATCCATCACTGCTGGTTGACTATTGTTGGACACTGACACGAGGGGCATCAGATGCTGAGTACAAACGAAAATCAGCGGCAAAACACTTTTGGGTCGTGCGATTAAACAGGCTAAATTCAATAAGAGTTAATGATTCTCCAACTTCGGACGTGATCCGGCAAATACGAAATTATCTCTGTGTTCAGCTGGAGGTTGGCAACACGAAGCAAAGCTTTGAGAAAAGAAATGCTGGTCAGTGTGGCTGTATTACAGGCTTCCTCCATCACTTTCAACGTTTCAAAACCTGAGAAGGAGGTTATTCAGTAGTTAGTCCCACTAATTAATAATTACTACCACCGTTGCTGCAGTTATCATTAACTTGGTTCCCAGTCTAATAATTCACTAAATAACCCAGGGGGATGATCACCGACCCGTTCCGAGTTAACTCATTTCCGACCTGATCAATTCCTCCAGCTCCAGCTCCTGCTCCCCCGGCTCGGCCGGGCTCTGTCCGTCGTTGAACGCCCTCCCCGGCCCCGAGCCCTGCGGGAGCACGCCACCCCGAGGCGGGCGCCCGAGTGCCGCCACGCCGACCCGGACCGCAGCCCGCAGCCACATCGACGCCCTGCGCTCCGACCAGCCGCCAGGACCGGGCGGTCCGACCGCAGCGGGGTGCGGGAGGAACTGATGGCTCCGCACGTTCGTTCCGCCCTTCAATGGGTCCCCATCCCAGAGTCACTGATCTGGAAACACTCCCTGCGGATGAACACTTCTATCCCACTAATTTAACCCTTCCGGATCTTTCTTAAGATGCTGCTGCATCTTCCCCGCTACTATTATTATTGCACTGCCTTACTCTGTGGATTGATCTGCCTGGATAGCATATGCTATCTTAAAACAAGTCATTCAAATGAATTCAAAATGGCACTTCTGTGACTCGATCAAGCTCTGTTCTCACTGCCACCATCGTGAACGAGATACAGAGATCACAAGATTCACACCCCCAGGTTCAGGAACAGCTGCTTCCCCCTCCACCATCAGACTCCTCAACCACAAAGTCCATCAGGGGCTCATTTAGGGCCCCTTACTTTTCCCACTTTACAGCCTCACCCACAGGAAAAATAATCTCAGGGTTGCATGTGATGTCATGAATGTGCTCCGACAATAAATCAGAAGTTGCCGATTCATTTCATACACTGAATCCAATCACCCGATTGTTCCCAGGCGTGTTCCAGCTGGGAACTAGCTGGTTGGCCACAATCCAAGGGCACTGGCTCGAACCAACTGCTCTGCGAGTTATCACTGGAAAGGGTAGAGAAAAGATTCACCATTGTCGACGCCTCCTCAATAAGATCATCCTTCAGCCTCTGCTCCTGCAGGAAAAAGTCCTTGCTGCCTGAACTGAAAGGCTCGAGTTAGCAGGAGAGGCAGCAAGGACTGTCCCCAGGAGCAGAGGCTGAGGGGTGATCTTTTTGAGGGGTCAAAGGTAATGGCCAGTCTTTTTCTCTAGAAGGGGCAGAGTCCACAACTAAGGGGAACATTTTCACACAGAGGGTCCATGGAATGAGCTGAACAGCTGGGAGAAGGTTTGAATGTGTGAAATCACACACCAACAGACTTTAAGGTACTTTTCTTTATCCACCTATTACCTCCTTCCTGTGGGACTGTGCTTCTCCCTCTAACCCTCCCCTCCACCATTTTGTTCAGATGCCTGCCTACATTTTGTTCATACCTTGATGAAGGGCTCAAGCCCAAAGCATTGGTTATGCTGTGGGGCACATATCGATCACTGGCGAACAGGCTCCCCACGTAGATGGCGCCATCGGGGGTTCAACAGCACCTCATGGCTTAGGCCATGGTGCGTGCCTCTAGGCAGCATGGTGACATCACGCCAGCACGGGGCGGAGCTCACACCGGCCCTTAAAGAGTGCGCGCAAAAATTCAACTAAAACATGCACTGACCTGTGGTGTGTTGCTACATAAAGGACTGTTTAAGCTGCTGAGTTTCTCCAGGATTGTATTTTTACTTGGCATAAAGAGTTTCCTTTCCATAGTGTAATTGTGCTCTTGTTCTTCCACTTGATACAACTGTAGGTTAACCTGCTAGATTGCTATATGTATATTAAACTGCAAGAAAAGGAAAATGAGGAAACAAATGGTAAAACTAAACAAAAATGGGAACAAGATTTAAATATAAAGATAAAAAAGGAAACATGGGAGAAGTTATGCTCTGGAACGATGAGAAATACAATAAATACGAGGCTGCGTATGATACAATATAATTGGTTACACAGACTATACATTACACCGCAAAAGTTAAATAAATGGGACCCAACAGTATCTGATAGATGTTTTCGATGTAAAAAAGAAAGGGGAACAACAATTCATGCAATCTGGACATGTGAGAGAGTAGAAAAATTTTGGGATGATCTCAATCAGATATTAAATAAAATAACAGAAAACAATATACCAAAGAATCCAGAGATCTTTCTCCTAAGTAACATAAAAAATAAAGAATTTGGAATTGACTTGGAGGATGCACAAAAAAGATTTGTTAAGATAGCCCTAGCTGTAGCAAAAAAATGTATTATGTCAACCTGGAAATTGGAAGATAATTTGAAAATACAACAATGGTATATAGAAATGAATAAATGTATTCCATTAGAAAAAATAACATATAGTTTAAGAAATAATATCGAAATATTCGAACAAGTATGGGAGCCTTACATTAAATACAATAGCGAAAACCTACCGGGAACAAACATTACCTAAGTTGATGGAAGGAGAAGAGAAGAAAAAAATGGACTCAGTAGAATTTCTGGTGTATTTTTGTTGAATGACAACATTGTCTAACTGAATTAATGCAACCTAGATTGTATAACTAAAATGGATGAGAGGGGGGAGGGATGGGGGGGTGGCTTGGGAGGAGGGAGGGGGGAGGGAGAAAAAGTCACTGTAAATGTGTGGAAAAGAAAAAGTGTATATCATGGCTATTGTGATTTATGGTGTGAAAAATAAAAAATTTAAAAAAAAAAAATAAAAAAAAAAAAAAAAAAAAAAAAAAACCTGCTAGATTGCTGGCAAAAGAAACCTTCTCACTTTGTAGGTACAATGTGACAAAAAAGAATCTGCAGAGGAAATGTTGGGTACAATTATATGTAAAAGAGACAGGCACATAGAGAATAATGCAGGAGTGATGAAGTCCTGCATATTCAAGATGAAAGATTTCTTTTTCATGTAATAAAAACAGTATATTAGATGGAATTTGCTTTAATCTGTTGTAAAACAGATTCACCATCAGCAGAAATTGCCTGTTGCCTTTTACAGTCAGAGAAAGAAAAGCCAAAGAAAGCACCTCAGAGTCACTGAGTGTCTGTGGATTTACTTGCAAAGCCACGCAGCCTTTAGCCCAAACTATTGACAACTCGAACTCCAGATCGGAACCTCCGACATGATTAGGATTGCACTGGCAACATTAGCCTAGATCACTCTGGTTGTCTTTGAAGCAGGACTTATACTTCACACAGGAGAATTCCACTAACCAAGCCATGGCTGATGTCAAAATTCAAAGTTGTTATCAGAGTCCAAACATCGCACAGCCAGAGTTGGTGTCAGAACGAATATAATTGGTACATTAGGGTAACCACAGTGGGGGGCACAATTTAACTACAAACTGCCACTCGCTGAATCTGGCCTGCAGGTGGGTGGGGGGCATAACTCATTTGGTGGGGGGCATAACTCATTTGGTGGGGGAAGGCCCGCGGATGCCACCTACCCCCTTCCCCCATGATGCCAAACCTGCATACAACCCTGAGCTTTTCCCTGTGGGGTACTTAGAATTCTACTTAACGCTAACGAAACTGTACTCAAGAAGAAAGATACACATACAAAAGAGAAATGTAAACAAAGAAAGGTGTCGTGTTGGGCCTTGTAAGATTTTAATTATCTGTATGTTGTAATTTTATTTAGAGCATGACATTTCGAGGGTGATAACTTCTAAATTTATAGCCACCACAACAGAATGAGGGAGATGAGAGTTCCTTTTAGCTAATGGGATGTGTTGCATACACTTCCGGAAATAATTTTCTTCTCAAGCCTTTCTGCTATTCAATGATCTACATCATTAACTTGTCTTTGTTCCATAACCATGAAAAATCAGCTACATTGAAGAATGTGTTGCTTGCACCAGAATAAATGATACTTCATAAGTTGTGTCACTTGTACATTATGACTATTTCAAACGCAAACCCATTTAACACAGGTAAGAAACTAACTGCAATCTTCTCGCCTAAGGTTCTCCAAAGGGGTCAATGGAACTATCCTAGGAGCCAAAAAATGCCAGTGGGTCGATAAACACGGGGGGCGGGGTTTGGGTTGTTGCTGGGAGGCCTGGAAACCACGCATATGGTATTCAGTTTCCCTCACTAATGCACACAGAAACTGCACGTCGACTTCATTTTTATGTTTATTTTTGTACATGCCTGGGGGGGTCTATGAGGGATCATGAAGGGTCAATGGTCTAAAAATGTTTGGGGCCCCTGTCCTTTCCTTTTAACGATTTTCCAATTACACAGATAACACCATCTCAGAGGGAAAGGGAGGGGGAAATCAAACAACTCACTACCATACATCTGAGGAGTGAGATCGATCAACTCGTTAAGTGGTGTCACAACAACCTTGGACTGAATATTAGTAAAACCATGGGGAGATCAAGAGAATACAAACCAGTCCTCATCAAGGGGTCAGCAGTGGAGAGAGTCAAATTCCTGGGTGTCAACATCTGAGTGTCCTGGAGTCTTCATGTGGATGCAATCATGAAGGTTTTCCAGCAGCTATACTTTGAGATTTGATACGTCACCAAAGACTCTGGAAAACCTCTACAGGTGTACTGTTACACCACTCAGGACAGGAAAAAAACTCCAGAGGGTTGTTAACGGCCTGCGACATCATGGGCCCCACACTTCACTCCATGGAGGACATCTACAAGAAGCAGAGTCAAGAAAGCAGCCTCTATCCTCAAGGACCCACCACCACCCAGGCAGTGTCCTCTTCACTCTGCTACCATCGGGGAAATATATGGGAGCCTGAAAACGAGCACTCAGCGGCACAAGGACGGCCTCTTCCCCTCTGCCATCAGATTCCTGAATGAACAATGAACCACAGATAGTACCTCACTGTCATTTTCTTCCACTGTTATATTTATTTTGAAATTTGGTTCAGAGAAATGTTTACACTGTGACGCTGCAGCAAAACAACAGATTTCATGACATGTTCATGACAATAAATTCTGATTTTTTGCCAATTCAACAGCCAAAAGTAACAAGAAATACTTCGTTTAAACTACTACAATTTAAAAAAAAACATTTTAATTTATTTGGCTTTCAACAGTTAGACATTCATAGATATTATTCAACAAATTGACAACCTGTGCACCTCCTGCCAGATGTGGGTTGCATTCAGACATAGAGCAGTGTTGTCCAACAGCTGCAAACAGTAAATGCATACTTTTCTAACCAGGCTCAGATTCAAGGACACTTGTTCTCCTGTCACCCTGTGGAGAAGGAACTTCAAATGGCAAAAACTTCAGGAAGTGAAAAAGTTCTGAGATTCGAAGAAGGTGGAAAAGGAGTCCAGCTACTCCACATCTGCTACTTGTGATTAGTTCAGTTGCCTGACAAGGAAGAATGGGTAAAAACCATTACTGACAATCTCAAAATGTTAGTCATTTTCTTTGATGAGTGCTTTGGTGAATGTGCTACCTTCATTTTGGGCAAAGCTGCCTTGACACATCCCAGCCATGGCTGTTGGTAGCACTTTAATAATTCTGCAGTTAAACAGCCTGCTTTTGTTCACTGCCCACCACCCAGATGGATTGAAATGTTTTCCAAAAGAATTGATACTGCTACAAGGAAACATCTTTCACTTTTATTTTAATTAATTCAATCACAGAATTCAGATGTCATGGTCAATACCAGTATTTGTTGTCCATCCACAATTGTCCCTGCACAGAGGATAAAGTTAAATACACTCACTATGCTATTGACTGAAGAAAACATGCATCAATATTTTCAATCAACATCTGTATATGAACTGCTTTTACAACCTGTCTGTATCTATCCTGATTAAGCATGCCCAGGCCCCATACATCATTTTCATAGCACCTGCACTGAGTACATGCTGAAGCATGCTTGGACCGACCATATCAATTAGACCAGACAGGCCAGGTTGAGATTTATAGGCTTTAATTGCTATAAACTTACAGGCATATCTTGCATGCTGTTGGCCAGATTCCAAGGCAGTACTGAGAGAGGGGATTTGGTGATACCACCTTTATTAGAAATCCTGAAGGGGAAGGAGTTACAGTATCAGGGACTGGCCACCAGAACAATACATGTATTACAGTGTTCCACCATATTCTGAATAACAGTACACGATAGCAAAATGTTAAGGAGATTTTCGTGATCAGCAGCTCAAAATCCACCCAAAAGTGTTCAGGAAGCAAGATCGTCGTTGTCCTGTGTAGCTTCATGATTCTGTTAGCGTGACTAGATTTCTATTTTAAGCAGAACTTGGATTGCCTGGATGCAGTGGGATTTGGCTCATGCCCTCCATCACTCATTGGTTACCTGTGCAAGAACAACCACAAGGCTGCCACATCCACATTTTCACTGTCTGCCATCCCAGTTCCCCCTTCAAAAACATTCAGTTTACAACAGTCCGTCTGAAACACCCAAAAATCACTTCATCCTTCACCCCCCCCCCCATCCCATGGCAAAATTTTGTTTTTCCAAACCTTTTTTCCAGTAAAACATCCTTAACAAAATGTCAATGACACCTTTGTTGACCTCCTGATTCACTCTTAACCAACATGCTTCACCATTTCCGATACACTTCATGTCTGATCCTTCACCTCAGAGGCTCACTGGAGATCACTCCACTGAGCACCTTCACTCTGCCTACATCAGTAACAGGGATCTGTCACGGTCGTGTTCTTATTTTCTTCAGGAGGAGGGAGTGTCAGGATTACCCATATGGCAGTGAGCCAATGAGAAGGTCGGGGAGTTTAGCTGGGTGGTGTTGAAGAATTTTTAAAAAGTGGACTTCATAGTGCTGAAAGAAACTAGTGAGTGTATTTTTTATTTGTTTGTAAGCGGTGTTCAATTAATGCTGTTACAGATCTCCCAGTGGCCAACCATTTCAATTCCCCACCCCAGTCCCATGCTGAAATGTCTGTCCATGGCCTAATGCACTGTCCAACCAAGACCAACCATAAGTTGGAAGAGCAGCACTTAATTTTCCCTCTGTGCATTCTCCAACCAAATAGCATCAATATCGACTTCTCTGGTTTCTGCTGGCCTACTCTCTGCTCTCCTTCCTTTCCCCCCGTCTTCTTTCCTCTCCATTCATGAAGCTATCCCCCCTCCCCTGTTTGCTGCTGTTCCCTCCCTCCCTCCCTGATCACCTATTACCACCTGCCCATGGGACTGTGCTGTTCCTCCTCCCACCCCCACCTGTTTTGTTCGGGTGCCTGCCTACATTTTCCTTACTTTGATGAAGGGCTCAAACCTGAAACATTGGCTATGCATCTTTATTTTTGCTCTATAAAGTACACTTTTTTACCAGCCAAGTTTCTCCAGCATTGGGTTTTTACTTCAATCACAGTATCTGCAGACTTTTCTTTTTTACTTGTATTCTACTGCTCCTTGCCCCCTCCTCTGCCCTCATTTAATGTCTTACTTATAATTTTTTTTTATTTTTCACACCATGAACCATATCAACCAAAATACATAAACATTTCCCTCTTAACTATACATAGTGGCATTTTCTCCCTTTTCCCCTCGCCCCTTCCCAGCCCCCTCCAAAACCAATAAACATTCAATATATACAATAAAACCATTAAACAAGCTCATCATGGTTATTGTCAGTTCAAGTTTAACTTCTCCTGATAGCAACTTTTCCTGCTATTTTTCCCCTCAAGCACATTAAATAAGAAATGCATATCCATTATTTAAAAGTTATTTATGACAGATCTACAGTCATATCTTTTTTAAAATTACAAATATATCACAATCAAGTCAAGCCTCCACTAGATGTATTCAGATTTCAAATAATTTTCAGCCTTCACATAAAATTCTCAGATATTATAAATCTCAACCCCCAGGAGTTGCTAAATCTATCTACTTGCTACAAGACCCCTATTCTATTATACTTGCTTAACCCTTCTTCACACTCTATTCTACTCCACCCTTATTCAACCCATCATAATTCATTCCCATTTAGCACTTGCTTGACTTCCCTTATTCCATTATCTCTCACATTACTACGAAGGGTCAAAATATCTCATTATCACCATTTGCTTCTGCTGTAATTGTCCACTGTCAGTAAAGTGCTGAGCACAGCAGCCCGATACCATAAACAGTGTGAACATGTACAGCAGCACATCAGGAGAATGGCCTGCAATGGGAGCCTGGAAGTGGCCAGGTGACTGACTGGGAACTGGGGGAGGGAGGGGAGGCAAGGGGTGGTGAATCACAAAGACCAGGATTTGCTGGAGTCTGTTTGGGAGTGTGGCCAGGGCCAGGACTGAGAGCACAATGTCTATTCATGAGCAGGGGTGGCACACAGAGAAGATGTGTCTATAAAGACCAGGCCAGTGATTGTGAACCAGATTGTGAATCTGTGGAATGCTCTGCCACAGAGGGTGGTAGAGGCAGATTCGCTGATTATGTTCAAAAGAGAGCTAGGTAAGACTCTAGTGGGCAAAGGAGTTAAGGGTTATGGGGATAAGGCTGGAAAGGGGAACTGATGGTAGTAATCAGCCATGATCTGTAAAATGGCGGTGCTGGCTCGACGGGCCGAAGGGCCTACTCCAGCTCCTATTGTCTATTGTTTTTCGGTCTAAAGCCCACCTGGCTTCTGGTCCAACATGCTATGGCCCACCAGTGGCAATGACTGAGCAATATTTTCAAGTCAAAGGCAGCTCTGTGAGAAGCACATCTTTATCCAATTTTAAATATTTTATTTACCATTTTATTGACCCATATGGAAACACACTCTGGCCCACCAGTGGGCCACTGGTTGGGAACCACAGAGGAATCTCTGCTAGTGAGAAGAGATCAGAAGCCAAAGAAAATGTGGGGATGATTTTAAAAAAAACTTATGATCTCTTTACTTTTAAGGTTCTGTATTTGTATTAACCTGAGTGTGTGAGTGCAGTGACCCCCATCTTTTCCTTTAAGATAATCAGCCACCACAACCATCTTGAGCAGAGAATTTCTAAGATTCTCCATCCTGTGGCTGATGACATTTCTTCTCAAGGCAATGCCTCTATATTAAGACAATGACCCTGGTTCAAGATCTTCCTACCAGGAAGACCGTCATCACTGCATGTACCACACCAAGTGCCATCAACAGCAGTTTATGGTATTTGCCCTGATGGCTTGCTTTTTTCCCCCCCAATTTAAAAGTATTTCTTTGGTTAGATCCCATTTGCCCAATGACTAACCATTCACTGTTTTAGTTTTACCTTCCCCATCTTTCCATTAACCACCTGACTCAGAGTAAATTACGTAGAACAGAAAACACAAGAACTAGGAGCAGGAGTTGGTCATCTGGCCCGTCGAGACTGCTTTGCCATTCAGTGAGATCATGACTGATCTTCACCTACCTGTCTTTCCTACCCCCACCCCCCCCCCCCCCCATATCCCTCAATTCTTCTACTAAGTAAAAATCTATCCAACCTTGTCTTAAATATTATTTACTAGGTCACCTCCACTGTTTCAATGGGCAGTGACTTCCAAAGATTCCCCACCCTCTAGGAAAAGCAGTTCCTCCTCATCGCCGTCCTAAAACTACTCACCTGGATCTAAGGCTATATCCCCTAAATCCAGACTCCCCCACCAATGGGAACAACTTACATACCTCGATCTCATCAAGGCCTTTCATAATTTTTTTATGTTTCTACAAGATCCCCTCTCATTTTTCTAAATGTCAACCAATCCCAGATGACTCAATCTCTCCTCATAGACCAACATTCTCTGGAATCAACCTGGTGAACCTCCTCTTCACCCCTTCCAAAGCCAGTCCATCCTTCATCAAATAAGGAGATCAGTAGCGTTGACCTTTCTTCACATTTAAAGCTAATCTGGAATTAAATTTAATTTTAAGTTTAGGCATGCAGCATGGTAACAGGTTCTCCCATCCCACAAGTCTGTGCGGCTGAAATACCCCAATTAATCTACATCCCCATACTTTTTGAATGATGGGAGGAAACTAGAGCAGCCGGAGGAATCCATGCAGACATGAGGTGGACTTACAAACTCCTTACGGTCAGTGCTGGATTTGTACCCAGGTCACCGGTGCTGCAATAACGTCACACTAACCACTCAGATCATCAAAACTTGTGATCTTGGTTTCACATTTGCTCTCTCAGATGGAGGCAAATCTCAGGCAAGACTTGCGGTTAAACAACAGATGCACATGCATGCATCTCCAAGAGAAGCCCACTCTGAATGACACTTATCAACACTTTCACTTACCTACTGACACCAGTCTGGAACAAGCTCAGGAGATTTGCCCGTCTTGTAAACTGAGTTCGCTGGTTCATGGGAGCTCGAGCTGAGACCACCGTCAGCCTTTCGCTCGAAGGGTTGATTGTATGGATGTTCACATTCCACAGGTTGCTGCCGCTACCATTCATTCGCATTGCATTCGCCGCACTGCTGTGGCCGGTTCCAGAGCCCGACACCACGGCAGTCCCTCGTGGCTCCTTTGATTGTAGAAGAGAGTTTTCTATGCAGAAGGACATTGTAATCAATACATTCCTCTTTACCCACACCTCAGCCCTCTTTATGTCTCTAATTTAGACCTCTAGTTCCCAAGAACTGTTTTTTTCCCCCTCGGGGAGGGATATTAATGTTTGACATTTCTTTCTCACTAAAAAAAAACAGGAGGAGTTGCCAACCCATCAGGATTTCTGATCAATTGGATCGCAGATTCTAGGAATTGTAATGTATTTCATGTTTTGCAGATGTGACCAAGGATAAAATTTACATTTCCAATGATCTCACCCACAGGCAGTTGACAGAAACCATTTATTTCTCCATTTCCACACTAAATTTGTACCCATGAATCTTAGGCAAGTGGCACAGTAATATGGAGGAGTGCTTTATAATCAATGTGTTATACTGTAGTGAATTAAACTAGACAACAAAATTTTGATGCCTGGACATTTTTGAGTGTATTTTATGGATTTAGGGCTGCTGATCAGGAAATTGCCTTAAAACATTCCTATCATGTACTTTTTTTTGATACAACCTATATTTGTGATTTCCTGTCCTATTTTAAGTCTACTTCAAATATCCAAAACCGTGAACTGCAACACGTCATTGAAAATTCATTTTCTGCAATTGCACTTGGACGTCTTCCCTGCTGATCTTGCTGCAGTCAGTGACGAGCATGGCGAAAGGTTTCACCAGGACATTGTGGCCATGGAAATGAAGTATCAGGACAACTCGAATCAATCACTGCTAGCCAACTATTGTTGGACACGGACATGAGAGGCATCAGATGTTGAGTACAAATGAAAATCAGTAACAAAGCATTTGTAGGTCAGTTGAACTAACGAAACGTGTCAGCACCATTATGCGATTAAACTTGCTAAATTCAATAAAAGTTAATTTAATCTTTCTCCAACTTCCTCCGTGATACAGCAAATCTGAAATGATCATGGTCAGCTTGAAGTTGTAAATCATAATCCCCAATTTTTTTTCATGAAGCAAACCTTTTGGAAAAAAATTTGTTGTCCAGTGTTATCAGACCAATGGTCTAAATGGACTTGTCAAGTATGCAGCAATTAGTACACATATCCTCCCCAACTGAACCTAGTGTGAGAAAGTACCAAGCTATTTGACTGATGATGTTGTTAAAAACTAAGGGTGGCTTTGTTATCATCTTGGAGCTATCAATTAGACCCAATAGACCAGAAGTTGAGATTAATAGGCTTTAATCGCTATCAGCTTACAGTCATATCTTACATGCTGTTGGCCCGACTCCAAGGCAGAAGGGGATTGGGCGTCACTGCCTTTATTAAGAATCCTGGAGGGGAGGAGTTACAGTATCAGAGGCAGGCAAACCAGTACAATGCCTGTAATAGAGTTCCACCACAGAGCGCCCATGCACCTTTCAGCACAGGGTCACCAGAAAAGCATCAGGAGCAAGCCCAGCCAAGGCCAACATCATCAGATGACGATTACTCCTTTCGACTCACTAATTGAGGTAAAGGGTGGGATCAGTGAGCAGATAATGAACCGAAGCTTGGAATGGTGGAGGAGAGAACAGACAAAAGGACAGGTGTTACCAATCCTACAATTGAATGGGAAAGCTCTGTAGAAAGGAGAATGGCTGGTGAAGGCCGGGAAAACACAAAGGGAATGCCCTTTTGGAACGCTGAAACAGGAAGGTGGCAGTAGTTGCGAATAATGATCCAATGAAGTGAAGGACTGGGGATTGGTCCACTTGCAAGCAACGAGTTGTTGGAGGAAAAGGAAACTGTGGAGGGAAATGGGCGGCCAACATTTTAGATTGTGGTCCTTCAACTGGATAGAAAGGAGAGATAGCTAGGATGAAGGAAGGGAGAGAACAAGAGCCGGCAAGCGATAGATGAATTCCAGTGAGGGTGGCTTGATTGGAACACAGAACCAGCTGGAAGGTGTGGCATAGCATTGTCCAGGAGTCAAATTTTACATTTAGACATACGGCACAGTAACAGGCCATTTTGGCCCATGAGTCTGTGCCACCCAATTACCCTACACCCTCGGTATGTTTCAAATGGTGGGAGGAAACTGGAGCCCCGGAGAAAATCCACTCAGACATGGGGAGAACGTATAAACTCCTTACAGTCAGTGCGGGATTCAAATCCCGGTTCCGATCACGTTATGCTAGCCCCTATGCTAACTGTGGCACCCCTCAAGTGGGGTGAGTGCAGGGGAAAGAGGAGATGCAGTCAAGGTCCTGAAAAATTATGGTTGAGGGGAAAATTGAAGCTCAGACAGAAGGAAGGCATTTAAGCAAACTGGAGAGTCAAATATCTCAGTGTAAGAGGAACTGGATGAAATAGAATCCTTACCAGTGGGACAAGGAATAATCAGAAAGTTGCTGGATCTTTAGACTTGTAATGGACACGAGGCATGGATGAGTTAATGCCCAGAGATTTTACAGAGCTAAGAAGAAAGGTTAAAAGTCTAATGGCTTGATGTAGTCTACCTGAACTTCAGTGAGACTTTTGATAAGGTCCCACATAGAAAGCTCAAAAGGGGGCTGAAAATTTGATTTGTAGTTGGCTCATAGGTAGACACAAAGCATAACGATTGATGGTTGTTTCAGTGACCAAAAGCCTGTTGTGGAGTTATTCAGTACTTGGTTGCTTTAACTATAATATCTATTAAATGCAGGGACCCATTGCAGTGATTCTCAATTTTTTTCCCCACTCACATTCCACCTTAAGTAATCCCTTATTAACCACAGAGCACCTATCATATAGGATGCCACAGGTGCTCTGTGGTTAATAAGGGATTACTTAAGATGGTATGTGAATGGGGAAAAAAAGGTTGTGAACTACTGTCATGTTGTAAATAAGTTTGGAATGCACTAGCTGGTGGAGGTGGAAACATTATTCACATTTACATAGTACTAGGATGTGTCCGAGAAAGGTTAAAGGCCAAACGCTGGAAGGTGGGATCAGGCTGTGGAGTTCTTTTCTGACCAGTATTAGGAAAATGGCTTGAATGGTAGATTTTCTGTCAGGCGGTGTAACAGTTTGATTGAAAGCAGACAAAAGCATCACTTCCTCACCAGAAATGAGCTTGGCACTCATTGAACGTGGATAAGCTGAGACCATGTTGAGCCGCAACTTCAAGAAGCCAGCAGTCCTCATCACGATGGCTTCCACCGGTGCTGGTAACTGATTGACACCCACCCATGTCGGACCCCTGCGGATGGGGAAACGACTGTGAAGGCTCTGGAGGGTGTGCACATTTCCAAGATCCGGGTTCCCCCTTTGGCTACCGTTGGTGAGTGGTGGGCCTTGAGGAGACGGCAGTGTTGTCGACCAGTTTACCACTGTAGAGTTGAGGACACCCAGCTCGGTTGTGCTATTCTTTCCCATTGAGGTACACGAGCCAATGTATTCCAACTCTTCTGTCAACTGGTTAGGTCGGTGTGGGTTTGGATAAATTAGAGGCTGGGTTAAAAAAAAAATCCAAGATGAGCAATGACTGAAAAAATATCAATTTGCCTTGAAGATAAAAGTTTTGGGTTCCCATACTTGATTTCATTATCCAGGTTAATGTTTTCAAGTTGCCCTGAAGTGGTTCAGGATGCAACACTAAACTGCGAGCCATGTCTGCTCTCTACAGCAAACAAACAATCCCAGTTAGAACTGTGACCCTCTGCTGGTGTCCTGACCATTGTTTTCCCTTTCACCAGTTATAAAGAATGCCTCATTTAGCTCACTGGTGTCTGTGAGATCTCACTGTGTGCACATTAACAGCCAGATTTCCATCACAACATCAGATCAAAGAGTTTTGTGCTGCAAAAGAAAACAAGACTTCATATTTCCATGCTTTTGGTTCTTTCACTTGTAAGGCCAGAATCAATTTCAGCTGTGAACAGGGAATGGGTCCTTATTTTAAATTGAGCTTGGAGCCGGAATACCACAGGACAGTGGAGAATGTTGGCCAAAACTCTTCACAATCATCTTCAAAGGGAGAGTAGAATTGAGCAATGCATGAACCTTGAGCCTGCAATCTGATGATCAAGATGAAACTTGATATCTGCACTCACGTCATCAAGTTTTGTCAAGGAAACAGGGAATTAGCATTCCCTTCAGATATGACAACAAAGGTCAAACACTTTCAATGTTGGCACCTGTAAATGCATCCCATCACTTGAAAGGAATGCAGGAACAGTTTAAATTTCTGGTGGGAACACAAGTCATCAAGGCACTGCCAGAAGGATTATCCACAAATAGAACATTACAGCACAGAAAACAGGCATTTGACCCTTCTAGTCTGTGCTGAACTATTATTCTACCTTGACCCAGCCCTCCATGCCCCTCCCATCCATATATCTGTCCAAATTCTTAAATGTTAGAATTCGCTTCAGATGGCAGCTCATTCCACACTCCCACCCTTCTGAGTGAAGAAGTTCCCCCCCCCCCAAACCTTTCTCCCTTAACCCATGACCTCTGGTTTTCATCCAACATCTTCCACAACTCACTTTATTCAGGTTAGGAGCATGTGAAGGAACAGTTTGATGACTGCCACTGACACCCGGAGAGTTTTTCAAAACTCGATAAACTTGCTCTACGACGCCCAGAGCTCGGAGCAGGTTCTTCCGCTGCAACAGCCCATCAAGTCTCTGGAGCTCCTCTTCATCAATGATGTCCAATGGTTTCATGGTGTCTATGGCCTCCTGGAAAAACTTGCAACAATAAAAGAAAACATTTTGATTACCAAAAAATGCAACTGGAATTCATTAGGAAAAAGGGCATCAATAACCCACGCTTAGAAAAGCTCGTGAATAGATTAGAATACCAGAAATAAGAGCGGGGGTAGGAACTTTGCCATGGCTAATCTTCTACCTCGAACACCAGTTTCCTGTCCTATTTCCATATTCCTGGTCTCCTCCAATATTGACCAGTTCCTAATCGAAGCCCTCCAAGGCAGAGGATTCCACCACTCCACATGAAGAAGTTCTAAAATGGCCTATCCTGATTTTGAGACGGAACCCTCCATCATGGAATCACTTTCCCTACACAGATCTCCAAGAACTCTGTGTTTTTACCAGCTCACCGTTCCATTCCTCCAAATTCCAGCAAACAGAAGCCTCGCCTACCCAGTCGCTCTTCAAAGGTCTTGACGAGTGTCCTGAAGCCAGTTTCAGTGACCTCACCCTCCAGGAAGTTGGATTCAACGGTATATTCAAGCTTCAACTTATTGTCATGTAAAATCAATGCCATATTATGCAAAATTCCTTTTGTCTGCTGCAAGGCAGACAGATTCGCCATCGGCAGAAGTTACAGAGAACGAGAAGCAAAAGGGAGTTCCCCCAGAGTCACTGAGTGTCTGTGAATTCACCTCCAGTGCTCCCACATCCTCCCCAGCCACACAGAGTTCATTCCAAACCATCGGCAACCCAAGCTCCAGATTTGAACCCTTCAGTACCATTGGCACCCTCTCAAATCCCAGTTCCGATACCTGGTACCCCTTCAGTCAGATCTGAGCCAATCCCCAGCAGCCCGACACCTGTGTGGGTTCCTCACCTCGAGCCACCAGCAGCCTGCACCTGCATGGCTCTTTCAGCCACAGAACCCCTCACTGATCTGCTGCCGTGGTCACCATCCCATGGGTGGTGGTCTTCTCAAATGAGGGCTGCTCTCAATTTTCTGGTTCCCTGAGCCAGTCGTCTGCTTCCCCAGAGTCTGCAACCCATCGTGGCCACTGCTGATCATAGGTGCTGCAATCTTGGGCCAGACCCCGCTGTCATCGACTCCATTTACCGACTTTTAATGCCTGCATGGAACTGGCAGCAGTTGGACTGGGAGGGTGAACTCCACAGGAACGCTGTGTCTCCACTTCCCATGGGTCCACACCAGCGGCAGTGCTGCCATTTCAGCAGATCTCGGCTAGGACAGAATTAATTAGCCGGTGGTGTGGGGAGGGGTGTGGAGGGAAAGTCCAACCCCAATCCTAACTTTGAATTGCATTCAGAGTTTCCTGCTGTACAAGAAATGAGGATTGAACTCGCGGCTCCTCCAATTAATTGCCCACATGATGATTGGCATCCGGTCTTCTATCACTCAGCATGAACAAACATCAACTAAAGGGAGGGTTGAGAAGCATTTCAACTTCAACAACAATTTTAATGTGGCCAACACCACAAGGTATATAGAGTTGAAATGCTGACTAATACCTGGCCACAAAGATAGTTCTGTGATGTCTTATAAAAACCAAAGTAAATAGTAAGACTTGCCCTAACGGTGGCAGTACTTTCAGAATTTGCCATGAAATTCAGTGTTTTGCAGTAGCGTCACAGAGCAAACATTATAACATCTTACGACATAACTATAAAAAATAAGAATAAGACAGCGCCTTGGGTTCATTGGTTATTTGAGAATCTGATGGGGGGGGGGGAAAGAAGCCGTCCTTGTGCTGCTAAGTGTTCATCTTCAGGCTCCTGTACCTTTTCCCCCCCTTCCCCCCCCCCCATGGTTGTAGAATGAAGAGGGCAAGGCCTGGGTGGTGGGGGGTCCTCGACGACAGAGGCTGCTTTTTGTGGACGTCCTCGATGGAGTGAAGTCTGGTCACAGGCCGAGTTAACAACCCTCTGAAATTTATTCTTCTCCGGAGACTCTGCACCCGACTTTATACTTTTTCTCGATATCCTGCACTATTTGACTTATTGTCCCTACTCTATCGTCTATTATTGTTATATTGGTTTTTGATATATTCGTATAATAGAGGTATAGGTGCTACAAGACTCATCTCACCAGGTTCAGACACAGTTGGTACCCCTCCACCACCACCAGACTCCTGAACAACAAACTCAGAGGTTCATTTAAAGACTTATTTTACACACTATTTATTATTGAATGTTTTTTATTTGTATGGTGCCATTTGTTTGCACTTTTTTGTTTACATTTAAAAATTTTTTAAATTTAGACATACACCACAGTAACAGGCCCTTTTGGCCTGTGCCACCCAATTGGCCTACAACCCCTAGTATGTTTTGAAGTGAGGGAGGAAAACTGAGCACCCGGAGGAAACCCATGCAGACACGGGAAGAACGTACAAACTCCTCTCAGGCAAGTGGGATTCAAACCCCGGTCCCAGTTGCTGTAACTGTGTGGCATTGACCACTACATTAACTGTGGTGCCCCTTTCTCCCTTTCTTTTAAAAATATACACATCTCTTTTTTGAGCACTTCTTTTGCATTACCAATATTCTGCCTGGCCCGCAGGAAAATGAATCTCAAGGTTGGAGGTGATGTTATGCATACACTCTGACAAATCTGAACTTTGAACCTACTGTACGATTTGGCTAGCCTGGATAGCACACAAAGTAAAGCTTTTTACTGCGTCTCATACACTGACAAACAATTTATTAAGTATTGCAACAACAAATTAAGGAAATATGTTTATTACAGTTCTGTTTTTCTTACATTATGGTAACTGTGACCATTTATCATCTATCTTTTGTATTCAGTGATGTTCATTATAAAGCAGTTATTGACCAAGGCATACTCTTAAGGAGCTTGTGACTAATGACCAGGACAGAAGATCAACTGAGATCCCATCTGCAGATTCCAGGTAAGGACTACTTGACTTGTTGGTACAATGGTGAGGTGAGAACTTGTGAAGGGTGGTGCTTGTGAAGGTTGCTCTCTTCCTGGAATTTACCTCAAATTGTACCATGCCGGTTGGAAGTGGATGTCTACTTTCCTTCAGAATTCATGGTGAGACATCTTTGACAGGCCTTCCATACTGTGTTTGTGAAAGGAAAGAAGTTTTCTTTCCATGGTTGGATTCAAGTTGTTCACCAAGATGCTCCTTAACCTCACACCCTTTTTGGATTGACAGTGCACCAGCACACGTCTCCACATCTGCAGACATACCTCTGTGGCTGGCTATTCAACCCATGCAGAGCACCACAGGAAGAGCCATTGGAGAGAGTAATGGCACATGTGACAATGTGGCCTGTAGAGGATGCTCCTTGTCCACATTTTGTACAGGATCCAGAGGCCAAGTAGGATTTAGAGCTTGTTTCTCCACCTTTCTCTTCCACCACCCCCCCCCCCCCCCACCCCACACACCACCTTAACTAATCCCTTACTAATCCTGGAGCAGCTGTGCATAGAGTGTCAGAGGTGCTCGGTGGTTACTTAAGGTGGTTCGTGAGTGGAAAGAAAAAGGCTAAGAACCACATATTTAGTAGAATAATGGACCAGAGGCTGGCATCAGTAGGTGACAATGCAACTTGGAAAGGATATTATAGATTAAAGTGAGCCCACAAGCTTGCATGGGTCCGGAATGTTTGTACATTTTCCACTACATTTACATTCATTGGGTTTCACAGGGAAATGTATTATATTCCCGTTCAACATCCAAAATGCATCATGTTTCCCTTCCATCTGCCATTGCTCCATCAAATTTTCCAGCTGATCAATAAAGACACCCCTTCACAATCTCCAACTCCACACATTTTTTTTATGTCATCTACAAACTTGTGAATCATGCTTTTGACATTCACATCCAAATTGTTGATGTATATCAGCCATTCTCAACAGGGACCTAACACCCCACCCTCCGAGGCCACAGCGCACTCAATGCTTTGGATTTCGTGTCCCTATTTTCAGGGATGACCAAGCTGTGCCCCTGTTTTCCGGGATTGGTTTATACCCAACTATCAGCTGGTTCATACTGGTGTCTGTACCGTAGTTTACCCACAGATCCAGTCCAGAGTATGAATGGTTGAAATCCAAATGGTTAAGGCGGGCCACGGACTGAAATCAATTTATTTTTGAAATAAATGTAGTCAGCAGGAGGGAAGTACGGAAGAAACCGACTAAACTTGACTACTTCACAGGGAAGGGGGCCCATAAACTTTGAGCAGAGTCCATAGCCAAAAATTGGTCAAGAACGGCTGAAGTATACCACAGACATCAAGGGTCCCAACACCACACCCTCTTCCTCTTGACACCAGGCAAATTTTGGGTCCAATTGTCCAGTTTTCCTTGGACTAACCTTTTGAATCAAACAATCATCTGGAACGTTTTCAAAAACTCCAAGTAGACTATGTATAACACAATATTCCAGTACAGTAGAGGCCCTTTGGCCCACAATGTTGTGCTGACCTGCAAGTACCTTCCCAGATAAACTAAACCCTCCATAGTCATTAATCCTCCAAAGTAAAACCCCCAGCATCCAGCACTTATGAGGATTGAGAGATGCCAGATAAATGAATTTGCTGGTTGCTTGAGATTGCATGTTGCATGAACTGACTGCTAGAAATGCCAATTTTAAACCCGTAGTTTTTAATCTATTTATTCCTCTCGATTTTTTTTGCCAGTTGCTTGAATTCCGGATAACTTGGATTTTACTTTATTTTCTTTTATCCATGGGACTATCTAAAAGTCTCTTAAATGCCCCTATTGTTTCAGCCTCCACCACTATCCCTGGCAAGGTATGCCATGCACCCACAACTCTTAAAAAAAACACAAAAAAAAAAATCTTACCTCTGACGTCTACACTTGATCTTAGCCAAAAGGCCAAGAAGCAATACCCCTGATGTCTCCCTTAAAACTTTCATCTCTTCACTTTGCACAAATGTCTTCTGGTATTTGCTATTCCTGCCCTGGGAAAAAAACCACTGGCAGTCCACATCTATGCCTCTCAGAATCTTGTAGGCTGCCATTAAGCCACCTCTCATCCTTTGTTCCAAGGAGAAAAGCCCCAACTCTGCTAACCTTGGCTCAGACGACATTTTCCAATCCAGGCAACATTCCAGTAAATCCACCTTCCACATCTTTCCTGTAATATCCACTGCACTTCCCTCAGCAATATAATTAGTTTCCTCTTCAATCAAATTATCAAGAAAGAATTCTGTGAACAAAGCCAAGATGATTAGACCTCATCAATTGCCAGCTTTCCAAGTGAAAAGTCCTGTCTCTGTTAACTGGCTCCTGCTCCACTTAAATAGCAGGAACCATAATTGCAAATCTCCAGCCATCTCATACCTCACCCACAGCAAAGCACAAATCTCCGTCAGGGCCACTATACCTGCAGACTGCAAAGTTCTCTCATTACAAAGATGCAAAGTCAGGTCAGATTTATTGTCATCTGATTGTACAAGTAATACCCAACTAAAAGGTGTTCTCCAATCCTCGGTGCAAAAAGGCAGACATACAACCAGATATAACACACAGGCAAACAATACATTTCCAGGGCAAGTATTCATCTAAACAAATAAATATTGTTTTGTGCACGAGAGTCTCAGGTGGTGAGTGGGAGCAGTTCCTTTGGTCATCCAGCATTCTCACTACCCGTGGGAAGAAGCTGTTCCTCAGCCTGGTGGTGCTGGCTCTGATCCTCCTGGATCTCTTCTCCGATGGGAGCAGCCGAAAGATGCTGTGTGCAGGGTGACTGTGTATCCTCTTCATTCAACAATCCCATGTTGATAGTCGGGGGGGGGGGGGGGGGGGTGGGGGGATGGGGAAAAAGACTCCATTGATCCTCTCTGCCACTCTTATGGTCCTGTGGATTGACCTCCGATCCATTTCTCTGCAGCAACCGAAACACAGTGATGCAGCCAGTTACGACGCTCTCGATAGAGCTTCCATAGAAGGTTGACATAATGGTGGGCAGTAGGCTTGACAGCCTTAGTCTTCCCAGGAGGTGCAGTCACTGTTGCGCCTTCCTGACAAATGAGATGTTGAGTGTCAAAGAGGAATTGGAATGGGAAAAAATTGCCTGAGTATCATCTCTAATTATTTCTCCTTTATCATAACCTGTCTATTCCCATTCCAACCATTATCAGATGATACCCTACTCCGTTAATTTTAACATAACGTAGATGGTAAATTTGACAGAGGATCTTCCATGAAGAAATGTGCATGCTCTTCCAGATTAGTGCACAGAACTCATCTGGATCTCGACATGGTCTACACTTAAAATTCTCAGTTTAGGTTCTCTGAAGAGTGTAATAGAGCAAAACAAAAAAAAGTTACAATAAAAATTGGTACCTCTTTCCTGAAAGATAAGCAACGATTGTGCTTCCTGGCGATGCTGTCCACTGCAGGAGCCTCACCGCCCGACTCCCCATGCAGGTGGACATCCTTGGGTTCCTTCACTTTCTTCCCCTTTGCCAACTCCTTTGGTTCATTCTTCTGGCGAATCTCTTCCAGTTGCTGCCTGATCGTAAAAAACCAGATAACTAATTAATTGGTGTTCAGCCAACACACTCCATTTCCCTCTGCATATCTCTCACAATCCCACGGGCAATCTCATACAAAATCTCCGACCCCAGGCAGCCTGGGCAGAGCTCAAAGTCTACATTCCCCGATGAGAAGTGGGAGGATGGGGGCAGGGGGGTTGCAGTGAAAGGGTAAGACAAAGATTCCTGCCTCTGGCATGTCTTATGAGGCAAGGTTAGCATGAGCGAGGGTTTTTCTCTTTGGAGCAAAGATGCATGAGAGGTGACTTAATGGAGGTTTACAAGATTATGAGAGGCATGGATAGTGTGGACAGCCAGCACCTTTTCCCCAGGGAAAAGAGTACCAAACAAAAGAGGACATTTGTTCAAGATGAGGGGAGGAAAGTTTAGGGGAAGTTTTTTTTAATATATATATATATATATATATAAATACACAGAGTAGTGGGTGGCTGGAAAGTATTGTCAGGGGTGGAGGTTGGTACAATAGGGACATAAAATAGTCATAAAGTGTTATGAATGCGAGGTAGGTAAGGTTTAGATTGTTGAGTAGGTTTTAAAATATACCATATACATGCATGTAATCATCAAATTTTGTAACCAAATTCTAGCATAAAATTTATGGAGGGTCAACTATTATACGCATACTACTTTTGACTGCGGGGTGCCTGTGTTTGGGGTGTTGGGAGCTCAGATGGGTGGCCAGCCCGGACCGGAAGGCAAGTCCACGGTCAGGGCATTGGGAACTCCAGTGGGTGGGAAGCTGGGGCCAAAAACTTTGCCGAGGGGGATGTGTCGACTTTTACACGTGATATGGAAAATACAGATTTTGGGGCCAAAAATAGTGGGGGTCAGCTTTTACATGGTATCGACTATTACTCCCATATATATGGTGGGTAAGCACAATACTGTGGGCTGAAGGGCCAGTACTGTGCTGTTCTATGACTCCAGGAGCAGATAATAGGCCTCCACAGACATGGTGCATGTAAAGGAGTAAGCTCAGAGGACCTACTACTTCACAGCTGAAGAACCAGTGAGTGAAGGAGCAACAATGCAGGCAAAATCCCAGAGAGGAACTGATCTCAACAGAACTGAACTCCAGAGGGAGAGGAGAGAAATCAATGGAAGCATTAAGGTCACACTAAGCAATTAACGCCAGTTCCCTTGCAACAGACGCTGTTCTGACCTGCTGAGCATTTTCTTCTTTTATTTCAGACATCCAGCATGTGCATATTTTTGCATTGTCTCATTGAGCTGACTTAAATTTCCTAAATTTTATATTTAGGCGTTCAGCACGGTCACAGGCTCTTTCAGCCCACGAGCCCGTGCCACCCAACTACATCCAATTGACCTGCACCCTTGCTATGCTTTTGAATGGTGGGAGGAAACTGGAGAACCCTGGGGAAAACCCACAGACACGGGAGAACGTACAACTTCCTTACAGACAGCGCTGGATTTGACCACCGGTACCGATCGGTGGCACTGTGGCTACGCCAACTGTGCCACCCAAAGAGCATTGGTACCCAATTTTACATGAAAATGTATAATTCTGTGGACACTACAGCAAGATGTTGTGAACGTGGAAATACACAAGATCGGATTCTATTTATTGCCATGTTATAAAACAAAAATGCATTTACATGAAATTGTCTCGTCTGCATAAAAAGTCACCCATTAGCAATCCCCTTACATTTGGAAAACGAGAAGCAAACGAGAGTGCTTAGAGTTACCCACACCCATGGATTCACTTCCAGTGGACACGCACAAGACTGCAGTTCAGTCCAAACCATCGGCAACCTGAGCCCAACCAACACAATCAGGAAGCCTTCAGCACCCAGGGCCCTTTGGGAACCCCTCTTGCTCTCACCCTCTCAAATCCCAGTTCCAATACTTGGTTCTCATGAGAATCTCCAGCAGGCCGCAGCCTTGAGAGTCTTACGAGCTCGTGTTGCCAACAGCTCACTGCCCATGTCCCCTTCAGCTGCAGAGCGCCTTGCTGGTCCACCACCCTCCCTGCACTGGGGCCCCACGCCAGCTCACTGCTCCCCCTGAACCTGCAACTTCTCAAGGCCACCATCTTGGGCACGGTCCCCATGGCCGCAGGATTTTAAATAAAACATCGTTAATTCCTTTAACAGACTGTTTAAAGCCTGTACAGAGTCATCAAAAGTTGGACTGGACAGTAGGACCCTTCGGATCTCCCATCCCCCTGGTCTGCACCAGCGCTGCTGTTGGGTGGTGAGCAAAGGTATGGAGTGGAAGATTATGTTAATGATTAAGGTGCACAACCAATGCTCAGGGATGATGGCAAGTGTTAAACATCATTTTAGGTTGTACTTCAGCCTAAAATACAATTAAAACTCCATCATCCCCAAATAGGGATCTAAACCTCACCACAGTTTCAGCTACTGTGACATTTGTTAATACTGAACAATGCTCACAGATTCTCGGTGCCTGCCGCCCCAGCCCCTGGCACCCGCACCGTGCACTCGGCACCCCAGCAAGCACCTCACACGTACCTGGCGCATTCTTCCCTTGCTCTGGAAGCGACTGTCTCCTGGAAAAGTGATCCACTTTGTTTAAAAAAATCGTCATATTTCTCGGAGTCAGGCAGCGGGTAAATCAAATGGAAACCTCCCAGGTGGTCCTTCTCGTATTTCTGCACCTGCTCAAGCCAGGCTGATTGGTAGTGTTCATATTGCTCCCGTCTGTGCAGGTAACAGATGGAGAGAAAAAGAAATCAGGAGGTAGAAAGAGATTTGAAAAATCTTTAGAGTCAGGGTCTAACAGCACAGAACAGGCCCTTTGGCCCATAGAGACCTTAATACACATCTCTACTGCCCCCATGCAGATCTTCTACCTGCAGAGCTCTCCCCGCCCCTCCCCAACGCAGGCTTTCATAAACACAACAGTTCATGGTAGTGTTTTTAAAAACCAGTTTACCATTTGCCACGTGGACAAGTTATAGGATAAGGTGCTGAACAATGTAAAGTTAGTTATTGGCATTTGCAACCCATAAATAACAGTACAATTTGCTTTAATGCCTCGAGGATGGAAGGTAAATTGTCTTACTCCTAGATCATCAACAAATCTGCTCAAAACTTCAAAGGATTTTGACTCTCCACCCTGACTATGCTTTGCTCCAGGGAAATCAAGCCTACCTTTTCTAATCTCTCCCCAAAGTCCTGCAATCCAGGCAATGATCTGGTGAACCTGATCTGCACTTTCTCCAACATTCAAATCCTTCCTATTGTGTGGTGACCGGAGCTGTACACAACACTCCAAGTCGAAACAGTGATTTTGGAAAGTTCCAATATATAGTTTACGTTTTTACACTTGGACCTACAAAGGCATTCATACCACATGCCTTCACCACCTTACTGACATGTGTTGCCACTTTCACAGAACTATGGAAGGGCCCAAGAGTCTCTCAACCTCTGCCTTTACCCCATGATCTTGAAAGGATCTGAGAGTTTCTACAGATATGAAAAGTATGCTGAAAGGCTGCATCACAATCTGGTATGGAGACATCAATACCCCTGAGCATAAAGCCCTGCAAAAGGTAGTGGACACAGCTCAGGACATCACAGGCAAAAACCCTCCCCATCAAGAACATCTACTGAGAACACTGCCTTGGGAGAACAGCAATAATCATCAAGGAGCTGTTATATGTGGATTGGGGATGGTCATATAAGACCTCTGTCTGAAACTTGTTCTGAAGTCATATCACCTGCCAAACAAGGTTGGATCCAGCCACCCATTAGTGCACACCTTACCATTGGCTCATTTAAATAACTCAGTGTTATTGTTGGCCAGACACCCAGCTCCAACAGTATAAATACTGATGCACACTACATTTCTTTCTCTCTGCCTCTGAGGCCAAGTCCTGGACATTGCTCAAAGCCAGGTTGCAACTGTGGACATTGCTGGCAGAGTCGTGGGTAAGGTGTGCACTGCACTCAAGTTGAGCTGCGGTACTGCAATAGATCACTGCTTGCAGAGAGCCACACCTCCATTAGTACAGGGAATTGGGAGTGTTTGTGAAAGTCGCTGTCTGCGAAGTGAGTACACAAGCAGGAGCATTTAGAAGACAGGATGTCACTGGTATTGGAGCCCAACCTGAGTCCAATGTCTATATAGTTGTTTAGTAGTAGTCATTAAGTATCATTTGACTTCTTCCCGTGTCTCCCATGTGTTTAATAAGGTTACCTTTGATTGTAACACATGTCCAGACTCATCTCTCTGAACCCACTGGACTTGACACTTTCCAAAACACCAGCACATGCTCTGTTCTCACTGCTACCATCAGGAAAGAGCTATTGGTGCCACAAGACTCGCACCACCAGGTTCAGGAAGCTGCTCCCCCTCTACCATTAGACCCAACGACAAACTCAATCAGGGACTCATTTAAGGACTCTTATTCTTGCCCTTCATGGATTTTTTTTCCTCTGTATTGCACAGTTTGCTTTCATTTGTTTATTGGTTTAAATGTGTACGTTGTGTTTTTTTTTGCACAGCCAATAAGTGGTAATTTTGCCATGTCTGCTGGAAAAAGTATCTCAGGGTTGTATATGTTATGTATGTTCTCTGACAATAAACCTGAATCAGAATGTACAAGACTTTTACACAATGCATCATTGGAGTCAGATTTCTCTACCTTAATTCACGGGTTACGTGACGCTGCCACAGGCGCTCCTGTGCCCTGCGCCTCTCCTCCTCAGTCACCTTTTGCTTGTCATTCGCTCCAAGGTTTATCAGACAAATTGTATCATACAGTAGATTGTCCTTCACCTCTCTGTCCAGCCTGGAATCAGTGGCAAAGCTAGGGGAATGGTTTACCTGGAAAGGAAAATAGGTGCAGGATATTGGTACATAATTTAACACTTAATAGTGGGTTGCCCCTGCACTAGGCAGGTAGAAAAGCAGACAGGCGCAGGCAGTCCAGTGGTTGTATCACCGACGTGCCCTATTTGCACAGCCCTCCCATTCTAAATGGCGCTCAACGCAGCTGCAGCACTTGAAAGGTGTTTCACGGTCAGAATTCAGGTGAAGTACAACGTGGAGGTTTGGGAAGGTGGATTGTTTCAAGTGTGTGGTCATGCACTTTGTGGTGTTCCTGATTACCTGGTTCAGCCCCATCCTGTGACTGTATCTGTGGCCCCTCCCTCTTTAACCTTGTTTAAAGCCTCCAACACCTTGACACAGGTCATGGCTCAGGATGAGGTCCTTGTCCATTGTGAATAAAAGCCTGTAGATCGGTGACTCAGACTCAGTCTCGAGTTATTTACTGTGTGTCACACTTTGGTAGAACAAAATAAACAAGCAGACTATTTTCTAAATGGGAAGAAAATTACAAATGCCCAGATGCAAAGGGCCTGAAGGCAAACTTGTATGTTGAGATAGCAGTGAAGGTAAATGCAATGCTGGCTTTCATTTCAAGAGAAATAGAATTTACTGTAAGATGTGATGTTGCAGCTTTGTAAGGCCCTGGAGAGACCTCACTTGGAGTATTGGGAATAGTTTTAGGCTCGTCATTTCATCAAGGATGTGCTGACAAAGGAGAAGGTACAAAGAAAGTTCACAAGGATGATTCCGGGAATTAAACGGTTACCATACGAGGAGCGTTTGGCAGCTCTAGACCCGTTTTCATTGGAATTTACAAGAATGACAGGAAACCAAACTGAAACATTTTGAATGTTGAAAGATTGTTCCCCATGGTGGTAGAGTCTAGGACAAGAGGATACAACATCAGGATTGAAGGGTATCCGCTTAGGACAGAGATTTCTTTAGCCAGAGGGTGGTGAATCTGTGGAATTTGTTGCCACAGCTGGCTGTGGAGACTAGGACAGTGTGGGTGCATTTAGGATAGATATTCTTCATTTGCCAGGATATCAGGTGTTATGGGGAGGCCAGGCAGCGTAGCCGAGTGGGAAAATGTACCAGCTCATGATTAAATAGCGGGGCAGTCTCAATGGGCTGAACAGCCTGTTTCTGCCTGTCTTATAGACTTGCCTTTTTTTCTACTGAAAATATGTAGAGTTTTGCCCCGATTCCTGAGCTACCAACATCAAAAACAGAAAAATGGTCACACATAATTAAGTACCTTTGTGGTTTCACCAACCTCCAAGAGCCATGGCTTCAAATTATGATCCATTAGTATATCGAATCCCAAAATCTCAAAGCAGGCACTGCCACCGAAATGACTGGAGAAACAAGTCCTGTAATTGTGCTTCAACATCGGATAGGCAGAAATTAGAGTTTTAACAATGACGTCCTCAATGTCTGCCCACACCTTTGTCACATCATGTCCATGGGCTGCCAACCAAGTGTTAAGCGAAGACAATTTTCTGCATAACACACAACATAGCATTAGTGGACTAATACGAAGAAAGATAAAGGCTGTACTTAAGTGAATGGCCAGAACCAATGGATATACCTTTGGTATCGCTGAGATGTGGGACGAGAATTGCAACTCAGTTGCCCTGTCCAGAAAGTACCTAAATATCTATTCTGCTCTGATAACAGCAGGCAGGAAAACCTCAACATCAGTTCCAATTGAGCACTATTTTCAAGACCTTAAAACTGGTCAGTCAGATGTTCCCAGTTGAAAATGACTAGGCTCTATCACTGAGAGTGTTGGCCCCATTGAGACAGTAGCTGGACATTTTGCTCCATTGACACAATTGGCTTTTGGCTTTGTAGATGGGACAACATCATCGGGGTTATAACAGAAGTAGTTATAAGAGAACTGAAGTGTCGAGCAAAAGCAGACATCCATCCAGTGGCACCCGGTGCCACACTTCCCTCACCGACTTGTCCAGCTGCCTCAACCGCTCATTTCACCAATAGCTTTATGCCGATCCTAATTGTAACAATGCTTATTAAGATTTCCCTAACCATTTGAGTACCTTTTGCTGCTACCATCCCCATCCCTGACAAAGTTCTTGCTGTGCTTGTTGATGGCATAGTTTGTCAAATGCATACAGATGTCACCCTGTCATCAACAAATAAAACACGTCAGTGATTTGGGACATTAATGCATCCAGAGGAGATAAAGGCTTTGACATGAACAAAATGCAGATTAAAGCAATGAAGCTTTGAGTTAAAACAGAAAGAGAAGTTACCAAATTGCTGCTGGAGGGCTGATTGTACTTGCTCGTTGCAAACCTTGCCAGACCTTCATGATAAACATAAATCCGAAAAGGGTCACAGGATGTGACCAAGACGTAGACACGGAGGTCAAATTTGAAGCCATCTATAAGGAAAGGCTGCGAGAGGAGTAATGGTGACATTGTTAAACAGATTCTAATGGCGTCACCTGCACGACAAAGAACAAGAGGCTTCCTCGTACAGCGTGACGCAGAGATACTAAAAGCCAGTTTTTTTGTTGTGACCTGGCCTGGATACTGTATTGCACTAGAGAACCTGACAAGGGGAAAAGCCACGGAAAATTATTCCAATATTGTCCAAAGGAAGAAAGATGAATAGCCAAAAGTGCCAAGACAGAGACAAAATTAAAAAGCATTTCAAAGAGGTAGAATCACACAACTACACTCAGTACTGCAGAAAGTCAATAAATGGCATTGCAATTAATGCCAGATGTTCAAATGAATTTTTGCACCATAACTTGGCTCTTAACTATGGAAAAGTTCAGTGGGACACTGGAAACAAACTCCGACAAGGCAAACAGCCTTTCACTGGTGTGCTGTCAATATTCCAGTAACCGAGCAGCGACAGGAGAGTTGAAGTTTTCAAATACAAACCATTCACCAGAGAACTAACTCATTTTACTGGGACCAGCATGAAATGCCCACCTCAGATTACCACTAGTAGTCTAATGGATCACTTCGAACAACAGTTAAGAATTATTCATATTGCAGTAGTGGAGAGGGTAGAGAACCTCAAATTCCTGGCTGTCAATATCTCCTAGGGTCTGTCCTGGAGCCTCCCTGATAATGCAATCACAAAGAAGGCTCACTAGTGGCTATACTTTGTGAGGTTTTGGAGGAGATTTCAAAGCTTCTCGAAAACTACAGGTATACTGTGGAGAGCATTTTGGCTGGTTACATCACTGTCTGGTAGGGAGGTGCCAACTTTCAAGACCAGAAAAAAACTGTAGAGGGCTGTTAACTTGGTCTGCGACATCACAGGCACCAGACTTCACTCCATTAAGGACATCTCCAAGAAGCAGTGTCTTTTAAAAAAAAAGCAGCCTCCATCCTCAAAGATCCCCACCTCCCAGACCAGGCCCTCTATAGGAGAAAGGTACAGGAACCTAAAGACGAGCACTCAATGGCACAAGGACTGCTTCCATCAGATTCCTGAATGATCAATGAATCATAAATATTGCCTCACTTTTCATGCATTATATATTGTTTGTAGGATGGTTTATACAACACTGCTGCAAAACAACGAATTTCATGACTTGTTCGTGACAATAAATTCTGAATCACAAATGCTAAATTGGCACCTTTCCTTCTTTCAGGAAGAAGTAGTCAATATGATGTCATTAAAACAGTTAATTGGTCAAAAGAAATAGTGTATATCATGGCTAATGTGATTTATGGTGTGAAAAATAAAAAATTAAAAAAAAAACAAAAAACAGTTAATTGGTCATTCCAAATAATTGGAAGAATTTAAATTCCTCACCTGTCTGCCCTCATCTATGGACTGAGTGCAGGTCAATGGGACTTGGCAGAATAAGAGTTTGGCACAAACGAGAAGGACTGTTTTCTGTGCTGCTGTGTTCGATGGCAAGATTTAAAGGTGATAAGCCGGTTCCTTCGACTGTCGGAGGAACTCCAGCATCTGTGTGTTTTTACTACAATCACAGCATCTGTAGACTTTCATGTTTCACTCCTTTGGCTATTAAACTGATGCTGCGAGACTTCATGAGAACTAGGGGAAGTGCTGAGAACTGCAAGGGGCATCCCACCATCTCCAATAGGTCTGCCCTACCAGTGACACAGGCATGGAGTACGAGTTCTGAGAGTACGACTATATCAGACTGTAACACGACTAGTGTCAACTCCACCAGTTTAGAGCAAGACTTTGCAAGATCAATTTTGAGTAACATCATTCATTCAGGTGCCTTGCTGTTCGACATAGGCAACCACATCTCTCCATCCACCTTTGAATTGTAGTTGTTGCCTCCCATGTTCTCCTTTGGTGAACTGAGCCTTAGACCGTAGTCAATGCTGGGTTCATGATTAAACAAGGGAAAAATACTCAGTGGTTTTCCGTTGCCTTCTTCAGTCGCAGTGTCCGGACTGGACGGGTAACCCTGCCCATTGATCAGCAGATTAATCTGCCCAGTGTTTTTAGTTTCACAACCAAAATTCCAATTTGTAGAATCTGCTTGTAAAAACCATCCTCCATCTGCAATCCATGGCTTCATGTGACCCTGATTGGAAGGCTAAACAGGTCCTACACCATGCCCAAGGGTGACCTGTAGGTTATCGGATGGAAGGAGCACCTTACACCTGCTTTGGGAGCCATTGTGCAGCACCGACACCACATGGAGAAACTCAGGTCAGACAGTGGACTTTATATTCCCAAGAATAAAGATACAGAACCGAGGTTATGTATTATGCCTTCATCCAGGTATACAAAGTCCACTGTCTGACCTGCTAAGTTTCTCCAGGATTGTTTTTTTGTACCTCAAATCACAGTGTCTGCAGACCTTTGAGTTTTACAGCGATTAAAATGCTGGGAGTCCGACAATCAAGGAAAAGAAAATTGTTGCTTTCTCTTTTTCTGCCCTGTTTCTGTGCTATAATTGCTATTTAATACCTTGGAGATGTACTGTTGGCAGATCAGTCGGTCCCCTTGTTTAATCTCCTTTAGATTTCTGGTGATGAAAATCCCCCGGCCCTGAGATCCACAGTCTGGTTTACAGATGTACGTCTTGGGTTTCTTCATCCTACAGTAAGCCTGAAAGTCACCAAAACTGAGCAGAATAGAGAAACAACCAAAGTCAATCAAAGAGGCAATTAATGTGTCTCAAATCAGGAGATTCAAACAAGTACCAATCCCTTTGAAGCTAATCATACAAAGCCCCTAAACTTATTTGCAGAACAACTGAAGCTGATCCTGTCCATTGAAACTTGTGCCGCCCAATTACACACAAATTAACCAACGACCCCAGTGCATTTTGAACAGTGGGAGGAAACTGGAGCGCCAGAGCAAACTCAGACACGGTGAGAACATGCAAACTCCTTACAGACAGCACGGGATTCGAATACGGTTGCTGGCGCGGTAACAGCGTGGCACTAATCTCCACATTTGCCCAATATCCCAATAATATCACCTTATCCCAAAGAAGAGTTGCATTACGATTGACTGATAGTGAACAAATATAGCTCCCAAACAGCTGGCCAAGATTCCTCAAATTCAGTAAATCCCCTGGGATCTAGAATTCAAGCTATCAGCACCCCTCAAGTAACTGGCAAAAAAGAGGAAAATAAGTTTAAAAAAAAGGTAAAAAATACGTACATTTAAAATTAAAGATCTGCTCTGAAGTATCACATAAACCTTTGGTGAAGACGGGAGCAAATATTCAGCCAGTAGAGAGCCTTAGTCAGGCTTTGCTCATAGCAGCTGTTTGAATAAAATGGCATCGCCCCGGATGAAGAGCTGATTGATGCCGCTCACCGTTGGGGCGACACTTAAAGCGTCTCTTTATCCCTGCTTAGTAAGAATCACCCCAGTCAGAGGCTTTATCTGTAAACCTGGGGGTGGGTGCGGGGGTTAATTATCCATCATGTTATTGTTCACCTTTTGGGCAGCTCCGTGGAGGGGGAGGAACCTGCAGATGTAGTGACAGTTAAATGTTTTCAAAGAATGTGACTGAAAATCAAGTAAAATGCTGTAAGGTTTATATATTCATGCAAGTAAAGTTTGTTCAGTGTAAGTACAGTGTAGTATTTGCCTTTTAAACTGTTTATTCTTAATGCAGATGTATTAGTTAGACATTGTGAGAGTAAGTTTCAAGCAACTGGAAAATCCACCTCTGGGGGTTGGTAGATCCCATATACCAGGTTTTTTTTGTGTTACAGTACCATTACCAAAGTTTACTTGGTTACTGACCAGGGACCTTACAGAGCACTAACCTAAAGAGATGAACATGCTTCCCAAGCTCTGATCTGAGAAAGTCATTGGAGCATCTTGAGAAAATAACCACACATCTTTATCTTTTTAGGAATGCCCCAACACTTCATTGTAAATTCACTCACTCAGCAGGTAAACACCACGTACGGGGGAAGAGGTTATAGTCCTTTGGGAAGAGCTTTAGCATTCTGTTCAAATTCCTGGCCAGAAGGTCCTTCCTACAAATCTCACTCATTCCTGGAAAGTGATTAATTTTCTGCAGAGATTAAAAAAAATGTCATTGAATGCATCCACCAATTAATGCAAAATGATCAAATAAAAGGAATTCAGAGCAGGGCAATCTCATCCCAGGGCAAATTTCTACAGATGTGTGGTGCAACGTGTGCTGACTGGCTGTACCACATTCCAGTACGGGGACTCCAATAACCCCAAGCTTAAAGCCCTGCAAAAAGTAGTGGACCCAGCCCAGGACATAATAGGCCAAACCCTCGCCATCAAGAACTTCTACAGCAAACGCTGCCGTCGAAGAGCAGCAGCAATCATCAAGGATCCACACGCTCTGTTCTCGCTACTGCCATCAGGAAAGAGGTCTCAGTGCCACACGACTCGCACCGCCAGGTTCAGGAACAGCTGCTCCCCCTCCACCATCAGACTCCTCAACCACAAACTCAATCAGGGACCCATCACCCAGACCATATCCTCTTCACTCTGCTACCATGAGGAAGATGGTACAGGAGCCTGAGAATGAACACCCAGCAGAACGAGTAGCACATCAGATTCCTGAATGGACACTGAACTAGACACATAACCTCACTTTCTCTTATTTTTGCACATATTTCTTTATTTAAATGTTCTTTTATAAGCAATAATGTTGTCCAATAACAATGAATTTCATGATGTGTTCAGGATAAATTCTGATCCCAATTTAAGGCCTCTTACTTTTGCACATTTTGTCCCCCTCTCTATTTACATGTCTATCTGTTTACATTGTGTCCAGTTTCTTTTACACTGTCAGTAAATGATAATTCTGCCTCACCCACAGAAAAAGAATCTCAGGGTTGTATGTGTTGTCATGCATGTACTCTGACAATAAATCAGAAATCTGGAGAAGATGGAGGTGCAGATTTAAGAATTCAGTTATACACCTCATTAATCAATTCATAGTATTTTTCTTATTTTTTCCCCTTCAGCGCAAAAGCTCTGACCTGAAAACACTTCATTTCCATGACTCGTTCATGAGAAATGGACGTGTCGGTCCAGTAGAGCATCCACTCCTCATCCTCTCCAACCTCCTTCAGTCCATAGCGACGAGTTGCACGGTGGACTGCAACACAGGATGGAGACACAACCTGTCAGCCTAACCTGGACAGGGGGGGGGGGGGGGGGGGGAAGGCCTGGGGTGGTGGGGTTGGGGAAGAAGTGGGGTGGAAGTGTGAGCAAGGTTGTGAGGTGGGGGGGGAAAGGGAGGGAGGGCGCAGGCAGGGGGGTGAGTGGGAGCGTGAGCTGCAGGGCGTGGGGGGTAGGGAGGGAGGGAGCAGTCTGGTGAAGGGGAAGCCAGTGGGAGCACGCAGGCCATGGGGGGGTGGGTGGGTGTACAAGAAGGGTGTTTTGGGGGGAGTGGAGAAGGGAGGGAGAGTGCAGGCCAGGGGGAGGGCATAGGGAGCGTGATCTGGGGGATGTGGGGGGGTGGGGGTGGAGGAGGAGAGGGAAGGGAGAAAGGGAGGCCCGGGTAATGGAGGGAGAGCACAGGCAAATGTGAAAGATATAAAGTTGGAAGGAGAAAAATCAGGAAAAAAGCAAGGTAATAGTAAAGGCAAAACATCAACAAAATATTCAGAAGAGGGAAGCAAAGAAAAAAACAAGGAGTGAAAAATATCTTTAAAACTTTTACTAATAGTTCAGTAATTAAGTACTGTGAACAATGTAAATACATCATTGCCCTGCTGAGTAAGTGGATTAAACTATCAAAGCAGAATAGTAGGGCAAAATGGTCATACAGAGTCTGGACGACCAAAACGCCTACGTCTTGGACCGAGATGAGGAGGAATTTCTTTACCTAGAGGGTGGTGAATCTGTGGAATTTATTGCCACAGAAGGCAGTAGAGGCAGGTTCATTAAATCTATTTAAGAGGGAATTAGATCTATTTCTTCAGTATAAGGGTATTAAAGGTTACGGAGAGAAGGCGGGGACGGGGTACTGAACTTTAAGATCAGCCATGATCTCGTTGAATGGCGGAGCAGGCTTGAAGGGTTGAATGACCTACTCCTGCTCCTATCTTCTATGTTTCTATGTCTGTGTTTCAATGGCTCTGTACACGCTGATCTTTGTGTGTTTCTATGAAATTATACATTTCTCCACCTCTGAAACGGAGCCCACCTGTCCATTTCAATTGCCCGACTCAATCCCTTGCTGACACGTACCAGAAGGAGACCACCCGCAAAGAGGAACAACACCTCTTTTTCTGACTGGGCACCCTCCATCTGATGGTATTAACCGATTTCTCTGGTTTCTGTTAAACCACCCCCCCCCCTTCTTTCCTGCAACCCTGTCTCTCCCTCTGTCTCCAGCTCTGCATTCAGAGTCAAACTCACCCCCCATCAGTTCTCAACTTTCCTCTCTCCTGTCCTCCTCACTATATCCAACCAACACCTGTTGTCTGTTGGTCTGTACTCCTCCACTTGCCCTTTCCTGTAACTCATGCACCTGTCTGCTTTTTATGCATTCTTGAAGAAGGGCTCTGTCCTAAAATGTCAGTCATATATTTTTACCTCCTCTGGGCCCTCCAGCATTTCTGTTTTTCCCAGAATTACAACATCTGCAGACTTTTGTGTTTAGTGCCAGGAAACATGAGCTGTACATTTTATCTGATCATAATCTTTGGGGTGGTAATGGATGGGTGTGGAGAGATTAGCAAATATTTGTGATTCCTTGCCAGAGATGCCTTGTGTTTGGACTTTAGAGGTGCCATAAATAGAGTAGGAACTGCAAAATGGAGCAAAGTTAAAACACCAAGGAAAACAAACACCGTCAAACAAGATGAGGGGTTATGCCCAAGGAATGCACTCAGTGTTTCTTCTTTTCTTTTTTGATTTGGCTTTGCGGATGAAGATTTATGGAGGGGTATGTCCACGTCTGCTGCAGGCTCGTTGGTGACTGACAAGTCCGATGCGGGACAGGCAGGCACAGTTGCAGCGGTTGGGGTTGGGTTTTTCCTCCTTTGTCTGTTGTCAGTGAGGTGGGCTCTGCGGTCTTCTTCAAAGGAGGTTGCTGCCCGCCGAACTGTGAGGCGCCAAGATGCACGGTTGGAGGTGAGATCAGCCCACTGGCAGTGATCAATGTGGCAGGCACCAAGAGATTTCTTTAAACAGTCCTTGTACCTCTTCTTTGGTGCACCTCTGTCTCTCGGTGGCCAGTGGAGAGCTCGCCATAGAACACGATCTTGGGAAGGCGATGGTCCTCCATTCTGGAGACGTGACCCACCCAGCGCAGTTGGGTCTTCAGCAGCGTGGATTCGATGCTTGCGGACTCTGCCAGCTCGAGTAATTCGATGTTGGTGATGAAGTCATTCCAATGAATGTTGGGGATGGAGTGGAGACAGCGCTGATGGAAGCGTTCTAGGAGCTGTAGGTGATGCCGGTAGAGGACCCATGATTCGGAGCCGAACAGGAGCGTGGGTATGACAATAGCTCTGTACACGCTGATCTTTGTGTGTTTCTTCAGGTGATTGTTTTTCCAGACTCTTTTGTGTAGTCTTCCAAAGGCGCTATTTGCCTTGGCGAGTCTGTTGTCTATCTCTTTGTCGATCCTTGCATCAGATGAAATGGTGCAGCCGAGGTAGGTGAACTGGTTGACCGTTTTGAGTTCTGTGTGCCTGATGGAGATGTGTGGGGGGGGGGGGGGGCTGGTAGTCATGGTGGGGAGCTGGCTGATGGAGGACCTCAGTTTTCTTCAGGCTGACTTCCAGGCCAAACATTTTGGCAGTTTCCGCAAAACAGGACGTCAAGCGCTGAAGAGCTGGCTCTGAATGGGCAACTAAAGCGGCATCGTCTGCAAAGAGTAGTTCACGGACAAGTTTCTCTTGTGTCTTGGTGTGAGCTTGCAGGCGCCTCAGATTGAAGAGACTGCCATCCGTGCGGTACCGGATGTAAACAGCGTCTTCATTGTTGAGGTCTTTCATGGCTTGGTTCAGCATCATGCTGAAGAAGATAGTAAAGAGGGTTGGTGCGAGGACGCAGCCTTGCTTCATGCTGTTGTCAATGGAGAAGGGTTCGGAGAGCTCATTGCTGTATCTGACCCGACCTTGTTGGTTTTCGTGCAGTTGGATAATCATGTTGAGGAACTTGGGGGGGGCATCCGAGGCGCTTTAGTATTTGCCAAAGCCCTTTCCTGCTCACAGTGTCAAAGGCTTTGGTGTTTAGGAAGAGCTTAAAAATCTGGAGGAAAATCCTGGTCTGACCAAGGCTCCCCTTCCTGCCTATACTGCAATCCTATTAGAATTACAATGGGCGCACTGCAGGGATATGTGTTTAGCCCACAGCTCTACTTTCTCTACACCCCAGACTGTGTGGATAGGTACAAATCAATCCCATCTACGCATGTCAATGACACCACGATCAATGAGGAAGCATGCAGGAGGGCGGTAGTTCAGCTCATTTAGTGGCATCACTCCAACAACCTTGCACTCAGTGCTAGCAAAACCAAGGAACACTTTTTCACCTGAAATGCAGAATACTGCTGCCACAAAACAACAATTTTTGTAACACATATTCATGATAATAAACAGGATTCTGAACTTACCACTTTCATACTTGCAATTGGTGAGATTAGCTCCAATAGATCTGAAAAAGAGATAGGAATTGAAATAAGACAACATTAATCCAAGGACCAGAGCATGACCCCTAGGCAGACCCAACAGAGTTGAGGCCATTCCTGGGGATAGACTGCAATAATGTATTGGAGATTTGGTCGGTTCTGTGAGAGAGTACTACTGAGGTTTTGTGGTTATTAACTGGAGGGTTCACCAGCTTCACTGGATGGCATGAGCAAGTGATCCTGTAGTACACTTACTGGTCTATGGCCACAACATTCACTTGTCAGTGTGGGAAATTCATTCCAACTGTGCTAGAAAACTACAAAGTCAAATCTTTACCGTCGCCTCTTCTTTTTCTTCTTGACCAGTTCCTCTTTGATGATCTTCTCTTTGCTCCTCCGTCTGGGTACGATGAGTTCCTGTTTGTGAAGTCCGCCTTCATCCGCCAATTCTTTCTGCTGCTGAATGCAGGTCAGCAACCCGCGGGTTGTCATCCCTCTTCTCAGCGTGTTCACTTTATTTGGACATGCTTTCGCTTCATTCTCTGACTCCTCAGATGCACTCACATCTTTATTTCCTACTTCCTCCTCAGCTGAATCTTCCTCAGAGTCACTCCTGCTTCCAGGTGCATTCATTCTGTAAGATGTAGTGACTGAGGTTAAGCACAAATATCCTCTGACAAATTAAACAGCACAGATTACATAGATCTCACCCAGTTTGAACTCTCAAGTCTAACTTTTGCCCATTTAATATTCACCAATCAAGCCCCACATCGAAAGGTTCTCCACTTAGGGAAACATCGACACTACAGCATAGTTCAAGCCCTCGATTCTTGTATATTCCTACCAAAAATGCACTAAACCCTCCTTACCCCGTAGCTCTCAATTTTTCTTTCATCCATGTGTCAGTCTAAGAATCTCTTAAATGCCCCTAATGTTCCAACCTCCACCATCATCCCCGGCAATGCATTCCAGGCACCCACTACAGTGGGAAAAAAACTTAACCCTGATGAGTCCCCTAAACTTCCCTCCCTTCACTTTGCACATGTCCTCTGGTGTTTGCTACTCCCACCCTGGGAAAAAGTCACTGGCCATTCACCTTATCTGTACCTTTCAGAATCTTATAGACCTCTATTAAGACTCTTCTCATCCTTTGCTCCAAAGGATAAAGTCCCCACTCTGCTATTTTCCAATCCAGGCAACATCCTGGTAAATCTCCTCTGCATCCTCTCCATGGCTTCCACATCCTTCCTGTAATGAGGTGATCAGAATGGAACACAATACCACCAGTGTGGTCTCACTCAAGATTTATAGAGTTGCAACTGACCTCTAGACTCCTGAATTTAATCCCCCTATTAATGAAGCCCAGCATCCCATAGACCTTCTTAACTATCCTATCAACCAAGCTATCCCTGGCCATTCAGTGCCCTTCACATCTGTGTTAGTTTCCCCATGAGATTTGGACCATGAGATATTAGCCAACTTGATGCATGGGTGCAAGAGCTGATCCCATTCAACTTGTACTTATTGCCAAAGGACTTGGCTGACCCACAGCAATTCTTGCTTCTGAAACATTCATTTATCCTTTTCCCATCCAGGTATTTGGTAAATATTCAGAATATTGCTTTAAGATTTTTAACATTTTGTATTTTTCCCCCAAATCTAATTGATATTGCAGTTTGAGTAACTGATCTCCAAAAACAAAAAAATCACAACGTTCAACACCACTTCACCCCGCCACCCAAATACGGTGCAGTTCTCTGGCCCGAATTAAATTGCTAGCTCACCCCCTTCGCCTGACATTACAAGCTGAAGGTGTTTTCAAAACACTGCTATTCCTAGGCTAATTCACACCACGTCCCTGTTGAGCCATCAGCCCTGTTGGTTCAGGCTTCTCAAAAATCCCTCCATGGTCCCAATCCTCGACAAAGTCCCCAAACACTTTGCTCCACTGACCTCGAACTTTTCCCCCCTTCCTGAATCAAGTTGCCCGCATTCCTCGCTCTGTTCACCCTCGCACACCCACTGAATAGGTCTGAAATTTTCTTTATTTATTTAGAGTTAAATTGGGAAGAACAGCCCAAGCCGCTCAAATGCACCCGTGAGATCAAGTCTAATTTAAACATCTCCCCAGCTGTATTTTCCACTTCTAGAGCGTTAAAAAATCCAAACTTTTTGACATAGTTTTTCCCCAAAAAATTACTCGGTAACGGGGGGAACCGATTAAATCAGTCACCGTGAGGCAGGAACATTCCGGTCGTTACAGCACCGGGGCTGCACCAGGATCCAACGGGGAAGCGAAGGAACCCTCCACCGCCACAGGCCACACGGAGCCCCCCTCCCCCTCAAAACCCTGCCCACGGAGCCACGGAGCCCCAGCCCCCCAAACCCCCCCCAACCCCACCCCATGCCCCCAACCCCACCCCCCCCACCCCATGCCCCCAAACCCACCCCCAAACCCCCCCCACCCCATGCCCCCAAACCCCAAACCCACCCCCAAACCCACCCCCAACCCCAGTCGACGGAGCCCCCACCCGATTCACCGGACCCGGGCCGCTCACCTGACAGCGGAGTTGCAACAGCTGGTGGCCTCGTAACCACGGCGACCAGACTCTCCATCTGATTGATACAAGCTCCGCGCTTGTTCATTGGTGGCCGAAGTTGCGTAACGTTAATTAGTTACATCGCGCCGCTGCGCCGATTCTAATTGGTTGCCTGTCAGCCAATCGAGCCCCAGCACTACTGCCTGCACCTCTCCCATTGACCCCCCCCCCACTCCAGCGTGGTTCGGACACAGCAAGTCAAGCAGTGTCCTTTATACAGCAAGGACAAACGCGCACTCACTAACTTGTGGGGCAGGGAGAGGACAGGGTCCCACAGGCAGGATGAGGGAGGGCACACCAGCAAACAGGGTGGGGGAGGAGGGATTGGTTCTGTGATGGAAGAGGGAATTGGGGTGGAGAGCTGGAGGAAAGAAGATAAGAAGGATGGGGAAGAGAGGGAGAATGGGGCAGTGGGGCGAGCAGAAGCTAGAGAAGTCAGTGTTAATGCTATCCGATTGGAGAGTGCCCAGATGGAATATTAGGTGTGACAGTACATGGGGCTGTGGACAGGCATGTCAGCAATGAGAGTGAGACTTTAGAACCTTGATGAAGTCCAAAACATTGCTTATATGAGCTTATCTTTGCTGTATAAAGGACACTGTTTGACCAGCTGAGTTTCCCCAGCATTGCGTTTTTACTTCAACCAGGATGTCTGTGGACTTTTGTGTTTAATTTTAATTTAGATTGGCCGGTACTGTAACAAAATAAAAGTTACATTGAAAGCACATAAACCAAACATTCTTCGAGTTGTGAAAACACAGAGAAATGCTGGAGGGACTCAGCCGGTCTCGCAGCATCCACAGGAGGTTAAAAATATATTACCCATGTTTCGGGCCTGAGTCCTTCTTCAAGGTATAAGCAAAAAGCAGGCAGGTGTCTGAATTAAAGAATCAGAATTTATTGATATAAACAAGCCACAAATTTTTTTAAATTTTTCACACTATGAACCATACTGACCAAAATACACACAAACATTTCCCTCTTGAATATACACAGTGTCATTTTCTCCCCTTTCCCCCCTCCCTTCCCTCCCTCCTTCACCCCCCTCCCCACCCACTCAACGTTAAACATATATGATACATTAAACAAGGTCATCACACAATGAAAATAAACAAGAAAATGGTGTCATCTACTTTTACACAACGGGTCAGTTCATTTCGTCTTCTTCTCCTGTCATTTTAGGGGGTGGAGGTCCGCGGTAGGACTTCTCTCTTGTGTTCCTTGTACGGTTCCTAAATTTGTTCGAATACTGTGATGTTATTTCTTAAATTCCCGACCTCGCCCACCTCACTGACAAAAGGCAAAGGAGGAAAAACCCAACACCCAACCCCAACCAACCAATTTTCCCCTGCAGCCGCTGCAACCGTGTCTGCCTGTCCCGCATCGGACTGGTCAGCCACAAACGAGCCTGCAGCTGACGTGGACTTTTACCCCCTCCATAAATCTTCGTCCGCGAAGCCAAGCCAAAGAAGAAGAGAGAAGATGTTATTTTTTCCAATGGAATGCATTTATCATTTCTATGTACCATTGCTGTATTCTCAGGCTATCTTCTAATTTCCAGGTTGACATTATACATTTTTTTGCTACTGCTAAGGCTATCATAATAAATCTTTTTTGTGCTCCATCCAAATCGAGTCCAAGTTATTTACTTCTTATATTACTTAGAAGAAAGATCTCTGGAATTTTTGGTATATTGCTTTTTGTGATTTTATTTAATATCTGGTTTAGATCTTCCCAAAACTTTTCTACTTTCTCACATGCCCAAATTGCATGTACTGTTGTTGCCGTTTCCGTCTTACAGTGAAAACATCTGTCTGATACTGTTGGGTCCCATTTATTTAACTTTTGGGGCGTGGTATATAGCCTGTGTAACCAATTATATTGTATCATGCGTAACCTCGTGTTTATTGTATTTCTCATAGTTCCGGAGCATAGCTTCTTCCATGTTTCATTCTTTATCTTTATGTTTCGATCTTGTTCCCATTTTTGTTTAGGTTTACAGCTTGTTTCCTCGTTCTCCTTTTCTTGCAGTTTGATGTACATGTTTGTTACAAATTTTTAAATTATCATTGTGTCTGTAATCACATATTCAAAATTGCTTCCTTCTGGTAACCTCAGACTGTTTCCCAATTTGTCCTTCAAGTAGGTTTTCAGTTGGTAGTATGCAAACATTGTATCATGAGTTATACTATATTTGTCCTTCATTTGTTCAAAAGATAATAAGTTATTTCCTGAAAAACAATTTTCTATTCTTTTGATCCCTTTTCTCTCCCTTTCTCTAAAGGAAAGGTTATCTATTGTGAAGGGGATTAGTTGATTTTGCATCAATTTTAATTTTTGGTAGTTGATAATTTGTGATAGGTATCTTAATTGTGCTGCTCTATAATAATTCTTAAAGTTTGGTAGCTGTAAGCCTCCTTGTTTGTGCCATTCTGTTAATTTATCTAGCGCTATCCTCAGTTTCCCCCCTTTCCATAAGAATTTCCTTATCATTTTCTTTAGCTCCTTGAAAAATTTCTCTGTTAGGTGAATTGGTAACGATTGGAATAGGTATTGTATTCTTGGGAAGATATTCATTTTAATGCAATTTACCCTTCCTATCAGTGTTCGTGGTAAATCTTTCCAATGTTTTAAGTCATCTTGTAATTTTTTTCATTAATGGCTGATAATTTAATTTGTATAGCCGGCCTAGATTATTATCTAGTTGAATACCTAGGTATCGGATTGCTTTTGTTTGCCATCTAAATGGTGATTCTTTCTTAAACTTTGGGAAATCCACATTATTCATTGGCATCGCTTCACTTTTATTTGTGTTGATCTTGTACCCCGACACTTCTCCATATTCCTTCAATTTCTTATGTAATTCTTTTATTGATATTTATGGTTCTGTTATGTATACTATGACGTCATCTGCAAATAGACTGATTTTATAACAAGCCACAAAATTTGTTGTTTTGTGGCAGCTTCACGGTGCAAACATTTATATAAACCAAGGAACTGCTCACACTAAACCATCCAAGACTCTCATATTTATTTATTTGTTTAGATGAATACTTGTCCTGCACATGTTTGTTTGTTTGTCTGCATGCTTGGTTGTGTGTCTGTGTGTTTTGCACCAAGGACCGGAGAACAATGTTTCGTTGGGTTGTACTTATACAATCAGGTGACCATAAAATTGATTTGAAAAAAGAAAAAGACAAAGTGAGGCTGTGTCTTTGGTTCATTGCTCATTCAGGAATCTGATAGCAGAGGGAAAGAATCCATCCTTGTGCCACTGGGTTCTCGTCTTCAGTCTCCTGTACATTTTTCCCGATGGTAGCAGAGTGAAGGGGGCATGGCCTGGGGGATGAGAATCTTTGAGGATAGAGGCTGCTTTTTTAAGACACCTTGATGGAGTGAAGTCTGGTGCCTGTGATCAACCAGCTAGAATGCTCTCCACGGTACACCTGTAGAAGTCTTCAAGTGGCTTCGGTGGCATAACCAATCTCCTCAAACACCTCACAAAGTATAGCCGCTGGCAGGTCTTCGTCATGATTACGGAGACTGGGGAGAGAAAGGGGCAAGAATGGGAGGGCGAGAGACTAGACCAACAAAAGGTGTTACTTGGATTTGATAAGAGGAGAGGTGTGAGTTGATTTTGTCTCTGTGAAAGGAGACAGAGAGAGGGAGTGCACGCGAGAGGAAAGGAAACTGAGTACTAAGAAGGTGGAGGGGGAAGTTTAACGGAAAGCAGGGAAGTCGACGTTAATGCCGTGCCCATGGCCATGCACGCTGCATTTGATGCAGAAGTGTCTCTTCTGCCATTTGATTTGTCCCCCAAATGGAGGACAAGTTAACACCTGGGTCGAGGTGGAACTGGGCAGAGGACAAAGGGCTCAAAAGCCGGGCTGTCTGGCCTGAACCAGACGCTGTAAGGTAAAAACATCATGAGATGGGACCGGAGAAGGAGTCACCCAGTACTAAGGAGTAACAGCTCATGATGTTTTTACCTTACAACGCCTGGCTGTCCGATCATGGACAGACGTATGAGCACGGGGATGTGGGGCATGGAACTGATAGGACAGATTCTATCACCCATGTGTCTAGGTACCGATGGTCGTGCAGGATGACTGTGATTGGCTGAGAGTGTGGCCACACCTACTGGCAGGTCTTAAAGGATGGCTCCTAGCCAGACCAGGTCATTCTGGACGTGATACGCTCCAGTCTCTTAGTTAATAAAAGCCTTGGTTTGGATCAACACGTGTTTGGTTCTTTCGACGCGCCCTCCAGTCGGCCGCTGGGAGATCCTTGTCACTGGCGCAGACAGAGCGAAGGTGCGAACTCCCAGTCTGAGCCCAGTCCCTCCGATACTTGAGATACTTTGTAATGTCATGAAGGTCTGTTCTGTTTCTGAAGTTAAACAATTCCATTGATTTATTTTCTGTGCCTGGAAGAGGGTCAGGCGGCACGTCGGGCAGCCGTGGTAACCATGGAAACAGTGGGGGCTTGGAGGTGACGTGTCAAGATGGCTGCGCCCACCCAACACGGCCGCGGACCGGCGGACGGGGCCGCTGAACGCGGGCAGGGGCCGCAGGAAAGCCCGGGGCCCGAGCCAGCCTTCGTCTACACGGACCGCGACCTATTCCGGAGCGGCATCCGCTGGGACGGGCCGAGGCCGCGGTCGCGCCTGGACGCGGCGCTGCGCTCGGCCTGGGCCCGGCGCATGGAGGCCGGTTGCTTCCGGTACCGGCTGTGGGGGCCCGAGCTGCCGAGCCGGGAGCTGCCGGGACCCCGGCGCCTCCTGGCCCAGCTCAACGTCCGGCGGGCCACCGAGCGCCGCCGGCCTCAGGAGATCCTCAGCGTCCGGCAGCCCTTCGACCCGCAGCGGTTCAACTTCGGCCGAGTCCCGCGCCGGGAGCTCCTCTTCACCCTGCGCCGGAGCGGGCGGGAGCCCGGGGCCCCGAACGGGAGGGAAGGCGAGGCCCTGCTGATCATCAACGTCAGCCCTCTGCAGTACGGCCACGTCTTGCTGCTCCCCGAGCCCGAGCGCCTGCTGCCACAAGCCCTGACCCGGGCCTCGCTGCTCTGGGCCCTGGATCTGGTCTTCCTGAGCTCAGACCCCGCCTTCCGGGTGGGTTTCAACAGCCTGGGCGCCTTCGCCTCTGTCAACCACCTGCACCTGCATGGCTTCTACCTGCAGCACCGGCTGGAGGTGGAGTGGGCGCCCACCCAACCACTTGGCCAGGCCGGGGCCGGGGCCCGAGTCCACCAACTGCGCGACCACTTCACCCAGGGCCTGGTGCTCTTCTCGGATGGGTCGGACGGGGCGGGGGCGGCGGACACGCTGCTGGCTGTCAGCGACTTGCTGCTGCGCCGCTCCCTCGCCCACAACCTGCTGGTGACCCGCGGCTGCCAGCTGGGACCGCGAGCCCCGGATGCCGACTCGCGGGACGGGGTGCGCCTCATCCTGTGGCCGCGCACATCCTGCTTCGGAGTGAAGGACGAATCGGCCTTCAACGTCGCAGTTTGCGAACTGGCCGGGTTCCTGCCTGTCAAAACGGCCCGGGACTTCGAGATTCTGACGGAGGAGTCGGCGTTGCAGATCATCGACCGGTACCTGCTTCCCCCTGAACATTTCTCCCAAATCAGTGCAGAAATAGCGAGGCTGCCCCTGAACTGAAGACCCTCCTCTCCCACATCTGTCAAAGTCATATGGGAACCCTTAATCTTTTGGAGGGAGCAAATGCCTCTCACTCCAGAAAACAATGCTTACCATTGGGACAAACCTTCAAAAAGGCTTTGGGACTGAAAATTGTGCAACCTTCTTCAATGAAAAGACTGCTGGATGCAGCCTGTGCGGTGTGACTTTTATTAGTAAACAATCCTAAAACTGAGTGGATTCACTTTGGTGAAAATAATATTTCAATGGTGATTTTCACAGCTCTGGTTGTTACCTGAAGGCTTTTCAAACATGCTTATTAGATGTAGGAGCAGAAATAGGTTATTTATCCCATGAGCTGATCTGTTCTCCCACTCAGCCCCATTGCCCGACCTTCTCCCCAAAACCTTTCATGCCTTGACTAATCAAGAACCTGTCAATCTACCAATGACCTGGTTTCCACAACCACCTGTGGTAACAAATTCCACAGATTTACCACCCTCTGGATGAAGAAATTCCTCTGCATCTCTGTTCTTAGCGGATGCCCTTCAATCCTGAAGTTGTGCCCTCTTGACCTAAGCCATGGCAAACAACCTTTCTGTGCTTTTCAAACATTTGAAATGTTTCAATGAGATCCTCGCTCATTTTCATAAGTTCCTCTGAACCTGCTCCAATCCTCTCTTAAATGAGAAGCCTCAACATCACATCCCTGCTCTTGTATTCCTCTTGAAATGAATGCCAGATCTGCTGTCAATCACGGTGCTTTGAGCTGCTGGTGTTGTTCTTAACCACTGAAGAGTGTACCTGTCTAGCTGCAGCTAGCAAGAATTTGGGTGCATTTGTGTATATGACCATAAACACCAGGGGAAATCTGTACCAAGTGAAAGGAAGGAAGTTTAGGGGAGACGTCAGGGATGTTTTTTAAACAGAGAGTTGTAGGGACCTGGAATGCGTTATCAGGGATGGTGGTGGAGACTGAAACATTAGGGGTGTTTAAGAGACTCTTAGACGGACACATGGATGGAATAAAAAGAGGGTAGGGTGGGTTTAATGCTTGTTTTTTGCAGGAATATATGGGTCAACTCAACCTCATGGGCCGAAGGGTCTGTACTGCTCTGTTCGATGTCCTCATTTTAAATAACGCTGTGGTTCTGCGTCCTGGCCGCCAGGCGGCGCATTCTCTCAACTCTTGCCAATCAATTCACCTGTAAATACTTCTTAACCAGTTTGTGGAAGGTGCTGACCTTCACCAGCCCTTGGTTCCACTTTGTCCTTCCTTATAACTAAAAACACTGGAAATTGGAAACGAAATGCCCAGCAGACCTGCTCTGGCCCTTTTACCCAACAGTTTCTCATGAGGGGAGAAGGGCTGATGAGCAACGTGGTCTTTATTGACAGGGTAACGCTCGCTCTCTGCTGTCGCTGTCTGCTCCTCGAGTTTTCTCCCTACCTCTGATTACACCGTGTAATGCGCGTCGAAAGAACCAAAGACTTGTTGATCCAAACCAAGGCTTTTATTAACTAAAAGACTGGAGCATATCACAGTAGGTCGACCAGTCCAGAATGACCTGGTCTGGCTAGGAGCGATCCTTTAAGACCTGCCAGTAGGTGTGGCTACACTCTCAGCCAATCACTGTCATCCTACACGACCATCTGTACCTAGACACATTGGTGATAGAATCTGTACTATCACACACTGGACAACAAAGTTTTTGCTTCCTGAACACTCCTGATGTACTTTATGGATTTTGGGTTGCTAATCACGAAAATCACTTTAAAATTTCCTATCATGCACTGTTTTCTAAATATAACCTATTTTTGTGATTTCCTGTCATATTTTAAATCTATAAGTATATTGCCCACAAAGCAAGGTGTTTTGGTCAGTCCAAGTGCAGGCGCCATGTAAATGTTGTCTTCTGCTTGGTCATGCATGGAAGGCATTTAGAGATGTTGAGAATTTTCTTGGCAAATACAGAGCACCAAACTACATCCAGCTGATCAACAACATGTTTCAAACAGACAAAACCATGAAAATTCATTTTTTTGCATTCGCACTTGGCCTCCTTCCCGGCTGATCTCGGTGCCGTCAGTGACAAACACGGTGAAAGGTTTCACCAGGACATTGCGACCATGGGAAAGCAGTATCAGGGCAACTGGAATCCATCAACACTAGCCGACTATTGTTGGACACTGACACAAGAGGCATCAGATGCTGAGTACAAAAGAAAATCAGCGGCAAAACATTTTTAGGTCGGTTGAACTAACACAAATGAGTCAGCGTCATTATCCAATTAAACATGCTAAATTTATTAAAATTAATGTTTCCTACGTGATCCAGCAAATCTGAAATTATCTTTGAGTTCACCTTGAAGTTCTCTATCATAATCCCCAATTTATATTGAGGAAACAAACCTTTTGAAAATTGATGTTGGTAGAACAAACTGAATGGCGCGCTCCTGAACTGCTGGCCTCAGTCCTTTGCAGTTCTCATCCCCAGACTCCAGCAGTGAATCCCTCAGGTCAAGGTCTAAAATTCCCTCTCCAGCCTCTGCTTCACTTTCCTCCTTTAAGGCAGCCAATCATTAACCCCCTGCCCCAATATCTCCTCATTGTACCTGGCATTAGCTTCAGGGAAACCATTCACTGTTGCATTAGTTTATGTTGAGCTTAAAAGGGGTGGTGGGATCAGCGACAACTTGGGGTCTCTGAAGGGACTATCGTGTGTTTCTCTTTCTTGTTTTAACAATGACTCTCTGTCTTCACAGGGAAAATCAAAGGAATGATTTTGTCTGTAGAACATTACAGCACAGAAACAGGCCATTCAGCCCTTCTACTCTGTGCTGAACCGTTTTTTTTGCCTTGTCCCACTGACTTGCACCCAGTCCCTAGCCCTCCACACCCCTCCCATCCATGCACCTGTCCAAATTCCTCTTCAGTGTTAAAATTGAGCCCAGCATTCTCCACTTCAGCTCATTCCACACCCCCACCACCCTCTGTTTGAGGATGTTTCCCCCCTAAACTCACATCTTGAGTTTATGACAATAATTTAAATTTTAAAATTGAATCTTGTTTGGAGGACAGGTAACTGTGGGCTCACTCTTGGGTTTTAAGAATATATTGGATGGGAGGGGTCTGGAAAAGTGCAGGTCAGAGGGACGAGACGAAGGAGGTTTTGGCACAGATTAGAAGGGTCGAATGGCCTGTTGCCTGCTGTAGAGAGTCACAACTCCTAAAGGATTCTAGGCCAACACAGAATATCAATCCCAGTGGTTCTCAACCTTTTCCCACTCATTTTAAGGGTGACCTTTGGTGCTCTGAGGTTGGATGTGAGTGGAATAAAAGTTGAGGACAACTCCTAAAGAAAGGCTTCCCAGACCCACAAGAGTCGCCAAAGGGGGGAAATGCATGAACCAGACACGGACCCTCCTCCATTCTCCTCTGCCACACACGCCGCTCGGCCCCTGGGCTCGATTCCAGCGTCTGGTCCCCGCGGCCCCATTCCCCGTGGCTCCAGTCCGTCTTCCCGGCGCGGCTGCAGCTCCCGCCGAGGCCGGCAGGTGGCCCCCTGGAGCCAGGTTCGGCAGCGCGGCCGCTCCCCACTTCCTGGGGCGGGGACCGAAGTTTCCAAAGTTTCTGCGCTGGTTGAACTTTATCTCCGCACCTTCCGCCTCGGAGGCGATGAGGCGAGTCTCCCGGACAGAGGGGAGGGAATTTGGGGGGTGGGGGAGGTGGTGGGGGGGGGAGGGAGAGTGGGGGAGGTGGTGGGGGGGGGAGGGAGAGTGGGGGAGGTGGTGGGGGGGAGGGAGAGTGGGGGAGGTGGTGGGGGGGGGAGGGAGAGTGGGGGAGGTGGTGGGGGGGGGAGGGAGAGTGGGGGAGGTGGTGGGGGGGGAGGGAGAGTGGGGGAGGTGGTGGGGGGGAGGGAGAGTGGGGGAGGTGGTGGGGGGGGAGGGAGAGTGGGGGAGGTGGTGGGGGGGGAGGGAGAGTGGGGGGGAATGGGGGGAGGTGGGGGGGGAGGGGAGAGAATGGGGAGAGGGTGGGGGAAGGGGAGAGAATGGGGAGGTGGGGGGGAGGGGAGAGAATGGGGAGGTGGGGGGGCAGAGAGGGGAGAGAAAGGGGGGGAGGGGAGGAGAGGGAAAGGGTGAGGAGAAAGGCCCAGGATGAAGGGAGAGGAGAAAGGCCCAGGATGAAGGGAGAGGAGAAAGGCCCAGGATGAAGGGAGAGGAGAAAGGCCCAGGATGAAGGGAGAGGGAGGGGGGGGGAGGGGAAAGGGGCTAGAAGGGGGGCTGGGATGAGGAGAGAGGCCCAGGGTAAAGGGGTGGGGGGGGTGAAGGAGAGAGAGAGAGAGAGGGTGGGGGGGGGTGAAGGAGAGAGAGAGAGAGAGGGGGGGGTGAGGACTCGAGGGAGGGGTAGGAGCATCTGTGGAGTAGGTTGCTGGGAGGTTAATGGGTAAGGACCACTGGGATTGGGGAGGAGGGTTGAGGGGAGGAGTTAGGGGAGGTCTCTCACTGCAGAATGGCTGTTACTGAAGGAACAGAACCATAGATGAGTGGATGTTTTACTCTGAGGAAGACAGGGTCTGGGGTTCACTGCTGGAAGGGTGTTCGATGGAAAACCCTCCCTGGAGTTGAATCATTTCTGCATGAGCAGGGCCACGAATTGAGAAAGCTAGAGATCCATTTTGTGCCAGGACTGGTCGATGGGGTGAATAGACTCCATTCTTGCAGTGTGTTTTTATCATTACACTAAATGTTTGATGCAGGGATGTACTGTGGGCACGCTATGGGATGGGATGGCGGGGGGGGGGGGGGGTCTCTGGAAGCAGATTTTGTCCAGGGTGTTTCTGCAGGTCACACCCTCCCCCCCCCCCCCCCTTACCCTTGGGGGTCAGTGAAGGAACAGAATTGCCACCTCAGCTCACATCAGGCAGATCCACAGTCAGTCTCTCTCAGCTGGAGGCTGCATTCTCTGTAACAAGATGCCAGGTCATAATGGATTGGGTTAATAATATATGAGCTTGTGTGTGCATTAGAACCGTTAGTTTCCCTTCCCTTCCAGTTAATGTCTGAATATCCTCTGTCTACGTGGAGGAATGTCTTCTCTCTGACTGTGGATATCTTCTGTTTGGAGTTTCTGGTGCCTTGTTATCATCTGCTTCAGGTTTGATCCACGCCTGAGAAGGTGCCAAAGGTGAACGTTAAACTTGGTTTATGTGACCTTGCTCTCTGACCTGATTGCCGCCTCGTGTAAGTGTGGGGGCTGCCTCGTTTGCTGACACTCTCTGGAGTTGAGAATGAGGATGTTCGTTCTGACATTCTGAGGCACAATTGACAGGTATGGAGTCTTTGGCACCGTCTCAGGAAAAGGTCGTGGAGAAAACCCGCTCCATATTTCTGGAATTCAGTGAGCCTGAGGGTGGTGGAGCCCCTGAGGACGCTCACGGCTGAGTGACAGACACTGGGGTGCAAATTAGAGGGGTGCAGGGGATCAGAGGGTGTGGATGCATTTGGGTATAAGGTCAGCCATGAGTGAGTAGTCCAAGGGGGTGGGGGGTGGAAAATACTCTATTAGCCCTTTGCCTTAGCCCTCTATTAGTCCTGCTGTGCTTTCCTGTGTCTCAGCTGATGCAGGGAGATCACCTCCCAGCTCCATCTGATCTCCGTTAGTTCCACATAATTAAACCCTGTACTGAAAACCTGCCTGAACCTTAGCCTGGTTGGAGTCTCCGCCAGCCATCTGGTGTGGGAGCCGTCTGACTCGCCTTTGCAGTTCTGTCGGGTGATTTTTTACCTTGAGCCAGAAACGTTGGTTATGTGTCTTTGCTATATAAAGGACACTGTCTGACCTGCTGAGTTTCTCCAGCGTTGTGTTTTAACTTCAACCACGGTATCTGCAGACTTTCGTGCTTTACCGTCAGATGGTTTAATCTGTTTCCTTCCGTGCAGGTCCTGATTTTCGTTAACAAAAGTTTGCAGAACGCCACAGGGAATTCTTGGGGATCTGGGTGAACCTGTCCATTTGATGGGAAGATGGGGACATCTGCCAGCCACCTCTCCAAGGAGCAGCTTTCGGAGTATCAGGTGAGAGAGAGACTGCCTGTGACCTCAGTCTGACGTTGTTAAAAATGTAGGTGCAGACGTGCCTCGAGCTAAAAGGGAGGGAAAATGTTTTATTGCAACTCCTTCATCACTTACAAGACTGGAGGCCACCCTTCCTCTGTTGATGTATCAGATCTCATCATCCCAAGGTCAAGGTTAGGCCCTGTCACCATCTCTGCCCAAGAGAATGATCACCAGTCGTAAGTAATTCCAGAGAACGAAAGGGGGGACGTGGCATCTTGTTGCCCCAGGCACCAAATGCCCTTGGGGAAATGTCACAGGTACCGAGGGAGATAAACAAGCCGCTCTCTAAAAGCAGATGCTGCAATCCAAAGTAACACCATGAGACATAGCAGCAGAAATAGGCCATTCCGCCCATTGAGTCTGTCCTGACATTCAATCATGAGCTGATCCATTTTTCCCTCTCAGCCCCACTGCCCGGCCTTCTCTTTATAACTTTTGATGCCCAAGCTAAACAATCTCTGCCTTAAATACACCCAATAACCCAGCCTCCACAACCACCTGTGGTAACAAATTCCATAGATTCACCTCCCTTCCACATCTCTGCTTAAAGCGGGTGCCCTTCCATCCTGAAGTTGTGCCCTCTCATCCTAGACTCTTCCACCCTGGAAAACAACCTTTCTACATCTACTCTATCCACGCCTTTTAACAAAATGTTTCAATGAGATCCCCCCCTCATTCTCCTAAATTCCAACGAATACAGTCCTAGAGCCGTCAAACACTCCTCATATGATTCACTTTCATTCCTGGAATCATTCTCGTGAACCCTCTCCAACATCAACACACCCTTTCGTAATGAGGAGCCCAAGACGGCTCCCAATAGTACCTGTGAGGTCTCACCAGGGCCTGACAAAACCTCCACATCACATCCCTGCTCTTGTACTCTATTCCTCTTGAAACTGAATTGAAATCAGCCCAAAATTACTGGAAATACACAACTGGAAGGTAACAGCTGTGGAGAAAGGACCAGTGTTTCCACTTAACATCAACCGCACTTCCATCAGAAGTGGGGCAACAGGAAAGCAAGTGCGGGCACATGGGAGACTGCTGGAAGGTAGTGAAACAGGCAAACTGCTGGAGGAGTTCATTGGGTCGAACAGCATCCACGAGAGTAAAAAGAACAGTCAATGTCTTGGACTGGGACATTTCTTCAAGAAAGCAAGAGTGTTTTGAATTAAAGGGAAGGGCTGGTGGGGAGAGAGGGTATGGTAAAGTTGTATAAGATATTAGTGAGGCCAAATTTGGAGGATTGTGTGCAGTTTTGGTCACCTAACTGCAGGAAATATATCAATAAGGTAGACAGTGCTGGGAGATGGAACATAGAAGAATGAGGGGCGATTTGATGGAGGTGTTTAAAATTACAAGGGGGATAGACAGTAAATGTAGGTCGGCTTTTTCCACTGAGGGTGGGTGAGATACAAACCATAGGACGTGGGTTAAGGGTGAAAGGGGAAAAGTTCGAGGGAAACTTCTTCACACAGAGAGCGATGGGTGTGTGGAACGAGCTTCCAGATGAAGTGGTGAATCAATTTTAACATTTTTTGTTGTAATTCTTTATTTATCGCACTATGAACCATATCAACCAATATATTTACAGATGCATCTCTTTAAATATTCACAGTGACATTTTCTCTTTTTTCCCCCCATCCCTCCCTTCCCCCTTCCCACCCCCTCCAAAAACAGTAAATATTGGACATATAAGATACAATAAAACAATATCTTTTACAAAATGAATACTGACAAAAAGGACATATCATCTACTTATTCACATTAAATCTGATCGTGTTTATCATCTCATCATTTTAGGTGGTGGTGGTCCAAGGCCTGCTCTTTCTGTTATGTTCCATATATGGTTCCCAGGTTTTTCAAACATTGTAACTTTGTCTTTTAAATTATATGTGATTTTTTTTCCCAATGGGATACACTTAAACTTGGTTATATATTCCATTAATGTTTATAGTCTTATAGTCCAACGTGGCCATCTTATATCTTTATTTTCACTCTTTCCCGCCTCTTCACCACCTCCATCCCTTTTTTCCATTACTGTTTTTTAAGCTTTCCTTTTTAATCTCAATATATGACAATGCATTTAAGACATGAAATACCCCAACAATCTCCACAAGCAATAACCCTTTAACCCCAAATGAACCTCCGCTCCTTGGATTGCCCCTTGTCCCTTGATGGCAACCACAACTCCCCTTTCCATTCGGTTTGCGAACTTACTCGCAAGCATCAACCAATTTCGCAGTGACCCTTATTCTCCCCCCCCAGTCCCCCCCCCAGAGAACACTATTTTCCTATACATATAACAAAATTCTCTCTTTTTTCCCCTCCCCTTATCTTATCCATCTTTAAATCTTTATATATACATTATATTTACTTTATATTTAAAGTAAATATATATACATTATATTTACTTTATATTTTTGTATATTTTCTTGCCAGTCACTCCTCCTCCTCTCTTCTCCTGTCCTGCAAATGTTCAGCAAATTCTTGGGCTTTCTTTGGGTCCAAGAACAGTCTATTCCATTCCCCAGGAATGAATACTTTGAGTACTGCTGGATGTCTTAATATAAAGTTATACCCTTCCATAAGATTGTTTTCGCCGTGTTGAATTCCTTCCTCTTCTTTAAAAGTTCGAAACTTATGTCTGGGTAAAAAAATATTTTTTGTCCCTTATATTCCAACGGCTTATTGTCTTCTCTAACCTTTCTTGCCTGCTCCAGTATGTTTTCTCTTGTCGTGTATCTTAGAAATTTTACCAATATGGATCTCGGTTTTTGATGTGGTGGCGGTTTCGGTACTAGTGCTCTATGCGCCCTTTCGATTTCTATTTCTTCATGTGAGTCTGTCGTTCCCAGCACCTTCGGGATCCATCCTTTTATAAATACCTTCATTCCTGACCCTTCTTTCCCTCCTTCTAGGCCCACTATTTTTATGTTGTTTCGCTTACTGTAGTTTTACAATACGTCAATTTTTTGTGACAATATATCTTGTGTCTCTTTAATTTTTTTTCACTCTCTTCCAACTTCCCTCTTAAATCATTTATCTCCATTTCTACGCCAGCTTCTCGTTCCTCCACATTTTCTCCTCTTTTCCCTATTTCAGTCGTGACCAACTCTAAGCTTTGCATTCTGTCTTCAGCTCTTTTCATTTTTCTTTTGATTGAACTAAATTATAATGATAGCCATTCTTTTAATGACCTCACTTGTTCTTTGAAAAAGGCTTTATCCTTCTATTTTACCACCTTCTTTCCTTTGAAATTCTTGGTCTTCTTCCTCCTGTGTCTGTATCTTTGTATCTTCATCCCTCTCTGGTGAGTTGCTTCTGTATCCTTGCTGGGCCTACAGCTGCTGTGTCTCCTGTTGTTGGGTCTCCTGCCGCAAGTCGTCCCCCTGTCGGTCGCTGCGTTGCCGCTCACCCTCTTTTAGCCCTTCATTCTCTATCTCACCACTCTTCTTCTTTCTTCTTTACTTCCCCCAACTGAACGCCCCGATACTGGGCATCTCTCAGTTGGCCGCTCCTCAGCTGAGTCCCCCTCCCTTCGGCGTTAACCTTTTTTACTTGCGCACCTCTTCTTGGCTCTGAGAGCCATATTTGAAGTCCACCGGTCGGGAGGACACCGCTCCTCTGGGGACTCACCAACATCGGAGATTGGCCTCTCCTCTCCACGGTGGCTCTCTGCTCCGACGTGCAGGTAAGGCCTTCTTTCTTCTCCAGTGATTTTCCTTCTTCCCTTTTCCCTGTTATTCTTACTATTTCGCTTTTGGGTCCCATCTTCTGTCTCTTCTCTGTAACTTTATCTTTTCCTGTATTTTATGTTTATTCACAGTTTTTTTCTTTTCTCTGGAGAGGGCTGGATCCATTCGACCAGCCTCTACTCCATCATGTGACTCCCTCCAATTTTAACATTTATGGGAAATGTGGACAGGTTCATGGATGGGAGATGGACTGGATGCAGATCAATGGGACAAGAGAGGAAAAAATGGTTCACCACAGACTAGTGGGGCTGAGGTGGCCGGTATAATTGTTCTATGGTTTGAGGCGTGTGACAGTAGATGAGGTTCTGGGCTTGATTGGCCTGGTTGTAGGAGGCTACAGGCAAACTGGGATGGGATAGGGAACTGAAGTGATGGGGCATCCCCGGGTTCTCCCCTTTGTAACAAAACCCTGGAGCATTCACCGCTGATTCAGTGTTGCTTGTCTGATGCCAGGGTGGGCTTTGTCACCTGTTGTGTCGCTGGAGTGTAATGTTTGTTCTTTTGTTTCAGGAGTTGACGTTTCTAACAAAGCAAGATATTCTGCAGTAAGTTGGGATCATTTATTTTTCTCCAGAGTGGGGTTTCTGTGGCTCCTGGGTTTGTAGCTAGAAGTGTGATCCAAATGTGCCTCTTCGACCCAGAACCCCAGTGGTCCAATCCACGACTTCTCAACCTCTGGTCCTTGGAGCACAGGTAGTGTGTGGATTTGTTATCAAAGGTCCATGCGGAGGTGGGGAGACAAATCTCACTGATATTCAAAGTTCAGATGCACACCCCTTAATGTCCACGATAAGTTCTGCGAAATTGGGCGTTATGTGGTGTGGACGTTGTGTGAACACCATATTTTATACTTAGCAAACTAAATGGGATTCTGTAGTGTACCTGTAAACTTTCTATTTATAAGTACAGATCATTGTGGGGACCGACACGGGGTTGTGGGGAGAGAGCGGGGCAGTGGGATAAGTGTGGGGACCGACATGGGGCTGTGGGGAGAGAGTGGGGCAGTGGAATCTGTGGGGATTGACACGGGGCTGTGGGGAGAGAGCGGGGCAGTGAAATCAGTGTGGGGACCGACATGGGGCTGTGGGGAGAGAGCGGGGCAGTGGGATCAGTGTGGGGACCGACACGGGGCTGTGGGGAGAGAGCGGGGCAGTGGGATCAGTGTGGGGACCGACACGGGGCTGTGGGGAGAGAGCGGGGCAGTGGGATCAGTGTGGGGACCGACACGGGACTGTGGGGAGAGAGTGGGGCAGAGGGATCAGTGTGGGGACCGACACGGGACTGTGGGGAGAGAGTGGGGCAGAGGGATCAGTGTGGGGACCAACATGGGGCTGTGGGGAGAGAGCGGGGCAGTGGGATCATTGTGGGGACCGACATGGGGCTGTGGGGAGAGAGCGGGGCAGTGGGATCAGTGTGGGGACTGACACAGGGCTGTGGGGAGAGAGTGGGGCAGTGGGATCAGTGTGGGGACCGACACGGGGCTGTGGGAGAGAGTCACTGCCACACTCTCGGGCTGATCCTGACTAAGCTGGCAGAGTGACTAATGCCCAGGAAAATCAACTCAAGTTTATTGTTATCTGATTGTACAAGTACAACCCGACGAAACAGCGTTCTCCGGTCCTCAGTACAAAACATAGACGTACAACTAGACAGAAGGCACGTCAAACAGTACACATGCAGGACAAGTATTCATCTGTACAAATAAATACTGTTTCGTGAATACTAGTCTCCGGTGGTCAGTGAGAGCAGTTCCTTTGGTCGATCACCATTCTCACTGGCCGTGGAAAGAAGCTGGTGGAGCAGCTGAAAGATGCTGTGTGCGGGGTGGAAGGGGTCCTCAATGATTTTGCACGCCCTCTTCAGACAACAATCCCGCTAGATCGCGTCGATGGGGTGGGGGGGGTGGTTGTCAGTGCCTTAGCAGTCGGGTCGCCACTTGCTGACTTGATCCAAGTCTGAGCACTGCACTGATAGTGACAACTGACAGAACTTGGAACTTGTGGATTTGCATCCCACAAGGGGTTAATGTTACGGGAGAGAAGGGCGGAGATGATTTCCTCACCAGCCACTGCTGGAAGTTCAACCTATTTAGGCATCGTCTCCTTGCCCAGATTTTCAGGAAAGTTGTTGTAATGAATTACTGGACTGGAATCCACAGCTAAAAATGGCAGGGCTTTATGTAATGTTCCAAAGATGTTTAAAATATTAATGTCCAACAATTTATTTTATCCAAAAGTGCTTACCAACTCTTCAAACAGCTGCTTTCAAATGATCTACACGACTTCCAAAATACCAGAGTTCCGATGGAGCGTATCTGTCAGATGCCGGAATTAAAGGTAAGTGGGTAGAGAGCTGAAGTGTTGCTACCCTGAGGTAGGGTCAGTGAGGGAATCGTTCGCTCGGGGAGTTGGAAGGTCTGAGCGACTCAACGGTTTCATGTTGAAGAGTGAGATGTGACGGGAGGAAGCTGTGTGTCCCTGATAACGGGATTCTGCAGTGATCTTCCTGGACTCGAGGGGTGGGCTGCGGCCCCCAGCTCGACTTGGCGCCACTACCCATCCATTCCCAGGCACTCTGCCCTCCCCCAACCCCTCCCCCCCCCACCACCCCCGAGGCTCAGAGTCTGAGAAATCCACCCCCCCCCCCCCCCCACCTCACCCCCAAGATCAACAACCAGGAACATACCTCTACTCACCCCTCCCCGGCTCAGGACCCGAGCACCCCATTCACCCAGCTTGACCCCTGCTCCCCACAGGCCTGGTGCCTGAACCTTCCCATTGACGGTGTAGCTTCTCCAGAGGTGAAACGAGGGTCTGACATTTGTGGTCTGGCCTGACGGGTCTGAACACATGGCAACATCATTCAGACTCCTGCTTGGCCGGCAGCATGGAAACAGGCCACTTGTCCCATCACATCTGGTGCTGACCAGTTGGCATCCATCCATTCTAATCCCATCTCCCAACACTTGGCCCTCTGGCTGGGTGATTCTAACGCCCGTCTAGACATTCCCAGCAATGGCCCAAATGAGCCAGGGGTAGGTTGCAATGGTTTGTTTTTAAATAAGGTCTTGTTCCCTGATGACAGGCCAATCCTTTCCGAGAGAGAATCTGTCGAGTGTTTTCAACTTCACTTGAAAAGGACGGCAGCATGTCCTTCGAGGACTTCCTAGACTTGTTCAGTGTCTTCAGTGATTCTGCCACTCCTGAGATAAAGTCTCACTATGCGTTCCGAATTTTCGGTGAGTTTGGTTTTCTCAATTCGGGCACAATTGATACCATGGATGTTTGTTATTGATGCAGCTGAAGCTGCCCTGCAGCAGATGTGTTTCTCAGTCTCTGGCACTATGCAAACAACATTTTTCTGCCTCACCGTCCTGATTCAAAGTCACTTCTTCCCCCAGAATTAATGTAAAAGCACCTGGCGCTTATGTTCACCTTTAGGCTTAAACTTTGGCACGTTTGTGGGAGAGAGGTGCACTCTCTCATTTGAAGAGGTTAAGGCAGAAAGGCCAATCTCCCCTGATTTTGAGAGTGGCATGGTTAGTGTGACACTGATACAGCGCAGCGACATGAGTTCGAATCCCACGCTGTCGGTAAGGCATTTGTACATTCTCCCTGTGTCTGACTGGGCTCTGCCTTCCTCCCTCCATTTGAAACGTACCACAGACTCGTGGGCTGAAAGCCCGTTACCAAGTTCTATGACTAAATTTTTAAAAATTAAATGTGCTTAAAGACCTTGGAAAGGTCTGAAGGACGTTCCCTGAGAATAGAGGAGCAGAGGAATTTCTTCAGCCAGAAGAGGTTGTGGAGGCCGGGTCGTTGGGTGTACTTAAGGCAGAGATTGATAGATTCTCGTTTAACCAGGACATCCAAGGTTAGGGGAAGAAGGCCGGGCAGTGGGGTTGAGTGGGGAAATGGATCAGCTCATGACTGAATGGCAGGGCAAACTCGATGGGATGCTCCTTGGTTGTGGTCTTAATTGATCTCAACTGGAAGAGTAATAAGGAAATAATATTGGGAAAACACATTTGGACTTGAGCCAGTGTTGACAGATGCGACAGTGTTGACATTGTGAGGATTGTGGCCGTGATTGGGAGTAACCTAGGCATGATAAACAAATCCGAGTGAAGGTGAAATCGGTGGGAAATTTTGGACTGGCAGTCAGTTGTCAGTTATATTTTTTTTACATAGAACTTGAATGATTTTGCTGGTCTGAAGTGTCTCCCTACCTTCCGGGAGTGGCCGTTCACACAAGAACGACCAAAACACTAAATAACCAGATTGCACCACGAGTTCAGACAGAATACCTGGTGTGGTATTTAAGGAGGCCGGGACATCCTATTCTTTAACCTGTTGTTCACCGATCGCCTGCAGTTAACTTTAGACTGCGGGTGATCCATGAAAATAACTAGGGGTCAAGGAGGTGAAATGTCAGAACAGGAATGAGTCACTATTCCCGTTCCGATCATTTTCCGCAGACTGCATCCCGGGAAATTGGGAATAATTTCCTGGAACACAGCAGCTCTGTAAAAACATAAGATGAGTGCCTCAGGGAATCGGTGAATCTTCCTACCTTTTGGTTTTAACAAATGCAAAATACATAGGTACATAATAATAAAGTAAATTAAATCAAATAACAAGGTACATATGAGCCCATGTTATTAAATGGTGGTGGGGGGGGGGGAGAGAATAATAACTTTGGGGTCATGGGGGAAAACACCAAAATAATTAATTTACAAGTTTTGAAAGAAAGATCCACTGCAGTAGTAGAACACCTATTTTTGTCTAAAGACCGAGATCTGACAGCCATTGAGTTAGAGTGGGAGGGACAGCATCTTTCCAGCTCAGCAAAATGGCTCTTCTAGCAACAAGGGAAGCAAAAACCACGACGTGGATTGGGAAAAGTCACCATTAAATCCATTGACCACTCACTCCAATGAAGGGGCGAGAAGGCAAGTCATATTAAGAACTAACACAAGGTGTGATATACTCCTTGCCAGAAACCAAAACACATGATCCTGTTATGAGCCCAGAGGACCCCAACACCCAGCACAGCAATAGATATTCACCAAGACAAATGGTTATTTAAACAAAAGTTGCTTTTAATTATCTTTAAACAAGAAAACAGAATCACACTTTAACTATTGATTTAACCAATCTAACTTAACCCCCTTCTAATTCTAAGTGCGTGTGTGTAAGTTCAGAAAAGTTCTTTAATTCACAGTCCATTCTCACTTCTCACTCCTTCAAGTTCACTGGTTGCAGGCAATTCTTATACTGTGCACAGAATTTAACATTTATAAAGTTCACCAGGCTTTGGTGCTTGAAAGGTAAGTGGTTACCACTCAAGGAAGGTTCTTGTTGGTTTTCAGAGAGATTTGTTGTTCAGTGGACACCCACAACTGATTCCTTTTTAATCAGCCACTTCAGTGTCTTGCCAACGAAACTTGCCCCCTCAGGCTTCTCCAGATGTCAAGGGCTTTGTCCAGGCTGAACTAAGCACACAACCTGTCTTCCAAATGGGGTTTTCCACAAGCTTGCCAGCTTGTCCTGTTCCAGTCCCAGTTGTATCACTGTAGAACCATTTTGATACTTGGAGCATCTTTTGCCTTTTTTGCCTTCCAAGTTAACTGATAATTTGGTTGTCAGACACACTGAGAATTTGGTTTCAATTTAGAAAACAGTTTTTATTGATGAGCCCAATTCTATGCAATTTCTCCTTTCTACCTTTGGTCCAAGATATCGATTATACTCAGTGGCTAAGCTCGTGGACTCAATCTTTTCTAGATCTATATATTGACCAAAACGTGGCTTTTTTTGAACAATTATCTATTAAATTTAAAATAACTAAACATACTTTTTTTCATTATTTACAGCTTAGGAGCTTCTTAAATTCTTTAATGTTGCGGCTTTGACATAGGAAGTCTATAATTTTATACCTAATTATAAAGGATTGTTTTCTGCCCTTAATGAGCTGCTTTCAAGATCTAGGGACCGTTTCCTGTGTGGGATTAGGCAAATATGGGAAATGACTTTCAACAACCATTTTGAAACGTGTCCACTCATCTTTTTGTGCTGGGCATTCATTAATCCAATTTAAAGCCGTCCATCAGGCCCACCTTGCAGTGAGCTCAATGTTATCCTAATATCACCTCTAAATTTGATAAATGCATAACTGAAGACGGTGCTGTCCCCTCTGTAATTTCTGGCAAGGGGTATTTCACACCTTATGTGAGTTCTTAATATTGTGACAGATTATATTGTGTTTGTATTGTATATAGATAGGTTTTAGGAGAAAAATTGGGGCAGGGTTTTTGGTGTAGGTCACATACAAACACTTTAAAACAGATCTTATTTAAAATACTGGAGCTCTGCTCATGCTAGATATATCGGCCCCAAAACCTTTGCAAAAGCTTTGGAGAGTGCCCAAGAGACTTCACTAATGGATTGTTGTTTGTAACAAGGCAACAGATGAAAGATCTTGTTGGAGCCACAGATTGTCTGGAGTTGTTCTAAGAGGGTCATGTGGTTTTGCAAGCAGAGAGTCAAAACAGGCTTTCTCTCTGTGAGAGAGACAGAGATCAGTTCTACAGTGATACAACTGGGACTGGAACAGGACAAGATGGCAAGCTTGTGGAAAACCCCATTTGGAAGACAGGTTGTGTGCTTAGTTCAGCCTGGACAAAGCCCTTGACATCTGGAGAAGCCTGAGGGGGCAAGTTTTGTTGGCAAGACACTGAAGTGGCTGATTTTCCATGTCATTGTCTTTACTGAGTTCAGAAAGCTAAGGTCCAAAGGAGGTTGAGCGATCTCATGCAGGTTAAGTCGGCAGGAAGGAAGGCAAATGCAACGTTAGCATTTATTTCGAGAAGATGTTATTCTAACCTTTACAAGGCATTGGTCAGACTGCATTTGGGGTATTGTGCGCAGTTTTGGGCTGGCATTCTAGGGAGACCACAGGAAGTTTATGGGTGTGACCTCTAGGGATGACAGGGTTAATGTGTGAGGAGTGTTTGATGGTCTTGGGACTGAACTCACTGGAACTCAGTAAAGACAATGACATGGAAAATCTCCCCTGGACAGATGTGGAGGCCATCTCTGGACCTGGTGGAGACTGGGGTAGTGTTGAGGGCTGAGATCAGGTTAAACAGCAGAGCAGCAGGCTGGAGGGCCAGTGGCCACATTCTTGGGTGGAGCATGTATTTGTGCAGCTCTGAAGCAATGATTCTTTCTGCATTGGTCACAGACTTTGATGACGACGGGACTTTGGACAAGGAGGATCTGAAGAAACTGGTGAACTATCTGACGGACGGAACAGCCAACAGCCAGCTGACTGAGGCAGAAATGAACCAGCTGATTAACAATGTAAGGAGAGGCTGAGTCTGTAACTTAGTTTTTGCTAAAATGTTGTCCCTCTCTTTGTCTGCAGACACTCACGTCCACGTCTCATTCCCTCACCCAGTCTTTTATCCAAAGTGCTGGTGCCTGAACCTAACCTGCCCACGTTCTCTGTTCCACCCGATTCGATCTTCAGGTTTGTTTCCATCGACCATCAGCAACTTCCCCTTCTTACCAGTAAACACAAAATTCTGTAGACACTGAGGTTCAAGTAAAAACAGTCAGTGTCTTTCATGTAGCAAAGGTGAACTGACATTTTAGGCTTTGATGTATGAGAAAATGCTGGCAGGCGTCCAAACAAAAGAGTAAGAGAGGAGTAGGGGCAGCAGCAAAAAAGGGGGAGGGGGATAAGTGGGTGAAGAACAGGAAAGGGGAGGGAGAAGACAAGCAGGTTTAATGGAAGGCAGTAAAGTCAATGTTCATGTCATTTGGAAAATAAGGTCCTGTTCCTCCAATCTGTGGGCAGTCAGGGTGGGACAGTACACAAGGCCACGGACAGGTGAGCGCGGGAGTGTGACTCAGAATTGAAACGGTTGGCCATTGGGAGAGCGGAGGTGCTGAGTGAAGCGATCTCCAAGTCTGCGACCGGTCTCTTCAATGTAGAGAATGACACAAAGGGAGCACCGGATGCAGTGAATCAGTCTGCAAGTTGGAGGAACCACCTTAATTTTTTTTGTCTAGGCCCCCTCCAGCCAGATATAGATGTGAACATTGACTTTACTGCTTTCCATTAAACCTGCTCACCTTTTCTTCCCCCTCCCCCTTTCCTGTTTGACCAAGCCACCCCCCCCCCTTCCACTGATCATCTCCTGCCTTTGCCACCCCCTTTCTTTCCCCCCACCCCCCCTTTGTTTGGAGATCTGCTGACATTTTCTCAAACTTTAATGAGGGCCCAAGCCCGAAACTTTGGTTTCTGTATCTTTATATTTGCTATAAATGACACTGTGACCTGCAGAGCTTCCCCAGCTTTGTTTTTACTCCCTCCACACCTCATCCTCCCCTCACCCTCTTTGAGATCTCTGAGCTTCATTGCCCTGGTTGCTCCAGATTTCAGTCGCCCCATTAAGGGCTGTACGTTCACTTGTTGGGGCCTCGAGGTCCGAATGTTCCCATCGGCCATTTCTCTGGTTCACCCCCTTGGATCTGTGTGTGCATTCTGCTATTGATATTTACAATGTGCATGTCACCTGCCTGATGTCTAATAGGGACCCTAGAGATTTACTTGTCACATGGACCTGAGTAGAAACTTTATTTTGCGAGCTATCCAGCTAGGACAACCTCCACAGCACCGAGTAAGTAGTGCAACAGGCACTGTGCCCCCACTTGGAACAGATTCTCCCCACTGAGATGTGCGGTGCAGTTCATTTAAAGGATTTGTTTATTGTTATTGGATCAACTGATGTTCAGATATCCATCTGGTTTGTACCTTTGGTGAATACTGAGCAGTTGACGAATGTCATGGTTATCAGACTGGAGACAAGGCTTTAATGGTATCGTTTGTACCTTTGGTGAATACTGAGCAGTTGACGAATGTCGTGGTTATCAGACTGGAGACAAGGCTTTAATGGTATCGTTTCTGTTTGTGCAGATTTTGGAAGAATCAGACATTGATAAAGATGGGACAGTGAACCTCTCCGAGTTTCAACACGTCATCTCCAGGTCCCCGGACTTTGTCAGGTACAGTGATCCTTCTTCTTGGCAGAGAGAGGAGAGAGAGATAGGGGTGAATTTTGAGGGAATGGGAAAATAGAGGGATAGGGAGGAGAGAGGGAGGGGATAGTAGAAGGAGGGAAAGGGAAGAGAGGGGATAGGGAAAGGGAGGAGGGAGGGGATAGTAGAAGGAGGGGATAGGGAAAGGGAGGAGATAGTAGGAGGGAAAGGGAAGAGAGGGGATAGGGAAAGGGAGGGGATAGTAGAAGGAGGGAAAAGGAGGGGATAGGGAAAGGGAGGAGATAGTAGGAGGGAAAGGGAAGAGAGGGGATAGTAGAAGGAGGGAAAGGGAAGAGAGGGGATAGGGGATAGTAGAAGGAGGGAAAGGGAGGGGATAGGGAGGGAGTGGGAAGAGGGGATAGGGAGGGAGTGGGGAAGGGCAGGGATAAGTCGGGGGATAGTGTGGTCTCTCTACTATCCTCTCTCTCTCACTTCCCTATCCCCCTCCCTCTTTCCCTATCCCCTCCCTCTTTCCCTATCCCCTCCCTCTTTCCCTATCCCCTCCCTCTTTCCCTATCCCCTCCCTCTTTCCCTATCCCCTCCCTCTTTCCCTATCCCCTCCCTCTTTCCCTATCCCCTCCCTCTTTCCCTATCCCCTCCCTCTTTCCCTATCCCCTCCCTCTTTCCCTATCCCCTCCTTCTCCTCCCTATCCTTCCCTTCCCCTTGCTCTTCTTGACCCCACCCTCTCTGCCATTTCCCTACCTAACGTTTCTAATAATTTTTCTCTCGGCTCCTTCAAGATTGTCCTGTAAACTCTCGATCATCTGCATAAAGAATCTCACTGCCCTTCCTTGTAGTCCCCTATCTCTTCTCCACCCTCTCTCTCTGGCATTTCCCTACCTAATGTTTCTAATAATTCTTTTTCTCTCAGCTCCTTCAAGATTGTCCTGTAAACTCTCGATCATCTGCATAAAGAATCTCACCGCCTTTCCTTGTGGAACGATCACATTTTCTCACATGCTGTGAGCGGAATTGCTGGCTGACATCTTGTCACTTCTACTATAACGTCACAGTAGTTCATGTCCCTGTTGGAGGCAAAGATAAGTTTTGTAATTAAAGACAACAAACCTTTGCCACATATTTATTGCGCAGTCTTCATTCTCTGCACCACCCCCAGTACTGCAGACGTGTCATTTCCATCCATATTACCCCAGCAATGATGGGACTTGTAGAAACTGACGCCTTATCACAATTATGGGCAATCCATCAAAATAACTTACATTTTTAAAATCTTATTTACAGCAAAATTACTCCCAATTGATCTACAACCCCAGTAGGTTTTAAACAGTGGGAGGACATGCAAACTCCTGAACAGCAGCAAATTCAAACCCTCACTGGCTCTGAAATAGCATTTCACTAACACCGTCACCATGGAACAAATGGTGCCTTTAAGGAACAATTGGAGAATTCGAACAAGAAAGCCCTGGGAGAGGAAGGTGTGCATGGAGACCATGCTCACTTTACCTGGCAGTTCTGGATGTCTGTGTTGAATCAGCCTCTACCTGCAAGGCTTCAAGACAAACACATAAACCATGACCAGCGATGGGCCATTGCATACAAATGTGAGAGCCAAGAGCAGGAGCAACTCAGGATCAGAGTGGTCAATGTCTTGGGTCAGGAGCTCTGATCAAAACCAAGATGAAGAATCCACCAGGATTGGGGGCCAGATGAAAGGTTGGAGAGCGGAAAAATAAAGTGAGGACCACTTGTTCTCTTCCACCCTCATCCCTGCCAGGCAACAATGCAACTCCTCTTAGGTCCAGGTTACTGGTCTTCCCAGATGTGTCTTCAGTAGAGACAACACTGGGTTAGCAAGTGTCCAGTGGTAGCAAATATTGACAAACTAATTACTGACCAAGCGCCAACCCAACAATCTCTGGCTTGATTTTCTACATTAAACACACAGGTTAAACCGTCAGAGCACAATTCATTTCAAATTCACCTTTGTGCCAACACAAATGTGTTCCACGGCCCACAAACGACATCCAACACCGATAGGTGTGTGTTCACAAAGTATTCAACAAGCTTCGGAAGGTCAGTGCTGTCGCTCTGTCCATGGCCAAGTTGCCCATAGCTCCCTATAAAATACAAATGTGCAATTGACTTCAAAAACCTAACAGCATTCATTCACCAGCAATGTTCACAGTGGGAGAACAAGGCATTTTACTCAGGAACTGGACAGCGTCCTACTTACTCATCCGTGCCGCACAGCTGAGTTGGACCTGTTTGCCTGCACTCTGTCCATACCCTTCTAACCTTTCCCTTTATCTACGTTCCTGTCTCAGTGTCTTTTAAATGTTGTAATTGGACACCTCTATACCACTTACTCCATCAGCTCATGCACCACATTAGGTCTGGAAAATTTGCCCCTCAGGTCTCTCTCAAATCTCCAGCCCCATTATGCCTCTTGTATTCTCCTTCACCTTATCTGCACCCCTGATGATTTTATTAACCGCTATAAGGCTCCCATACTCTAAGGGCGTAGTTCCATCCTGTCCAAATCTGCCAGTCCTGGGAACTGTGAAAACCTTTTGACCCCTTTCCAGGGAATGGAATATAACACACCAAATCTGAGGCCAACTGAGTTGAGCAGGAAATCCCTATTAGCAACGGACATCCCACAACCATGAACCTGGATGAATAACGAAGCGACAACCAAGCTCAAGAACCTAAAGTCGTACAGTGTCTCCAACCAGCAGGACAAGAGTTCTGAAAATGCCACTGACCACACAAGCAACAGGGTGAGAGGTCACGTCCTGTTCCACAGAATGCCACCAACTGAATCAAAACACAAATAAAGTAAAAGTCCGAAAATACAGACTGCTCGGGGATTGCGTCAGTCTGGTTTTTTGGGCAGTACCTTTAAAATTCAAATTTAGGGAGGAATAAAGAAGAGAGAACTGGTCAATTTTGATGGTTTATAAATGAGCAAATACAGCGTGGTTCATTATCAAAACTCCAAGTCAGCAAGTGTGGTCACTTGTCGCCTCTGTGATGCTCACACGCACAAAAGGCCGCTTAATTTTAAAAATTTGAGAATTTTTGAAAAGTCCAGATCCTCGGGTGGTCTGGACTTCTACTGTGACAGCCCCTTCCTTCTTAAATACTTACCCCAGCCCCATGTGAACAGCTCGCCACTTCCTAGAGACAAGGAAAAAGGTTCATCAATTTATAATCAAGTGGAGACCCTGTTTGTTGCAGGGTTATAATGTAACTGTTTTAAAACATTTTTTGGAGATTTGGACCAAAAGAAACCATATTTATAGGTCCTAGAGGTAAAATTACAGCCCAAACTCCATTATATCAGAATAAAGTTATTCCTTTTTCAATGAATAATCAGTATTTAAAGATTTGGGATTCAAAGGGAATTTAAGTGGTGGATGATTGCTTTGAAGATGGACAATTTCTTTACTAGACTTAGGGAGAAGTTTGGGATACCGTCTAATTCCTTGTTTGTGTACTATCAGGTGCGAGCATTAATGATAGATAATTTTGGAAGAGAAATAATGCTACTAACTTCGAGACGTTACTTTTGGATGCATCAAAAAAGGGATTTATTTCCAAAATTTATGCTTTGTTACAAGATTTAAGTAAATCTAGAATTAAATGGGAGAAAGATTTATCTTTTGATATATCCCAGGAGGAATGGGGAGTAATGTGTCGAGAGGGTGACTAGATTGATGAATGTAAGATATAGTTTAGTCAATTATAATTTTCTACATCAGTTATATTTGACCCCTGAAAAGTTAAAAAGATATGGTTTCAGTAATTCAGATTTGTATTTTAGATGTGGGATTCCCACTGGAATGTACTTTACATGCAGTTTGATCCTGTGACAAAGTTCAACTGTTTTGGATAAAAATTAAAAACTTTTTGGAAGGTTTATTTAAGATAAATTACCATTGGATCCATTTTTTTTGTTGGGTTACACTGTACCTTTGACTTCTGGCTTAAAGTTGGATAAGTTTCAGGTGGCATTCGTTCGTCTGGTATTGGCAGTAGCGCGGAATTGTATTGCGATTACATGCAAAGATAACGTGGAATTGAATGTGCCTCGTTGGCATAATGAGCTGAGATCCTGTATTTATTTGGACAAGATAACATATAATTTGTGCAATAATTACTCTTTTTCTGTTAAGATGTGGTTTCCTTATTTGAAATTTGTGGGTTTGGAAATATCTTAATGTCTTTTCCTCTGGTATTGTTTGGCACGTCACACAGTGTATGTAATTAACTGATATATGTTTTTTCTTGATCCCCTTGAGGGGTAGGTTGGAGGGAGGGTGTTTAATCTATCTTATCTTTATAAATAAAGTTTTTAAAAAACCCATGGTATCTGCAGACTTTCATATTTACTGCAGCGTAACCTCCCTACTCCTAAATTCAATCCCTCTGGCAATGAAGGCCAACCATCCCTTTGCCTTCTTGACAGCCTGCCGCACCTGATAAAACAACCTTTTGCAATTCATGCACAAACTCCCAAGTCCTGCTCGGCAGTACGCTGCAATCACTTGCTATTTAAATAATGATCTGATCTTCCATTTTTCCTTCCAAAGTGGATAACCAACATTGTACTCCACCTGCCAGACTCTTGCCCACTCACTTACTTAACCCTGTTACCTCTGTACAATTTGCTTTTACACTCAATTTCACAGAACCGTACCCAGCACCCATGGGTACCTACTGGTAATGGCTGCAGTGTGCCGTGATCCACAGCTGACCTTGCTGATCTCCACCTCCCCAGGGAAGTCCAACAGTGCTGGGAATGCTTGAATCGAGATGAACACGTTCGCATTCCCCGTGGCAGCCCGCTCAGTGCTGGATTTTGTAATACCGCCACTTGCATCACTCTGGGCCTGTGTACCTGCGTGTAAATTTTTGAATACTTTTACAAGATCGCAAGATACAAGAGCAGAAATAAGCCAATCGGCCCATTGGGTCTGTTCCACCATATAATCTTGAGCAGGTCCTTCTCACTCAGCCCCACTCCCCATAATTCTTGATGTCCTGACATCAAATACCTGTCAATTTCTGTCTTAAATACACCCAATGTTCTCGCTTCCACAGCCACCTGTGGCGACAAGTTCCACAAACTCACGGCCCTCTGACTGAAGAAATTTTTCCACATCTGTTTTAAATTTAGTTGTGCCCTCTGGTCCTAGACTCCCTACCTTGGGAAACATCCTTGCCACATCTATTCTGTCCTGGATTTTAACCATTCAAATTGTCTCCATGAAGTCCCCCCCATCCTTCTGAACTCCAACGAGTACAGTCCAAGTCCCAGCAAACATTCAATCAGGTCATCCACCATCCAGCTAACTACAATGTAATCAAAGGTGATTACTCGGGTGGAGTACAAGAGGTTACTTAGACACGTGATGCTATTTCTCTACAAAAGTCTTCAAAAGAATAGGAGCAGTAAAAGACATTTATAGGGGCTTTAACTACACTCTAATAAAGAAATTACAGTAAAATCCACCACCTATGGGGATTAGTAGATGCCAGATAAGTATTTCCTGGTTGCTTAAGATTGTGTGTTGTGTGATTGGCGAACTAACCACGAGAAAGGTACCAATTTTAAACTTCTGAATATTTTACCCATTTATTTTCTGCAATTTGTTTGCTGGTTGCTTGAATTCTGGGTACAGGAATTTTACTATTTATAGCTTTGCAAATGCTGAATCGGTTAAAGTAAAACCTTTGAGATTAGCACAGTTTACAAACACCAGTCTCCTCACCTTCTCCACAGAGTTCTGGCTGTTGGCCAGACCTGCGCTGTTCCTCCTCGGGACGAGATTTTGTTGGCAGTCCCAATTGTCCGGACTCATTCCACCCCCACACGTACAGGTCTCCCGAAGCTCATCATTTTGAAAATAAAAATATCATTCAATTTAGAATTAAGCAAAGATTGAGAAACATCCAACAATAATGGCAGAGTTGTGCCTGTAGTTTTCTCAGTGGTGGAGACAGCCCCAATATCCCACGAGTAAAACACAGAAGTCTGCAGACACTGTGATTGAGGTAAAAACATAATCCGGAGAAACTTAGCAGGTATCGGTGTTAGGGTTAGGTGTGGTAACTCATGGTATCACCACCCCCCCCCCCCCCCCATGGTCTGATTGTCAGTGTAGAAGAAATGGGGATGTGTTCCTTTAATGTCCGGGGTGGTGGCCCTGAGTGGTGGGGGGTAGGGGGCTCTGACCAGAGCACATTAGACTCAAAAGGTAAATCAGCATTGAGTTTTAGCCTTGTAGATATATTGATACATGTAAGCTGGACTTAGGAAAGATGTTGTTATACTGAACTACAGGGATTTTTTTAACCAAAAAAAATTAAATTTCTCCTGAATCACTGTACAAAAATTTTATCAACAGTCATTTTGGTGTCACCCAGTTCCCCACGATCTGCACCCCCCCCCCCCCCCCCCCCCCCAGTGATGCCAGTGGCAAAGATAAAGATACATCACCAACGTTTCGGGCTTGAACCCTTTATCAAAGTTTGGAAAAATGTCATCAGGTGCCCAATACCGACAGAAATGACACTGAAAACTGCTATTATTGGACATGATGCAGGATGACGCAAGTGCCCACACCGACAGTGAACTGCCTCATGGCGGAAAAGGCACTTGGACCTCACAACCCCATGGCTCTTGCCAGAATATATTCACCTGCGGACAGTCACATAAGGGTCTGAAGTGAAGTGATCCCTCCATAACTCACTGGTGGCATCTACGCTCTGAAAGAGTAGCACATTGCAACCATTTAGGGACAGGGCAGTGGACCTGGACTGTGGAGTTTGCACACTCTCTGTGTGACGACACACGTTTCCTGGGTAATCCCCTACCCACCCACATCCCAAAGTCAGTGGGCACGATTGGCGTAGCAGCTAGAGCCACACTGTTACAGCGCCAGCAATCAGGACCAGGGTTTGAATCCCATGCTTTCTGTAAGGAGTTTATACGTTCTTTCTATGTCTGTGTGGGTTTTGAATAGTGGCTTCCTCCCACTTTTCAAAATGTTGCGGGAGCATCGGCTCGTGGGCCTGTCCCTGTGATGTATGTCTAAAATTTAAATTAGAACATGGAGAAAATTAATGGGATTGTCTGGGATTAATATATGATGTAGACTCTGGGCTAAAGGGCCTGCTTTTGTATCGTAGCAGACAAAGCTGTGACCCTAACCTGCTTTCAGGGTGTGGAGGCAATGAGGCAACTAGATAAATCAATTGCCCTTTGACCCACTGGCGAGGCCATCATTGCAGGGAAGAGTAGAAGAGATCAGTGCAAATAGAAAGCGGATAAGATGTCAAGCCTTACCACTGGTACATGCAGAGTGCCAGGTCCCAGCTGCCAGCTCAGTCATAGCCAGTCCGTGCAATGCCTCCACAATCCGTGGCTGTGCTTGATCCTTGACACTACCATGTCCTAACTGACCATGTCTGTAAACAGCAAGAGCAATGATGGGATCTGAGATGGCGTTTGCACATGCCTTGATAACTGGCCACAGGCAGCTCTGAGATGAAGGTCTCCCCATCTGCAGCTGAGTTAAAACAGGGTGGAAACATCATTTTAACCCCCCCCCCCTCCCAGGGGACTGGACTGATACCCGGGATAAGCTGCAAAAGTGCACACTCAACTGACTAGGTACCCACAATTCCAATGGTATTGAACTCAGTTCAGAAGCAGTTTCAGTTACTATATATGTGCATGTATTAGTCCATAATGTGTAAAAGTCAACCCCCTATTTTTGGCCCCGACATCCCACCCATGTGAGTATCCAACACCCCGACCTCCATCTCTCACCTAGGCCCCAGCTGCCTGCCCTCCAGGTGAAAATTTGTTTGCAGGTAATAGTCAACCCCCTAAATTTTACCAAAAAATTGGTCCTCGATATGCAACTATTACATGCGTATTGTAAGGTAAAACATCATGAGATGGGAATGTGTAAGGAGTTACCCTGTGCAGGGCTGTAACAAGAAGGGGAGGTGTCCTTGTACTCCTGTTAGGTAAAACATCATGAGATGGGAATGTGTAAGGAGTTACCCTGTGCAGGGCTGTAACAAGAAGGGGAGGTGTCCTTGTACTCCTGTTAGGTAAAACATCATGAGATGGGAATGTGTAAGGAGTTACCCTGTGCAGGGCTGTAACAAGATGTGAATGCATCCTTGTACTTACAAGATAAGAGAGACATTGATGGATTGAGAGGCAGGAAGCTAGCAGGGAAAGGATAGCAACAGTTTTAGTCATTGGACAAGTAATGATATGATGATGTTCTAAGCACGTATCCAAGGGTATAAAAAATCACCATTTTGCTGATAACGGCAGAATGCATTCTCCGACTAACATGGTTAGTTGCAAGTGTTACAATCCGGTAATAAAGAACAAAGAACCCTGATTTCGACTCAGCCTGGTGTTTGTCTCACTCATTCATGAACAAAGCAGACCTAACAGTATGTATATACGGTCTATTAGAAAAATCTCAATTTAAAAATAAGCCTTACCTTCCTGAGCCCCAGGAGTGTACTGTCCCATCAAAGGTCAGAAGGAGAGCATGTTCGCTGCCAAGTACCAGCTTTCTTGCACTGAACTGTGATGGTAACGATTTATAAAATGGAGGCGAGGTTGTAATGTAACCACCGGGGATTAATGGAAACACTACAAGGAGAAAGGAGAAGGACACATGGTAAAACACTGCACATGAACATTAGCAAGGCTTTTGACAAGGTTCCCAGTGACCCCATTAATGGTGCTATACACAAATCCATAACTTTATTGAGCAAGTCAAAGGGTCTGTCCTTCTGGCAGACTCTTTCATCCACACTCTTCTCATGGCCTATTCTTTTCTCCATCGGTAAAGGTGACCCAGGGCTTCCTGTTAACCCATGGGCATTCGACATTGTCCCACTGAAGTTCAGGGCAGCTGCAGATGGCAGCCACTGGGCTCAGACACAAAGTGAATGTTTTCACAATCAACTGCCGTTCCGGTCTTTCACCATCCACCTGCTTTTATTCTTTTTCCTTTTTTGTACTTCAGATTGCCTTCGTCTGTTCCGATTTACACCTCCCCATCATCGTTCTCCAACCTTTACCAGACATTGTCACAATTTGCGTTGAATAATCTCTCCTACACAGATTTCCCATCAAGTACCCACGGAACACTACAGCACAGTTTATTTCAAACTTTGACAGAATTAGGAACTGGCCCCAAAGTGTGCGCACTCTTTCCCTTCCTGCCTGCTGCTGCTCTGACGAGCATTTGCAGAATTTCCTGTGGTGGAGACACAGGATGGAAACGGGCCCTTCTTCCTAACTCGCCCTGATCATCAACTTCCTATCCGATCCAATCCTTTGCCCACATCCCTCTCTCGCTCTGCAAACCCTGGACCTATCCAAATGTCATACTCTTTCCTGCCTCCACCACTTTCTCTGATAGTCTGTTCCATGTACCCACCACTCCCTAAGCGATAACATTTCCCATCTGGTTCCTCTCAACGTAACATTTTACATTTTTTTTGCAGCACGGTAGAAGCCATTTCCAGCCATTTAATCCCGAGCTGCCCAATTACATCCAAAGTTTCCTACAACCCCCAGTACATTTTGGAAGGCGAGAAGAAACCCACGCAGTTACAGGGAGTTCAAACTCCTTATAGACAGCGCAGGACTCAAACGCGGGTCGCCGGCATTGTAACAGTGTTGCATGAACCATGACTCCAACACTACGGAGGAAAGACTGTGACTATTCACCTTATATGCCCTCATGACTTTGTATACCTCTTTTAGGTCACCCCTCAGTATCTAGGGTAAACAGCCCCAGTCTATTCAGTCTCCCCTTACAACCCAAGCCCGCCTGTCCAGGTAATAACCGCATTAAGCTTTTTTTAAAACCCTTTTTCCAGTTAATGACACCCTTCCTGTACCTAGGTGACAGAACTGTGCATAGCATTTGCAAATGGGCTCTACCAACATCTTGTATTGCAGTAACATGACCAGAGATGCACACAGAAACAGGCTTTTTGGCCTTTCTAGTTTGTGCCAAACTATTACTGTCTAGTCCAACTCACCTGCACCCACTCCATATCCCACCGTACCCCTCCTATCCACGTACCCGTTCAAATTCTTCTTCAATCTTAAAACAGAGCCCAGATTCACCACTTCAGCTGGTTCCTCACTCCCACCACTCTGTGTGTGAAAAAATTCACCCATAATGTTCCCCCTAATCTTTTCCCCTTCCACCCTTAACCCATGTCCTTTTGTTTGTATCTCACTCACCTACCTAAATTTACTCTGTCTATCCCCCTACTACCCTAACTCCTGAACTCAATGTCCTGACTGATGAAGGCATGAGTGACAAACATCTTCTCTACCCGTTCTCCTGGTGTTGCCACTTTCAGAAAACTATGTGCCTGGACCACAGATTGGCTATTCAGCAACACTTGCCAGGGTCCTACCATATCCTGTGCAAGTCTTGCCCCAGTTTGACAGACCAAAATGCAACCAACTCACATTGTAATTTTAGATAACCTTCCTCTTTGACCACAATTCCACCAAAAGCAGTCTAATTACCTATCCCAATCTCTTCACCAGACTAACCAAACTACAGTTTGGTGCAGTGGTTCTCAACCTTTTTCTTTCCACTCACATCCCACTGTAAGTAATCCCCATGCCATCAGTGATCTCTGATTAGTAAGGGATTGCTTAAGGTGGTTCTTGAGTGGAAAGGGAAGGCTGAGAATCACTGCTCTAGACCCAATTGTTACTGAAATATTTTGCTTAAGAAAAATTGTCATTGGTCCATTTCCTTTGGAGTTATGAAACCGTTCACATAACGAGTCGATTATATACAATTAAAACAGTGGTTTTCAAACATTTCCTTTCCACCCACATATCACCTTAAGCAATCCCTTACTAATCACAGAATATCTATGACACAAGGAATACTTAAAGTGGGATATGAATGGAAAGAAAAAGGTTGAGAACCACTGGTTTGGTGGGTTACTGTAAAAAAAAAACAGTTCATCGACTCAAATCTCACATTAAGTCCTACCAGTGCTAAGTGAACTGGTTTCAGCTAACAGGCAAGTTACAATCGACATCAACTGGCCTAGTGGTTCTCAAATATTTTTTCACACTCACATAGCACCTTAAGTAATCCCTTACTAATCACAGAATACCTATGGCGTAGGTGCTCTGTGGTTAGTAAGGGATTACTTCAAGTTGTATGAGTGTGGGGGAAAAAAGGTTGAGAACTACTCAACTAATCCATCTGTAGAAGGAAAGAAATTGAACACCAGTCCTGAGTAGCACCAACCTTTCCAATAGAGTGCTACTAAAAGAGTGTAGAATCAGACAGAGTATGTGAGGAGTTTCCGCCTCCTGTGGATACAAGTACAGAAAGATTCATTGGCCTGACGGAAAAAGGAAAGAAAAATGCATAAGAGCAGTGGAACAGAAACAGTGACAAGAGCAATGATTGTTATTCACTGGAGTTCAGAAGAATTAGAGGAGATCTTATTGGAAACTTTTAAAATTAAGAAAGGCAAAGAAGAGAGAGAGGTAGGGAAGTTGTTTTCATTGGTGGGGGAGATTAGAACTAGGGGACAGAGCCTCAAGATGCAGAGGAGGAGATTAAGGACAGAGATAAGGAGGAACTGCTTTTCCCAGAGGGTGGAGAATCTGTGGAATTCGCTGCCTATTAAACCAATGGAGGCGACCTCAGTAAATATATTGGTTGGATAGAGTTTTACATAGTAGGGGAATTAAAGGATATGTGGAAAAGACAGGTAGATGGAGACGAGCCCATCATCAGATCAGTCATGATCTCATTGAATGGAGGAGCAGGCTCGATGGGCCGGATGGCCGACTCTTGCTCCTGTTTATGACTTCACTTTCAACTACAGTACCTGCTTTTGGTTTCTCTTCTTCCTGCAGATGCTTTGTCCAAATCACAGCATCTGTGGCCTCTCTAGTGCGGCAGAGACGTGGGATATCCCAGCATTCCACTCTGTCCGGCCACAAGGTCATCAAGTATTTCTCAGAGGACAGGATGTCCTTGCATCCTTGTTGAGATCGGTTGATGATGTGCATCTGACGCCATGGGCTATCAGCAACAAATCCCCAGAAGTAGACAGATGCATCATCTGGAACCAAAATAAAACAAAATGAATGATCTGTGTGTTCACTTAGATCTCCAGAAAAAGATCAAATGGGTCACAGCATTTCAGGAATACATGATTAGCGAAACGCTGTTACAGAGTCAGCGACTGGGATCCGGATTAGAATCCCGTGCTGTCTGTAAGGAATTTGTACGTTCTCCGTGGGTTTCCTCCAGGGGCTCCGGTCTCCTCCCACTGCTCAAAACATACCAGGGGTTGAAGGCCAATTGGGCGACACTGGTTCATGGGCCAAATTTAAATTTAAAGACACATTTCTTTTCCTCTCCTGAGAGAAAAAAAATCACAGATTCACTTTGTTTCAGAGTGGCCACACACATTTATGCAAGTACTCGACAGTCCTGGCAGCAGTTTGGAGAGAGAAGCAAAGTTTACAGATAAATATTAAAAACACCAAAATGCTGGAGGAACTGGTCACGCAGGGTCCAGTTCTACAAAAGGACGACAAAGATGTCCAGACAATGCCATTGAGTAATAGTACTGTCTCCACAGAATAGATGATGTTGAAAAACGGCTTTTTGAGAAGTTGAAATGACAGAAGTTCTCAATACAACTGGATGAATCTACCATAAGGGACAGTGAAGCTCTGTTATTGGCAGACATAAGATATATTGATTGGGAAGAGTTTCAAGAAGAGATGTTGTTTTGTAAATCATTAAAAAAACCCACTACAGCAAGCTCAAAAATTATTTGGATGAAATGAAATACCAAAAGGAAACAGTTTATCTTGTGCTGCAGATGGTGCACCTTCTAGGATGGGTAAAAAAAAAACAGGATGTTTAAAATTAATGAAGGATGAAAATCCAAACATGTTGGTTGTCCATTATCCACCAAGGAAACTTCATTGCCAAGAAAGTTTCCCCTGTTCCACGTCAGATACTGCATTCTGTGTATTGGTTGAATAAATGTGAGATAACTCATGCTGCTACAAACTTCATTGTTGACCATTTGAAAATGTTGGTTACCAACTTCAATGATCGATTTTGTGATTTCAAGCCAATGGATTCTCCCTCTTGATTAACTCAGCCATTGCCGGTGGACTTATCTGAAGTTCCACTGCAATACCAAGAAGAGTTACTAGTTGCAACTTGATGAATCTGTGAAAACTGTTTAAAGTGGAAGGAACCACGATGTGGCTGTCTAACAAGATCAAAAAGAAATACCCAAACTCAACTACTTTAGCAGGGGAACTATCGACACATTTTCCAACATTTTATCTCGTAGAATGTGGCTTTGGTGCAGTTAGTAATTTGCTACGAGCTAAGAGAAACCGACTGGAAATTATAAAACATGGTTGAAACTAACAAAATTAATCCCTCAAATCAAAAATAAAATCTGTAGCCATCGTCAGGGGCAAGTTTCCCACTGACGATAATTGCTGGATGTGTGTTGGAGATGGTGACATATTGAGGTCGTAGTTGAATATGAAATACGAGTTCCAGTGCGTTCCTGACCTTAGCTGCACTGAAATACACTCACAGTAAATGATTTAATTAAAATTGACTTTGAATACAAGGCTCCCTTCCGCTAACAGTGGGGCTTAAGATTCTTTTGAGTAATTAAAGTGGGGCCTTGGGCAGAAAAGGTTGAGAACCACCGACCTATTGTCACACCCCCCCCAATCCCCACCCCTCCACCCAACAACCCCTCCACCCAACAACCCCTCCACCCAACAACCCCTCCACCCAACAACCCCTCCACCCAACAACCCCTCCACCCAACAACCCCTCCACCCAACAACCCCTCCACCCAACAACCCCTCCACCCAACAACCCCTCCACCCAACAACCCCTCCACCCAACAACCCCTCCACCCAACAACCCCTCCACCCAACAACCCCTCCACCCAACAACCCCTCCACCCAACAACCCCTCCACCCAACAACCCCTCCACCCAACAACCCCTCCACCCAACAACCCCTCCACCCAACAACCCCTCCACCCAACAACCCCTCCACCCAACAACCCCTCCACCCAACAACCCCTCCACCCAACAACCCCTCCACCCAACAGCCCCTCCACCCAACAGCCCCTCCACCCAACAGCCCCTCCACCCAACAGCCCCTCCACCCAACAGCCCCTCCACCCAACAGCCCCTCCACCCAACAGCCCCTCCACCCAACAGCCCCTCCACCCAACAGCCCCTCCACCCAACAGCCCCTCCACCCAACAGCCCCTCCACCCAACAGCCCCTCCACCCAACAGCCCCTCCACCCAACAGCCCCTCCACCCAACAGCCCCTCCACCCAACAGCCCCTCCACCCAACAGCCCCTCCACCCAACAGCCCCTCCACCCAACAGCCCCTCCACCCAACAGCCCCTCCACCCAACAGCCCCTCCACCCAACAGCCCCTCCACCCAACAGCCCCTCCACCCAACAGCCCCTCCACCCAACAGCCCCTCCACCCAACAGCCCCTCCACCCAACAGCCCCTCCACCCAACAGCCCCTCCACCCAACAGCCCCTCCACCCAACAACCCCTCCACCCAACAACCCCTCCACCCAACAACCCCTCCACCCAACAACCCCTCCACCCAACAACCCCTCCACCCAACAACCCCTCCACCCAACAACCCCTCCACCCAACAACCCCTCCACCCAACAACCCCTCCACCCAACAACCCCTCCACCCAACAACCCCTCCACCCAACAACCCCTCCACCCAACAACCCCTCCACCCAACAACCCCTCCACCCAACAACCCCTCCACCCAACAACCCCTCCACCCAACAACCCCTCCACCCAACAACCCCTCCACCCAACAACCCCTCCACCCAACAACCCCTCCACCCAACAACCCCTCCACCCAACAACCCCTCCACCCAACAACCCCTCCACCCAACAACCCCTCCACCCAACAACCCCTCCACCCAACAACCCCTCCACCCAACAACCCCTCCACCCACCCCTCCACCCCCACTCCTCCACACCCCCACCCCACTCCTCCACCCCCCCACCCCAACTCCCCCCCTTACCTCCCCCAGGTATCGCCCCGTACCTGCCAGGGCGGCAGTGTGACTCCAGGCGGGGAAAACTCTGCGGACGCTCCGCCCGGGCCCGGCGTCAGGCCCGTCCCCCGACGAGGAGGCCTCGCCCCGGGCCGGCCCCGAGCTGCAGGCCGTCACTCGGCGGGGCTCGAGCACCGAGCCCTCCGCCTCACCGTCCGCGGGGGTCCCGGCCTCGGCCGCGCTGCTCACCGTCTGGCCGAACCCATTGAAGCCGAAGCCGAACCAGCGGCCCGTGTCCGGAGCCGCCATCCCGCCGAGCACTAGGGTGCCGCCATGTTGGATAGGGGCGCCCTCACTCCCAGCAGCCTCCGCGGCGAGACCTTCCTCCCATCATCCATTGCGCTGCACTCTTGTAAATTCATCTTCATCAGTGGTTCTCATCTTTGAGTTATACATGCAATTATAATTATTATTATTACCTTGAGTTATCATCATAATACGTTAGTTAAGGTGCAATTAAGTTATTTGGACCATATTTAACAAGATGGGTGTGTTATTGCTTGTAATGAAGCTATAATGGACTGTTTCAGTGGTTCTCAGCCCTTTTCCCCACTGAAGGAATCCCTGACACAGAGCACCTACATCTATGTCTGTGGTTACCAAGGGATCCCTTCAGGTGGTTTCTTTCTTTGGCTTGGCTTCGCGGACGAAGATTTATGGAGGGGGTAAAAGTCCACGTCAGCTGCAGGCTCGTTTGTGGCTGACCAGTCCGATGCGGGACAGGCAGACACGGTTGCAGGGGAAAATTGGTGGGTTGGGGTTGGGTTTTGCCTCCTTTGCCTTTTGTCAGTGAGGTGGGCTCTGCGGTCTTCTTCAAAGGAGGTTGCTGCCCGCCAAACTGTGAGGCGCCAAGATGCACGGTTGGAGGCGAGATCAGCCGGTGGTCAATGTGGCAGGCACCAAGAGATTTCTTTAGGCAGTCCTTGTACCTCTTCTTTGGTGCACCTCTGTCACGGTGGCCAGTGGAGAGCTCGCCATATAACACGATCTTGGGAAGGCGATAGTCCTCCATTCTGGAGACGTGACCCACCCAGTGCAGCTGGATCTTCAGCAGCGTGGACTCGATGCTGTCGACCTCTGCCATCTCGAGTACTTCGACGTTAGGGATGAAAGCGCTCCAATGAATGTTGAGGATGGAGCGGAGACAACGCTGGTGGAAGCGTTCTAGGAGCCGTAGGTGATGCCGGTAGAGGACCCATGATTCGGAGCCGAACAGGAGTGTGGGTATGACAATAACCACACCAGCAGTGCGAGTATAAGACAGCTTTAATAAACTAATATGGACACTAAGGTCTTTTCTCTCTGCAAGACAAACCTGGAAGGCTGGACTGTCGCTCTGGACTGCTTTATAGACAAGGTCACTGGGATGACGCCTGGTGACCTCGTGGTGGAATTACAGATCACCACAGTGGTAAGTGAGTGGGGAAAAAGTTTGAGAAACACTGATCTAAACAATCTAAATGGCTTGAGAGTTGGATATTTAAAGAACTGGCTGCTGGTAAGATTACAACTGACAGTAAAGAGTTTTTAAATTGAAAATGCAATGCAAGGTATTAACTTAAGCCACTTTCAGGTGGCCACAATACCTGACTGTAAAGCATACTCCTATGCGGCTGTCGGGTGGCCACCTGAAAGTGGAGCACCCAGCCAGGAGCTTTACATACCTAACCCTTCTTCTGTAGGTATAATATCCTGCTCCCAGAATCCTCCGCTGCACCTGAAAGCAGCTTTAGTATTTTTTTGTTAATTTTTTATTTATCGCACTATGAACCATATCAACCGAAAGCAGCTTTAGTGAAGTCAGTCTTTACTGAGCCCTGGGAACATTGCAACCCCATGTACCAGGTTTCCCCAGCAGAAGGTGTAAGGCACTACCGGTAACCAGAAAGACTATGTGGAGGGAACAATAGGCAGAACACAGATAGCGATACATAGAAGAACCTTGCAGGCCCAGATCCCAGGATAGGAATGGCGGCAAGGGAGAGGTGGCTCGACCTTTATGGCCCAGGACCACGGGGGAGGAGTCCTAGGGTATGAGTCATCCATGAGTGGCCCAACTCCACATATACAACAGGCAATTATAACTATATACAATGGAGGAAACATATCACCACAGAAACTTACATGATCATACACAATCCATAACGGGCTGGCAATTTGTCCAAAGCCGAATTGGCTGCTGCAACTTTGTGGGCTGCCATTCCCGCCCCCCCCAATTTAACGGATTTCTCCAACATCCCAAAATTGTGCGGGTTTGATTAGTTAGTTGGATGTTTGAGCAATGAAAAAATATACACCATCCGAAAATAAGCATCCCAAAGGAAACTGATAAATGAAGTCGTGCTCCGTTATACATTTGGGGCAGCGTGGTGAGTGTAGCAGATAGGGCAATGCTATTACAGTATCAGTGACCCAGTTTGCACCTAGTGCTGTCTGAAACAAGACGTACATTCTCCCTGGGTCTGCCTGGCTTTCCTCCTACTGACTCTCACCTTTCAAAGTGTACAGGGATTGTAGGTTAATTGTGGTAGTTGGGGTCACGGGCTTGTGGGCTGCAAGGGCCTGTTATCGTGCTGTAGGTCTAAAAAGAATTTAAAATGTGGATGGAAAGTATTCTGCCTGGAGGTCAGTGACTAGTGGAGATCTGGAGGGATCTGCCCCTTGTAATTTTTATAAATGACCCATCCTAGATGAAGAAATGGAAGGATGGGTCAGAAAGTTTTCACATGGTACAAAGGTTGTAGGAATTGGTGCTGAAAGCTGTCATAAGTTTCAGGACAGAGACAGGATGCAGGTGGAGTTCAATCCGGGTAAGTGTGAGGTGATACATTTTGGAAGGACAAACCATAAGGCTGAGAACAGGGTAAATGGTCGGTTACTTACCAGTGTGGTGGAACAGAGGGACCTTAGAGTCCAAATTCATACATCTCAAAAGGTTGCTGTGCAGATTGATAGGATAGTTAAGGAGGCCTATATGGGACACTGGGCTTCATTAACAGGGGTACTAAGTTCGATAGTCAAGAGGTCATGTTGTAACTCTACACATCTCTGATGAGAGCACAAAGTATTGTGTTCGGTTCTGGTCACTTCATTACAGGAAGGATGTGGAAGCTGTGGAGAGGGTGCAGAGGAGATTCACCAAGATGTTGCTTTGATTGGAAAAAAGTAATTGGAGTAAAGGATGAGAGGAGACTTGATAGAGGACTATAAGATTCTGAGAGGCATAGATAGGGTGAATGACCAGCACCTGTTTCCCAGGGCAGGAGTAGAAAACACTAGGGGACATCTGTACAAAGTGAAGGCAAGAAGGTTTAGGGGGGGACACCAGGGGTAAGATTTTTTATACAAAGAGCAGTGGGTGCCTGGAATGCCTTGCTGGGTACAGTGGTGGAGGCGGAAACATTTATGAGAATCTTAGACAAGCACACAAATTAAAGAAAAATAGTTCCGAGGTAGGAAGGGTAGGAATAAATAATGTCAGCCCAACATTGAGGGTCGAATATTCTGTTCTATCTGGCTGGCCCTCCCTGTACCAGAACCAACCAATGTTGAGACTCTGTAGGGCACTGGGGGTGAGACCTCTCTTGCAGCTGTGTACAATTTTGGGCACCTTATTCAAGAAAAGATGTGCTGGCGTTGGAGAGTATCAGAAACAATTTACGAGAATGATACCAGGAATGAAAAGGTTAGTATATGAAGTACGTCTGTCGGCTCTTGGGCTGTCGCTGGAATACAGAAGGATGCGAGGGAATCTCATCAAGCTGTTTTGAAAGCTGAAGAGCCTGGACAGAATAGATTTGACAAAGTTGTTTCCCGGGATGGGGAGTCCAGGACAAGACCACCACTTCAGGATAAAAGGCCGTCAATTTAAAACAGAGATGTGGAAACTTCCTTTATCGTGAGTGGAACTTGTTGCCAGAAACAAGGTTGTTTAAGGCAGAGATTGATAGGTATCTGATTAGTCCAGGTATCAAGGCTTACGAGCAGAAGGCCAGGGAGTGATGAGAGAGGATGGATCAGCTCATGATGAGAATGGCTCTTGTGAACCACAGTAGTAAATGCAAAAAAGGATTTAAATACTGAACATTGAGGAAAGTTCATACGACAATGACACCAACGACATGAAAAAACTGCAGTTTTCCTTTGTATTTTTGTGAATAATTTTTAATTTAAAAAACCTCTTTCTGCCTGCGATCCAAGCAAACAGGCACAAGTCCAGTCGAGGGGTGACTGGTTGGCTGACCCAGAGACACCAAGTGTTGGCAGATGCTGCAAGTTGGAGCAGAAAATATGAAGCCAGCAGATCGAGAGGCATCCGTGAAGCAAAGAAACCCCGTTCCAGGTTGAGGCCCCAAATCAGGACAGGATCAGTGAACCAGATGTGCTTTTACAAGTCAAGCCATTAACGTTACTTTAGGTTCCCAAGGTACGGCTGAGGGATTTCAATTCATGGATCACACCATTGGCTGCTCATCCATCACCTGATACACCAATAGATAAATATGTACACACACACACATCACCTATGCATCAGGTTCAAGGACAGACAAGAACAGTGTCACTTAAATTGAGGTCCTTTTATTGTTATTTATGCAATGGGACATTTTCTATAAACCCTTTGACTCCCCCACACGGCACTGGGGGCAAATCCACGGACACCGTGACTCTGAAGGGACTCTCTTTCTCCTGCGGCCGGGATGCCGGGCAATGCTTGCGGTGACTTTTTGTCTGACAAAGGTCGATGTATCTCGTTTAATGAAATATTATAATGTGACAATAAAAGGAACCTTTGAAATGGGCTTTCATTTGTCCACAAAACTAAAAGCAGTTAGTCTCAGGAGGAAAAGTACCAAGCCTTGAACAGCAAAGAGTGAAACAAGACATTATTACACATCCACCATATTTAAAAAAATATTTTATTTACAAACGTCCGCCATGTTAATTATTTTCTTTTACATCATCTGTTCCAAGTTAAAAGGTCTGGGGCCTGAAATGGCGATTATATATTTACCTTCTGTGGATGCAGTGAGTCCGGCGAAGGTCACTGGAGTCTCCCTCTCTCCATCGATGAGATCTATTTAGACATAGCACGACAGGCCATATCGGCCCATGAGCTCATGCTGCCAATTACACCCAATCAACCTACAACTCCTGTTACTTTTGAACGTTGGCAGGAAACCGGAGTCCCCAGGGGAAACCCACGCCAACACAGGGAGAATGTATAAATCCCTTATGGGCATAGAGGGATTTGAATCTTGGTCACGATCGCTGGCACTGTAACGGCATTGCGCTGTTACGCTAGCCGTGCCACCTTACTGGGATCATTGTCTGAAGAGGGCGTGCAAAATTGTTCAGGACCCCCCACTACTCCGCACACAGCATCTTTCAGCTGCTCCCCATCGGGGAAGCGATCCAGGATCAGAGCCAGCACCGCCAGGCAGAGGAAGAACTTCTTCCCACAAGCAGTGAGAATGCTGAACGACCAAAGGAACTGCTCACATTGACCATCCGTCTCTACTATTATTTAACAATATTTGTGTGCTTTTATATATGTTCTGCATGTAAATTGCTTGTAAATATTTGTGCCATTTCTATAAATGTGTTTTTTTTTTAAAAAAAACACCAAGGACCAAAGAACAACGTTTCTTCCAATTGTGCATTGATAAACGTACTTGAGTTCCAGGATCATTTGTGTGTTTTTACAGCCATTATGTTGTCAGGCAACTCTGAAAACACTTCCTAACCTCACTACCACCATTTTCTCCTGGTTGATCCTGACCCATGAACTCTGCCTCCTCTCATGGCCTCACCAACCAGCCTGAACCAGATTATTCAAAATATCCAAAGCTACTCCATGTTACATTGCCAATTAGCATTACTTATACATTTTAAAAAATTTAGACATACTGCACAGTAACAGGACATTTCGGCCCACGAGTCCATTCAGTCCAATTCTTTGGCTTGGCTTCGCGGACGAAGATTAATGGAGGGGTAATGTCCACGTCAGCTGCAGGCTTGTTTGTGGCTGACAAAGTCCGATGCGGGACAGGCAGATACGGTTGCAAGGGAAAATTGATTGGGGTTGGGTGTTGGGTTTTTCCTCCTTTGTCTTTTGTCAGTGAGGTGGGCTCTGCGGTCTTCTTCAAAGGAGGTTGCTGCCCGCCGTCCAATAACACTCAATTAAACTACAAACCCCAGTACATTTTGAACAGTGGGAAGAAACCAGATCCCCCACGCAGATACAGGGAGAACATACGAACTCCTTATAGACAGCACGGTCTCTAGTGCTGTATCAACGTCGCGCTGACCACTAGGCCAACTGTGTTGCGCTGACCAATATGCCAACCATGCGCCCTAAGGCTTTTAAATTTCTGTGAAAAGATATGGATGGAAAGCAAATGTCCCATTTTGTTCTACTTGATTTTATTTGGGTTTAATAATGTTGTGTTGACCTAGACATTAAATGCAAGTCATCTTTATAAAATCTAAACTTCAATGGACAATTCCTAACTCATCAGCTATTTGGTCCTTCTGCTGGTTTTCTCCAAGGTTTTGGTTTATCTGTTCATGGCAAGGACCTTTGATCATTATTGACGGTTGTCAGACACAGGTGATGTCATCAGACGTTTGAATGGAAACACGATGCTGGAGATATTCAGCAGGTCAGTGTCCTTTATATAAGCAAAGATGCAGAACCAACATTTCAGATCTTGTCACCAACGTGACAACGTGCTTCTGTTTTCATCCATTTCCTCTATCTCCACCTCCTCCTCGCACATCAAGCCTGCTTTCTCGAGCCCTCCCTCCCTTATCCACCTATTATCTCCTGACTGTGGGCTGTTCTCCTCCCCCTGCCCTGCCTTGCCCAAATTTGTCCACATTGCTCATACATTGAGGAAAGGTTCATGCCCGAAACATCCTATATAAAGGACACCATTTGACCTGCTAAATTTCTCCAGCGTCGTGTTTGGATCTGCAGACTCTCGTGTTTTACCTCAGTGACCAGCGTGCTTTCAGCTCTCCTGACACTGCATCAGCAAATAATGCACCATCAGGTTAATGAAAACTGCAAACAAGCAAACTTTTGTTATTAAACCTGCATTATTTAAACTGTGCTAAATTCGATTTTCCTGGATAGAACCTCGGGAACACATTGCCCACTGGTGTGGTGGGTGCTGAGAACTCACCTTTAAAAAGAACCTGGAAATCTCCAGCTGGGAAGAGGGCACCTGGACTGGATTTAATCAACCAGGAAGAACATGTTCTGTGAGAGATTTTTTTTCTCTTCTTCGAACATTTACCCTCTTTGCTCTGGGCTTCTCACTTTCACTGGAGACAACACAGCAAGTGTCCCACGAGAGAAATAGTATCGCTCTCGGCTGTAAGTGGCCAATGGGGTCGATACCGTACCTGCCTTGAACGGAGAGAATTTACAGGATCAGTGGTCACTTGGTGAGGAGTGAGGGGCAGTCGGCTTCCCGGTGACAAACATAATGCTGGGGCTGAGCAAAACTGTGAGAGCAAACTTTGGGAAAACAATAAGAGAACAAATTCCTGCAACATTGCACTTAAAAATCCAGTGTGTAAGGGTTGGCAGTGTTGCTGGTATCAATGTCCCAGAAGCAAAGTTCTGCTATTTAAACGCTCAGTACTCTGTTGTCAGTGTGGGCCAGATGACTTATTCAAAGGCCATTGGTTTGTAAGGGATAGCAGAGGGGGAGTGTTTCTTAGCTGCAGGATAGGCTGTGTGCCCCTGAAATGTGCCGCATTTGTGGCTCTACAAGTTGTTGCCATCTGCGCTCGGTTTAATCAGCCCATACTCCACTGCTCGGTCCAGACAGTCCTTGGCGGTGGCCGTCACTTTGGATTTCTTCTCATCACCATCCTTGGCAAGAGCAGACAGGATCTCCATCATTTCCGACTCCATGAGCAGCGCTGCGTGCTCACGTTCCGCATTTATCAGGTTCAGCGTGATGACCACCCCCCGATGTTGCAGGTCAACGTTGGGGCTCAGCACCAATGCCTGAAGGATCTCCAACCAGTGGCTCGTCTGCCAGGAGGAAGGAGCATCAAACACAATTAATAACTCCAAGAGAGAGACGTAATAGCAAACGGTACATACACCCGAGACTGAGTCAACATCAGCCGCTTGGCCAAGGACTGTCCTCAAAAACATTTTGTGGACCTCCATTGAGAATGGCAGGTCTACGAAATTCCTGATTTTCATAAGCCTTTCTATTTCCTGGAGAAGGAAGATGGGATAGAAAAGTTAGGGTAAAGTTCGGTGAAGAGGGGTCTGTGTATTCAGACACTCACCACCTGGGTCATCTTGGAGCAGAGCTTTGGCTGCAGTGACGTCAGGAAGGCCACAGCTCCTGCAGCCGCGCACCTCAACTTCTCGTCCTCCTCGCCACTGTACAGCACCAACAACTTCAGCCGATCTGACCCCTCGGCCAGAAACAGCTCCTGTACCTGAAGCGAGATGCAAACAGAGACGGTTAGCAGAAGCAGGCCCTTCAGCCCAACTCAACCCTTCTCACCTAGGTGCTCACCTGAACAAGTGACGTTTGGCCCATATCCCTCTAAAGCCCCCATTTCCACCACCTCCACCCCGTCTTTCCCTGTGTCTCTATCCCTTTTCCATCTATCTCCTTTCCTTCAACTCTGCTTCCACAGAGCCAAAAACCCCCTCCATCCCCCAGTCAATTCTCACCTTTCCTCTTTCCTGTGACCCATCTGGTTGCCCCAGTTATTGTCCTGAATAAGAGTACCCAAGTCAGGGAGAGTATCTGGGACCTCCCCATCACTCAAATCCATTCCATGTCAGGCTATTAACCCATAGTAAGGCCATAGATCACATTGTTGTGATAGAGAAACAACTTGGAAAGTCAATCCTCAAGTCTGAACTATAGGGTTAATGGTCAGATATTTCACAGTGTGGGACCTTAGGGTCCAAATCCACACATCTCTCAAGGTTGCCGCACAGGATAGTTAAGAAGGTCTATATTGGATGCTGGGACTCATGAGATGAGGGATTTAGTTCAAGAGTCAAGACGTCATGTTGCAACTCGACAAATCTTTGATGAGCTCACACTTGCTCAGTTCTGGTCACCTCATTACAGGAAGGATGTGGAAGCTGTGGAGAGGGAGCAGAGGAGATTCACCAGGATGTTGCCTGGTTGGGAAAACAAGTCTTATGAGGCAAGGTTGACAGAGCTGGAAATTTTCTTCTTGGAGCGTAGATGGATGAGGGGAGACTTAGGGGTCTAGAAGATTCTGAGAGGCATAGATAGGATGGACAGGTAGCACCTGTTTCCCAGAGCAGAAATAGCAAAGACCAGAGGACATAATACAAAGTGAAGAGAGAGAAGTTGAGAGATGTCAGGGGTAAGTTTTTTTTTCCCCCCACAGAGAGTTGTGGGTTCCTGGAATGCCTTGCCAGATTTAGTGGTGGAGGCTGAAACATTTGAGGGCATTTAAGAGACTCTTAGACAGGAACATGGATGAAAGAAAAATAGAGGGTTACGAGGTAGGAAGGTTTAGTATTTTCTTTTGTATAAATATATAGGTCGGTACAAAATCAAGCGCCTGTACTGTGTTGGGTTCTATATTCTAACACCTGATTATATCCAGCAGTAACACACCTTTTCACTCAAGACCATGTTACACATGCATTCAGTTGCTGCCAATCGGATCATCTCGTGATCTTCAAACATGTAGCTTTCAATCATTGGAATTGCTTTTTCCTTAATTATCTTCTGGCTAAAAAAAAAACAAGTCAAGGAGTTAATCTGCTTTCCGAACCTTGTGGGCTGTATCCAAGTAGAACATCTGAGAAAGCCACGAAGGGATGGAGTACCTTGTAGACCAAGGTTGGGGGAGCTTCCTCTTACACAGCACCTCTAGTGTGGTTCCAACATCCTGAGATGCTTCCTCAGTGGTTGACCAAACAAACTTTGTTACAATCACGGAAGGAAACATTGGGGCAATAACACTTAACGACAAAAATGTTGCCTCCTGAACATTTTTGGATGCATTTTATGGATTTTGGGCTGCTCATCACAGAAATAACCTTAAAATTTTCCAATCACAAACTTTTTAAAAAAAGATCAAACCCCATTTTTGATATTTCCTGTCATATTTTAAATCTATTTCAAGCCGACAAAACCGTGAAGTGCAACATATCATTGAAAATTCAATTCCTGCATTCGCACTTGATGATCTTGATGCCGTCAGTGACGAACACAGTGGAAGTTTTAACCAGGACGTGGCAACCATGGAAACGCGGGATCAGAGCCACTGCTGGCCGACTCTTGTTTGACGCTGACATGAGAGGCATCAGATGCTGAGTACAAACGAAAATCAGCGGCGAACCATTTTTGAGTCAGTTGAACTAACGCAAAGAATCAATTAAACATGCTGAATTCAATAAAAGTTAATTTAATGTTCCTCCAACTTCCTACATGATACAGAAAATCTGAAATTATCTTGGTGTTCAGCTTGAAATTGACAATCATAATCCCCAATTCTTTTCCTTTTGTAACCAAAAGCTTTGACGGAGGTGGATTTCAAGCAGCTAGAAGGGAGAAGTGTAAAACTTTCATGAGGGAATTAACACAGTGGCAGCGGAAAGTGAAATTATTACATTCAGGGAGGCCAGTTCAGGAGGCCAGCAGGAATCTCAGAGTGATGGTGTTTGGAGAAGAATACAGTGAAAGAAAGGCAAGAATCACTTTGAAAAAGCATGGAATAGGGAGGGTGGGATGGGAAGAGGGAGGGGGGGGGGAGAAAACGACACTGTATATATTTGAAAAGAAAAACGTATGTATCTTGATCAATGTGGTTTATAGTGTGAAAAATAAAAAAAATTAAAAAAGAAAAAGCATGGAATGTTAGTATAAATTTGCAACCATAGTTATGTGGGTGAAGGAGATTCTATGTTAGTTACCACAAACATGGACAGCGCTCTTCAGATTTATGAATAGAGTGGAGGCCAACAGCTTGTTGCAACAGTCAAGCCTGGAACCTATGAAATGGACAAAAGCTTACTGTAGCAGATGATTTGAGGCAGGGGAGCAGTTGGATGAAGTTACTGAGGATCAGTGATAGCATTGATTAACAACCTGAAACTCCATGGTGAGCCAAATGTGACACCACCCTGTGTCAGCCTGCACAAACTCACGGTGATCCCAGTAACAAAAGACATGGATTAAATGGCATCATTCACATAACCTGAAACCACCCCAAAGTGCCCTTTGTAAATGGGATGGTTTCAGGTGATGAATAATGCCATTTTATCGGTGTTTTTAAGTTAGTGGAACCACCATTAGTGACACGGTTACAGCGGCAGCAATCGGGTTCGCTGTCAGGAGTTTGTACGTTATCCCCTTGCCTCCGGGTTTGCTCCGGGTGCTCCAGTTTCCTTCACAATGTACTGAAGGTTGTTGATCAATTGGGTGGCACAGACTCGTGGGCCTGTAACTGTGCTGTATATTTAAATTTTGCACGGTAAACATACTAATGCAACAATAAGATGAAGAGCTGATGTAGGGGAAGAAATAATTCCACAGAAAGAATCACAAATTCCAAAATAAAACTGATCTATTGGTCGCTGAAGAGATCAATGTAATCTTCGGAATTTAGAAATTTTGTCCCAGGTAAATAGTCAACGGTGAAGAAACATTTTTACCCAGAGGGCAATAATTATGCAAACAGCTTTGAGAGAAGGACAATAAAGGTGCAGAGTTACCCATTTAACAAGATGTGCTTATCCACGAGACTATTTGAGAAGGCCCCCCCCCCAACCCCCCACTAATCTCACCTCGGCCCAGCCACTTACCGTAGCCTCTCACCGATCCCAGCCAAGTTGGTTAATGCCATCAGTGACTCAAAGTTCTGCAGCCCCGTGCGATCAAGGTGCAAGAGGCTAACGAGAGGTCGGATTACCTCATACACCTGGGAAAGCAAAGAGCAGGAGTAGGATGTTCAATCTGTGACCAAATTCCAGTACCTCAGCCCCAACCTCAGAAAAAGTGCCCTTTAGACAAGTGTGCACCATAGTGAATACGAGAGTGTTTGATACTGTCGTTCTCGAATCAATGCTCGATAGAGGGCACCCAGTTCAGTTCCACAGAGACTGTGGGCAGATCAAGGAGAATCCATTCCATTACTCAGGATGTGAATTCAGATTGGGAAGTCCAGGTTTAGATCTGTTGAACGTGAACTTTATTCGTCTCTGAAAGGACTCTCTTTCTCTCATACTGTAAGGCAACACTCATGGCAACTCTTCATCGGCCTTACGTCAGGCAGAAGGCAATTTCATGTAATTGTTCTTACATGTTCTGAACTATGACACGACAATAAAAGAATTGAATATTTTGAAAAAGATGGTGAAAAATGTGAAGCCAGTGGAGTGCCAAAAATAAAAAGCCTTTGGATGCAAATCTTCTGCACTTACTCTCTCTCCAGGAAAAGCAATCTCTGGGTTTGAGGTAATGGTGATCTTTGCCAGTGCTTGGGCAGCTTTGATCTTGCCAACCTCAGTGCCTTCTGATGCCAGAGGGAGCAAAGCCTGTGGGAATGAAGAAGAACAACATTAAATCAACAGTAACAACAGTGTGAAATTCTCCACTGATCTCCAGTACGTGTCAGCTGGCCTCTGCCAATCCCCTGCAGAACAGTTTCCAATGGAAACGACTGATCTACACCTTTCATAATTTTAGATGTTTCTCGAAGATCTCTTCTAAACTCCAGCAAGTACAGTTCCAGACGACTCTAATAAAGGGAAAGCAGGGTGATCACATGGAAGGTCCCGACCGAAACACTGGCTGGCCATTTCTCTCCACAGATGCTGCCTGACCAGCAGAGTTCCTCTAGATTGAGTGACTCTCTGTTCATTCAAGATTCCAGCATCTGTAGTTTCTTACTTGAGTCAGAGATTCAGCATTAACACCGACATGAACCAACTGGGATAAGATGCTCGTTTCTCCAGCAACTTCCACCCTTCAACCCTCACTGGAAGAGATGAAGGCTGCTGTGGGAGGGTAGATTTAGAGCACATTGCAGTGCCTTCACAAACAGGGAAGTGATCAGTGTTGAATGTTAGACCTGAGCAGTGATTTCCTTGTTCCATTTTTCCCAACACCAGGGGTGCAGAGGTGAAAAATGAACTGTTCTCTGACAACTCACCATCTTCCAACCAACGTCTTCCCTCTCCTTATCCCACAATGGACTTTCATAAATGAACGAGGATTCCACGGTTCACTAAAGAAAAGCTGAAATATCGGGGGCTTTCTCACCTTCCCTCCTCCCTGAGCCACCACAACTCCGCGGTCCCCTGGAGCTTCCACCAGAGCCAGGAACACTCTGAAATACACAAGTGAGAGAGATGGAACCATCAATTCCGCAGGGCTGAATGGCTGGCTGTTCCTTAGTTTTGACATGTGGCAACTCTGCTCAGTACCATTATACCAATGTGCTGGAGAAACTCAGCAGGTTATGCAAGGCTGAAAGAACAAAGCGTTCTCCTGGTATCACGATTATTTTACTGTTTATGGAATAAAACAGAAAATGTGATATTACGCAAAATTGCCAAAATCAGTAGAAATTGCCCGGCGCCCCTGACAGCGTCTCTCCAGAGTCCACTGAATGTCCGTATTCGCCTCAAGCGCTCCCGTGGCTGCGCAACCTTCAGTCCAACCCGAGCGCCAGATCCAAAACTCCGACACGATCAGGAAGCCTTCAGCATCCACGGCACCCTCTCACATCTCAGTTTCGATGGCTGGTACTCCTTCACCCTGTCTCCAGCAGTCCCTTGACCGCAGTTGCCAGCAGCCCGTGCCTAAGTGGATTCTTCACCTCCAGCCTGTGTGTTCTTCGGCCTCAAAAGCCCCTCACTGGTCCGCCGCCACGGTTACCGTTCCGTGGGTCGTCTCCTTTGCCTTCTCAAAAGGGGGGTGGTCTCCCATTTTCTGCTTCCCTGTAGTCTGCAATCTTGGGCCCAGACCCCGCGGTCACAGAATTTTAAAATGAACCACTGTCGGCTAACACATTGCCTTCCAGTAACTCACGTGGCATTTGGCAATAATCACTACATAAAGGGATATATTTGAAAACGTGAGAATATTTCCGACATAACTGCTGAACATACTTACCGAGCAATCATCTCCTTACAGGAGTCAGTCAGAGCTGGACTCTCCCTCTTTGTCATACACACCAGTGCTGACACTGCCCCTGCCTTCAGCAGTTTCCCAATCCGTTTTCCCACAAACTTGGGTTTATCCTAACAATTCAAAAAAATGCCAGGATTGTTGAATCTGAGTTCACTTTCTTCACAACCACAACTTTAAGGAAAATTGATCCCAAACTAACACAGGGATTGCTTTAATTGGTGACCTAGATGGTTTTTTTTTAAAACAGGACATTGCAAATATGGAGAGGAACCTGAGAAAGATCCTCAGCTTTGAGAGGAAGTTGGAGTAGTGAACGTTCTGGAGTGAAGCCCAGAAGCAAGAGTTCACAGGAAAGGAATTCTCTCATCCTCTCAGCTGGTAAACATTAAATTTAAACAGGCCCTTTCGGTCCTCGACCACATGGCATCCAAATACCTCCAGATAACTGAAGTACAGCAGCTCCTCACTTAATGTGGTGGAAATGTTTTTGGAAACTGCTACTTTAAGTGAAACGACACTAAATGAAACCAATTTTATATCGTGGGTTTTTTTCCCCTCATCGTTACAACAAAATGGCGTTGAACAAAATAACATTATTCAAGGACTTACTGTTTGAGGTCAGCAGCGAACATATCTCACAGTTGAACATGAAAACTTACAACCCCCTGGGTTCGTTCAGAAAGTCATGAGGAATGGGATCAGTGGAACCTTGGTTGTGCGAATTAAACATTTGCTTGGATGTAAAAAGCAGAAAGTAACAGTGGACAGAAAGTTTTCTGCCTGGGGTCAAATGGCTCGAGTTGGCAGAGCACAACCCAGGTCCGCATCCAGCGCTGCCCATAAGAAGATTGTATGTTCTCCCCATGTCTACGTGGGTTCCCTCCGGGTGGTCCACTTTCCTCCAAAACATCCAGGGGGTTGTAAGTTTATTGGGGGTAATGGGTTCACGGGCTGAAAGATCCTGTTGCCGTGCTGTATGTTCAAGTTTTTTTTTTAAAACTCAGGCTCTGGGACACAATGGCTGAGCCCTGTAACTCCCTGGAATCCGGGCAATGAGTGTATCATACCTTAGGGTGCTCTTCTGGAACATGCTGCTTGGCGTACTTGGCTAGTTCCAATAGCTGTGGGTCGGGCTTTTCTTTGTCATAGCTGTTGGTGCAGTTCACAAGGGTGGAAGCAACTGCAAAGAGGGAAGTTTTATCTTCTGACTGGAGAGGGAGAAAGGAAAGAGATAATTACATCCACTTAAATCCAGTCCCACCGGTATCAAGAGGCAGGCTGTCCAATGTACATCTGGATTCCCAATGCCCATCTGTCCACCCATGCACAGCTGCAGATTTTCCATCCAGAAGAAGCATCACGAGTGGGAGTGGTTGTTGCCGTTTCACCTCCCACTGCTCAAAACGAACCGGAGGTTATTGGTTAATTGGGTATAAATTGGGCGGCACAGGCTTGTGGACCAAAAGGGCCTGTTACCGTGCTAGATGTCTAAAATAATACATTCCACCAATCCATACAGGAGAGAAGCAGGGAAGGAATATAGACCAACAACATTCATGTTCTAGCCCTCTATGTCCATCCATAAATTAGGGACATACCTTTGCCAGTTCAAACATCGCATGCATTGCAGGCTGATCGGCCACAAACTCTTCCTTCACATCAGCATCAAAAGTCAGGTAGGCCAGCCCCTCCGCTGCCCAGCGCCGAGTACTGGACTGGATGGAATCATTGCATAACCATCTAGGTAAGGTGAAACAGCAATCAGATCAGAAGTATCCTTGGGCTACATTCTTGATTAATGAAGTTCAACTCCAAGCTATCAACATCAGAGAGGAAGTTGGAAAGAGAAATGCTGAGGAGTTGGACTAATATCGTGGAAGAAACCCCAAAATGCTGGAGGAACTCGGCAGGATTCGTAGTGTCCATAGGAGGGAAAGATACATCACTGACAATTCTCAACAAAAGTCTGCAGATGCTGTGATGGTTGTAAAAAGGGCTCGAGCCCAAAACATCACTGACATATCCTTCCCTCCAATGCACGCTGCGAGACCTGCCCAGTTCTTCCAACGTTTTAACTACAATCACAGCATCTGCAGACTTTTGTGTTTCCCACCTGGAGGCACCTTCCTCAGGCCGACATCCCAAGTAAAACTAGGGTAAAGTTTAATTGCTTGTATTAACCCCTTCATTAAATTCTTCACTAATCCCAAGTAAATCTCCCCATATTTCCATCAACTCTCACCACATTCTACCATTCACCTTCAAATGAGGGGACAATGAACATAGATTAATACAGCACAGAAACAGGCCCCTGGGGCCCACCATTTCTGTACTGTGCGATACCAATTTAAACTAATCTCATCTACCTCCATGCGGCCTCAAACCCTCTATTCCCCACCTGCTCACATGTCTGTCTTACCGTTGCTATATCACCTTGCCTGGCATCACATTCCAGCCCCTTCCGCATAAAAAAAACTTAAGGGTAGGACCTATGAGCATTTGGAGGTCCAGTCTACTCGAGGATAGTCAGCAGGGCTTTGTGAAGATCCTACCTCACAAGTCTAATCGAGTCTCTTTGAGGAGGGAACAAAAAAATTGATGCGGGTCGAGCGGTAGATGAGGTCTCTATAGATTTTAATAGATTTTGACAAGGTCCCCCATGGGAGGCTCGTTCAGAAAGTCATGAGGAATGGGATCAGTGGAACCTTGGCTGTGCGAATTAAACATTTGCTTGGATGTAAAAAGCAGAAAGTAACAGTGGACAGAAAGTTTTCTGCCTGGAGGCCAGTGACCAGTGGAGTCCTTCAGGGACCTTGCTTCTATGATGTTTATAAATGACCTGGATGAAGGAGGAGGATGGGTCCGCACGTTCGTGGATGACCTGAAGGTTGGAGGAGTTGCGGTAGGTAACAAAAGGATATAGACAGGATGCAGAGTTGGGCGGGAAAGTGGCAGGTGGAGTTCAATTGAGAGAAGTGTGAGGTGATGCATTTTGGAAGGTCAAACCAGATGGCTGAGTACAAGGTTAATGGTCAGATACTTAACAGTGTGGAGGAACAGAGGGACCATGGGATCCCAATCCATACATCTCAAAAGGTTGCCACGCAGGTTGACAGGATAGTTAAGAAGGCCTATGGGATGTTGGGCTTCATTAACAGGGGATTGAGTTCAAGATTGAAAAGGTCATGTGGCAACTCTACAAATCTCTGGTGAGTCCACAGAGTATTGTGTTCAGTTCTGGTCACCTCATTACAGGAAGGATGTGGAAGCTATGGAGAGGGTGCGGAGGAGATTCACCAGGATGTTGCCTGGATTGGAAAATAAGTCTCATGAGGCAAGGGTGGCAGAGCTGGGACTTTTCTCTTTGGAGCGAAGGAGGATGAGAAGTGACTTAATAGAAGTCGACAAGATTATGTGAAGCGTAGAAAGGGTGGACGGCCAGCGCCTTTTTCCCACGACAGGAATAGCAAACACAAAAGGATGTCTGCACAAAGTGAAGGGTGAAAAGTTTAGGGGAGACACAAGGGTTAAATTATTTTTCTTTTTTAAAAAAAAAAGAGCTGTGGGTGCCTGGAAACCCTTGGTGGTGGAGGCCAGAACATCAGGGGCATTTAAGACTTAGACAGCAAAAACAGACCAAAATGCTGGAGAAACTCAGCTGGTCTTTTCAGCGTCTATAGGAGACAAAGGAATATTGCCAACATTTCGGGCCTGAGCTTGGAAATTTTGCTATAATCAGAGTATCTGCAGACTTTCGTGTTTGACTCTTAGACAGGCACATGGATGAAAGAAAAATAGAGGGTTATGAGGTCAGAAGGGTTCAGTACATTTTTTTTGGTAGGAATGTATAGATTGGCACAACATTGAGGACTGAAGGGCCTGCACTGTGCTGTAATGTTCTATGTTTCCCTGCACTTCTCCTTCCAACTTTCCCCTACGCCCTCTAGTATTTGACATTTCTAGCAAAACGTTTTCCCTATCTATCTCATAACTTTCGGGCACATCACCAGAGATTATACATCGGACAGCATGGTGAGTGTAGCAGTTAGTGCAACGCTGTTACAGTGCCAGCGACCTGGGTTCAAATTCAGCTCTGCCTGTAAAGAGTTTGTATGCTTTCCCCACGTCTGCATGGATTTCCTCTGGGCACTTCGGTTTCCTCCCACCCTTCAAAACGTACCGGGGGGGGTTGTACATAATTGGGTGGCATGGGCTTGTGGGCCAAAAGGGGCTGTTACTGTGCTGTATGTCTATAAATTTAAAATTAATAAACATGGTAAGAATTAACAAAATTCAATGAATCTTTTCCCAATGACAGTGGTCCTTCACTCCTACCTCTGGGCTGTGCCTTGGGTGCCAGAAACCAGCTCACCTGCGACACTGCTTTGCCAATTTGCAGGTTGACCCTTCAGCAAACTGCTTCATGCTGCAGTCCGTTCCCCCTGCTGAGCCCACCTTGCACAGACCCTGGGAACAGGAAACATAGCAGGTAATCCATAGGCTCAACGTCAGCAACTAAAAACAGCAATGGTAGTGTCCATTTGACAAAGATGCTGGAAAAACTCAGCAGGTCACGCAACATCCATGGAAACTACAAGGCAGTCATTGTTCATCTACAGAAGGCAATGGCAAGAACAACACTGTACAAATGATTCTGCAATAGTCACAGGGCAAGGAACTCAGGATGATCTCCTGTAGGGAAATGCTTTGTTCAGCATGAACATTAATCTACTTTCCATCACCTTCATTGCTTCCTTGATCAGAACAAAGCAAGTGGCCCCTATTCCAGACAAACCAAGAACCTAGTCTGGGGCCATATTCAAATACAAGAGCAGACAAATCCGACTGAGACGAATACATAATACAAAATTAAACAGACTTCAATTGAAACAAGGCTCCTCAGCTCAGGATATTCCAAAGCTCCCCTTGTTTTGAACCACCCCGCCCCCCCCACCCCCACCACCTTGCTTTCCCTAATCTTTCTGCCCTCATTCCCCCACCTTTTTCCCTTTCAGCTCCTGAGAGGCGACATGGATCCTTCTGCAACAACAGGTGCCATCTCAGTAGTTTTACACCAGTGGTTTTCAAACTTTTTCTTTCCACTCACATACCTCCTTAAGTAATCCCTATGCCATCGGTGCACAGAGCACCGATGGCATAGGGATGTAGATTAACTAGGTGTAAAATGGGCAGCACGGACTCGTGGGCTGCAATGTCCTGTTACCATGCTGTATGTCTAAATATATTTTTTAATTTAACAAAACAAAGCATGTCAGTGCCTCTACTTCCTCAGGCGTTTTCAGAGATTTGGTATAACAACGAAAACCTTGGAAACTTCTTCAGGTGTAGTGGAAAATGTGCTGACTGGCTGCCTTGTGGTTTGGTTTGGGGGCACCAATACCTCCGAGCGGAAAGCCCTGTAAAAGGTAGTGGATGCAGTTCAGTACTTAAGGTAAAACCCTCCCCACTATTGAGAACATCAACAGAAATGCTGCTATCAGAGAGCAGCAGCAATCATCAAGGATCCACACCACCCAGCTCTGTTCCTGCTACTCCCACCAGGAACAAGGTCTCAGTGTCACAAGCCTCGCACCACAAGGTTCAGGAACTGCTGTTCCCCCTCCACCATCAGACTCCTCAACAACAAACTCAATCAGGGACCCATTGAAAGACTCATACTTTACACATTATTTATTACTGAATGTTTTTCTTTGTATTGCAGTTTGTTTACATTTCTCTCATTTATCTTGAGTTGTTCTTTTGAACTATCAATAAGTGGTCATTCTGCCTGCCCTGCATTCAACTTCACTCTCGACTTTGGCCTACACCTTTCTCCCTCCTGTTCTCCACCCCCTTCCCTTCACTCCATGACCTACCGTCCTCCCAAAGTGCATCAGCCTCAGCATCTTTTCATCATCTCCTAGCTTCTTACCTTTCCCCCACCTGCATCCACCCATCACCAGCCAGACTGTGACCCTTCCCCCTTCCAGCCCCCACCCATCATTTTATTTGGACTTTTGTCCCGACTTCTTATGGAAGGTTAAAACCCACAATATTGACCAGCTATTACCTTCCATGGATGTGCCTGATCCCCTGAGTTCCTCCAGCATTTTGTGTGCCTCTCTGGGTAATGAGGTGATCTTATTTGAAATCTACCGTACATACACGCATAATAGTGAATACCATGTAAAAGTTGACCCATCCCCCGATTTTTGGCCCCAAAATCTGGTATTTTCCATGTTTGTACGTTCTCCCCATGTTTGCATGGGTGCTCCAGTTTCCTCCCACCTTTCAAAAACACAGATGGGGGGGGGGGGGGGGTTATAGGTTAATTGGGGTATTTGGGTAGCATGGCCTCATAGGCTGGAAGGGCCTGTTACCATGCTGTATGCTTAAATTAAATTAGAACAGGTCCTCCTGGTCTACACAACTTCATTGCCACAAAGCCACCGACTCAGTGGACTGGTTCCCCGAGAGGCACAAACGAGGAGTGAACCAAGATCAAGTGTTCCCCTCAAGTTTGACCTGAACTTGCCTCAACTTACCACCAACGCTCGAATTTTGATTTCATCACTTTTATTTTTTTTGTACATGTCCTTCAACAGAGTCACCCCGTTAGCGGTAATGAAGGAAGCCCTCTTGGATTTGCCCGCAGCGTGAATCAGTGCTTCCACAGCGATCAGTTGGTCGATCTCTCGTACCGAACTGCACAGAGCAATCATGCATTCCAACACACCACTCATCTCCAGCACACGGTTCCCAACCTCCGAGGGCCCCTGAAGCAGGGTGGATACAGTCTGGATTGCCTGCAGCTGGCTCTCCATTCCTGGAGTCTCAAAGCAGCCCCTACCCAGAAGAAATGTCTATTATTTACAGAGAAGCATAGTAAATAAACAATAAATAAACCAGATATTCCAATCAGCATCTCTTCCCTGATGTGTGAGCCCCACCCAGCATTGATACTGAGCAGTGCTGGAACATCCTCAGACGAAGCTTTTGCAAAAGACGTAAAGCTTCAAAAGAAACTTGGACACTTTGTAAATCTTTACCAGTATGGTCAGTGAACTTAATTTGCTTTGTTATGGTGGGCATGGCAAACCAAATCATCCCAAATTATTTTTCTCCTCCTTTGATTGTTGCTTGGGATCGAGGACGTCTTACTTTCAGTGTGGTTTTGTGGGACCAATGTTGGAACTGGATTCTCTTCACCCCATGGGGTGGGGGTGGGAAGGGCAGGGTACTGCATTAGGTGGTACGCTCCTTGCTCTGTTTCCACTGAGCTCCTGGGCATGCTTTGAGTGTCTCCATGCTGTCCTGAGTGCTCTTTCTGGTCTCTAGGTGGGAAGCGTCCAGAGACTTGTCCGAGTAAGTGGGTCTGTTCATTTTCTTCAAAGACTTAGACAACATCCTTGAATCTTTGCCTCCGTCTGGCTGATAACCTCTTCCCATGAGAGGACTGGGAACAAAGCCTCTATTTTTGGAGTGTGGTGTCAGGAATGCAGGCATATAAATTTCTGATTACAGTCAGAGGTAACTCGCAATCATTTTTTAATTGCTCCCTTGAAGCTGCTCCCTTTCACCATAAACTGCCCAGGGCAATCAACACTCCAGTTATTCACCTCCAAGATGGTTGTTCAAATGCAATTTAAACAATGATGAAACAATCTGAACCCCCCCAGCCCTAACTTGAACTCCAACCCGAATCCTTACCCGATACCCCAACCGTAACCACACCCCTAACCTCAAACTTTATTTGGGAAAGTTCACCCCCTCAAAACAGAGGATGTAAACCTAGTGCAGAGTCCACACCTCTCCCCCCATTACACCCTACCCCCAGGAAGGGGAGTGCAACTCCAACCACGGAGGGACTCGCACAAGAACAGAAATAAAATCACCGACTAAACAGAGGGTAGAAACTTGCTCCAGGACGAGTTCTGGACTCGAAACAACCACGGAGAGTGGAGGAAGGCACTGATTCCATTACGAGCCAGGAACAGGTCCAACAAAAAGTGACAGTTTACAGTGACACAAAACCTCTGAGAAAGGAGGCCAAGAGGGATGATTATCCCACTGCCCCTACATTGGGGTTGGGGTCCTATTTGCACTGCACTTCCATCACAGTAAAAATCCAAAGGCACTTTCTGGAAGCAGCTTCAAACAAAATATAACACCTTCCTTCAGGAGAAATCAGGACAGACAACCATAGGGTTGTTCAAAGTATTGAACAAAGAATTACCACACAGAAGACCACTGGGTCGCACCAGAGTAAATCCCATCAATTCCATTCCCCTTCTAATTTCCCGGCAATGTACTCGGGAGTTCAGGGAAGGAAGGGCAGAAATTAGGGCCTTGGCATTGGAAGGCACAGCTGACCATTGCAATGTGATTAAGCACAGGGGGGGGCGGTCAGACTGAAGAAGCTCAGTGACCCTAGAGGTGACAAGGTTGGAGGAAGTTGGATGGAATAGGAGAGGCTTCAACAATGAGCTGAGAAGCGAGACCGATTAATTTCCCTTTCGTAAGGGCCAACAAGCAGGAAATGGGAGTGGAAAGTGGCGGATTTTTCCCCTTCAGTGAACCAGAACACAAATCGCTGTGGCAGAGCACTTCGAGGGAAGCAAGTCTCTGTCAGGGCTGGAAACCGGGACTCTTCAATCCCAGTAACACACATTTCCATTCAGATGCCAGCCCCCACCTGATATAGTCCTCGCAGAGCTTATGAAAGGCTTCGCGCTCTGTGTCACATTTCAGATCGTCATAGAGTTTGTTCAACAACACCGACACACTCATCCGACAACTGTCCGTCACTGGAAGGCTGTCAGGAATTTCAGACACCGTCCCAGCCATTTGTAGAATTTTCTTCATTCCTGATCAGAGCAAACAGAGGCAATTAGATGTGTCACAGTTGAGCTGAAACAAGGGTGAAGGAGTCTTGCCTGGAGCACGTTACATGAGCACAAAACTGGTGAAAGGTTCCCCAAAGGCTGGCTTACAGCAAATGTCTCTGGCAGATCAGTTTATATTCAGGTGAAATCACGTTTCAGTGGATAACTGACTGAATAACCATGGTTCACAATAAGCATAGAATACAGAACACTGCAGCACAGTACAGGCCCTTCGGCCCTCGATGTTGTGCTGACCCATACATTCCTTTTTTTTTAAAGTACTACCTCGTAACCCTCTATTTTTATTTTATCCATGTTCCTGTCTCTGAGCTTTTTAAATGCCCCTAATGTTCCAGCCTCCACCCCCATCCCTGACAAGGCATTCCAGGCCCTCACAACACTCCATGTAAAAAAAAACTCACCCCTGTCGTCTCCCCTAAACTTCCCTTCCTTCACTTTGTACCTGTCCTCTGGTGCCCTGGGGGGCGGGGGGGGAAACACTGCCTGTCTACCCTATCTACGCCTCTCAGAATCTCGTCGACCTCTATCAAGTCTCCTCTCATCCTTCCTCATTCCAAAGAGAAGTCCAGCTCTGCTAACCTTGCCTCACAAGACATATTTTCCAATCCAGGCAAATCTCCTCTGCACCCTCTCCGTAACTTCCACATCCTTCCTGCAATGAGATGACCAGAACTGAACACAAGACAAAGATTTGTAGAGTTGCCGCATGACCTCTCAACTCTTGAACTCAATCCTCCGACTAATGAAGCCCAATATCCCATAGGCCTTATTAAATCTCCTTCCAACCTGCGCGGCAACCTTGAGAGATGCATGGACTCGAACCCCAAGGTCCCTCTGTTCGTCCACACTCTTACGTAACCGACCATTAACCCTGCACTCAGCCGTCTGGTTTGCCCTTCCAAAATGCATCACCTCACAATGTAGCCAGACAAGCTCTGACCTCGTGAGGAACTTCCCAATGTACTCAGTCTGTTGGATTTAGGCAGGCAGTCAGGAGCAGGCCAGCTCGTCTTTGACGGTGAGTTAATTCCGACCAACTCACCTCATACTTCACTACAGTCACACAACAATTTATTTGGCATTGGTTTGAAATTGGTTCACAGTCTCTCAACCTTCTTCGCCCATCTAGTAAATTGTTCTAGCATTAGGACAGTTGCTTTCACCAACCTGCTGAGCACAGATTAATGAGCCTCAAATCTGCTACATCAACAGGGTGTCAATCTCAATTGTTTCACTCTACCCAGATGATGACTGATCTGCTAATTGCTCCACAAGCTGTTTTTCTTTTAAAATCTCTCTCTGCTGTTTATCTGGTATGAATTCTCATGAGGTCCGTAAAGAGCTGCTCTGTCAATGAACAACCCCTAAATCAGGACAATAGTTCAAGAAATCTGGACCCAGTTTCCTTTGGTTCTGACTTACCCTGATCAATGACCCAAATCGTCATGGAGTTGTTTGGGTCCCGCAAGGATTTACGCGGCACATTTTTAATCAGGAGGTTTAAGGAATTTTCTCGACCGTGCGCCGAAATATCGCGCTGCCTCAGCATCTCTATCAGGTGGTGCATCATCGTTTTCAGCTCCTTAATGGGATCTAGACGTGAAACACGAGAATTACCCAAACATCATTCACGCAATCTTCCAGAAAGTTCTGCCGGCCACAAGCACATTGTCTAGTCTCGCAGAAAGACATTAGTTCTCATTCAAATCCCCTTCACAGCCTTGGCCTGTCGATTCTCCAACTCTAACTTCTTGCACACCTTCTGTATTGGAGGATTTAAACCATGCTTTTTACTTCAGATTTAAACCATGTTTTTTTTTTACTTTTGTAGCCTTTGCATCTGCAAGGCTGAGAACCTGCTTGTTTTTTAGGATCAGCAGACATAAGCTAAATTCCACCATGGGGCCCAGAGATGCAGTTATCTGACAAAAGGACATCTGTGTACCCAGAACATTTAATCTTCCTGTCTGTTTTGGTCACAGACCTAACCTTTTTTTTTAATTTTTCACACTATAAACCATATTGACCAAGATACATACAGACATTTTTTCTCTTGAATATATACAGTGTCATTTTCTCCCCCTTTTTCCCCCCTCCCTTCCCCATTTATTTGAAGTTCAATCTATAAGATACATTAAACCCGTTAAACAATGTCACTTTAATAAAAATAAACAAGAAATTTTACTGAGTCAGTTCTTTTCGTTATCTTCTCCTTCTGTCATTTTAGGTGGTGGAAGTCCATGGTAGGATTTCTCTATTGTATTTCATGAATGGCTCCCATATTTGTTCGAATATTGTGATGTTATTTCTTAAATTATATGTTATTTTTTCTAATGGAATACATTTATTCATTTCTATGTACCATTGTTGTATTCTCAAGTTGTCTTCTAATGTCCAGGTTGACATAATACATTTTTTTGCTACAGCTAGGGCTATCATAACACATCTTTTTTGTGCTCCATCCAAATCGAGTCCAAATTCTTTATTTCTTATATTACTCAGGAGGAAGATCTCTGGGTTTTTTGGTATATTGCTTTTTCTGATTTTATTTAATATCTGGTTTAGATCTTCCCAAATTTTTTTTCACTTTCTCACATGTCCAGATTGCATGAATTGTTGTTCCCATTTCCTTTTTACAGCGAAAACATCTGTCAGATACTGTTGGGTCCCATTTATTTAACTTTTGAGGTGTGATGTATCCAGTTATATTGTATCATGCGTAACCTCGTGTTTATTGTAATTCTCATAGTTCCAGAGCATAACTTCTCCCATGCTTCCTTCTTTATCTTTATGTTTAAATCTTGTTCCCATTTTTGTTTAGGTTTACTGTTTGTTTCCTCGTTCTCCTTTTCTTGCAGTTTGATGTACATGTTTGTTATAAATTTTTAAATTATCATGGTGTCTGTAACACATATTCAAAATTGCTTCCTTCTGGTAACCTCAGACTGTTTCCCATTTTGTCCTTCAAGTAGGTTTTCAGTTGGTGGTATCCAAACATTGTATCGTGAGTTATATTATATTTATCCTTCATTTGTTCAAAGGATAATAATTTATTTCCCGAAAAACAATTTTCTATTCTTTTGATCCCTTTTCTCTCCCATTCTCTGAAGGAAAGGTTATCTGTTATGAAAGGGTTTAGTTGATTTTGCGTCAATATTAGTTTTGGTAGTTGGTAATTTGTTTTATTCCTTTCTACGTGAATCTTCTTCCAAATGTTGAGCAGATGATGCAATACCGGTGAATTCCTACGTTGCATCAATTTTTCATCCCATTTATATAGTATATGTTCAGGTATCTTCTCCCCTATTTTATCTAGCTCTAATCTGGTTTTTCCCTTGTTTGATAAAAATCTGATAGGTATCTTAATTGTGCGGCTCTATAATAATTCTTAAAGTTTGATAGTTGTAAGCCTCCTTGTTTGTACCATTCTGTTAATTTATCTAGTGCTATCCTCAGTTTCCCCCCTTTCCATAAGAATTTCCTTATTATTTTCTTTAGCTCCTTGAAAAATTTCTCTGTTAGGTGAATTGGTAATGACTGAAATAGGTATTGTATCCTTGGGAAAATTTTCATTTTAATACAGTTTATCCTTCCTATCAGTGTTAGTGGTAAGTCTTTCCAATGTTCTAAGTCGTCTTGTAATTTTTTCATTAATGGATGATAATTTAGTTTATATAGATGGCCGAGATTTTTATTTAGTTGTATACCTAGGTATCGCATTGCTTGTGTTTGCCATCTGAATGGTGATTCTTTCTTAAACTTTGTGAAATCCGCATTATTCATTGGCATCGCTTCACTTTTATTTGCGTTGATCTTGTACCCCGATACTTCTCCATATTCCTTCAGTTTCTTATGTAATTCTTTTATTGATAGTTCTGGTTCTGTTAAGTATACTATAACATCGTCCGCAATAGACTGATTTTATATTCCTTCTCTTTTATTTTTATCCCTCTTATTTTATTTTCTGTTCTTATCAGTTCTGCTAGTGGTTCTATAGCTAACGCGAACAGTGAGGGAGATAGTGGACATCCCTGCCTTGTTGATCTGCTTAAGTTAAATTGTTTTGATATATATCCATTTACTGTCACTTTTGCCAATGGCCCCTTATATAATGCTTTAATCCAATTAATATATTTCTCTGGTAGGCTGAATTTTTGTAGTACTTTGAATAAATAATTCCATTCTACTCTGTCAAAGGCCTTCTCTGCGTCTAAAGCAACCGCTACTGTTGGAGTTTTATTTCCTTCTACTGCATGAATTAAGTTAATAAATTTACAGATATTGTCTGTTGTTCGTCTTTTTTTTAATAAATCCAGTTTGGACTAGATTTACTATTTTTGGTACATAGTCGGCCAATCTGTTTGCTAATAGTTTAGCTATTATCTTACAATGTGTTAAGTTGAGATATTGGTCTATATGACGCTGGTGCAAGTGGATCTTTCCCTGTCTTTGGCATTACTGTAATTATTGCTGTTTTGCATGAATCTGGTAAGCTTTGTGTTTTATCAATCTGTTTGATTACTTCCAGGAGGGGAGGAATTAATAAGTCTTTAAATGTTTTATAGAATTCTATTGGGAGTCCATCCTCTCCTGGTATTTTATTGTTCAGTAGTTTTTTTAATATCTCCTGTAATTCTTCTATTTCAAATGGTTTTATTAATTTATTTTGCTCCTCTGTTTGTAATTTCGGTAGTTCAATTTTAGTTAGAAATTCATCTATTTTGTCTTCTTTCCTTTCGTTTCCAGTTTGATATAGTTGTTCGTAGAATTCCCTGAAGTTTTCATTGATCTCCATTGGATTATATGTAATTTGTTTGTCCTTTTTCCTTAATGCCAATACCATTCTTTTAGTTTGTTCTGTCTTAAGCTGCCATGCTAGAATTTTGTGCGTTTTTTCTCCTAGCTCATAATATTTCTGTTTTGTCTTCATTATGTTCTTCTCCACCTTATATATTTGTAGTGTTTCATATTTTATTTTTTTATCTGCCAATTCTCTTCTTTTAGTTGTATCTTCTTTTATTGCTAATTCTTTTTCTATATTTTTTATTTCCCTTTCCAACTGTTCTGTTTCCCGATTGTAGTCCTTCTTCATCTTAGTTATATAACTTATTTGCCCTCTGATGAATGGTTTCATTGCGTCCCATAGTATAAACTTATCTTTCACTGATTCCGTATTTATTTCAAAGTACATTTTAATTTGACGTTCAATGAATTCTCTAAAATCCTGTCTTTTAAGTAGCATGGAGTTTAATCTCCATCTATACATTCTTGGTGGGATGTCCTCTAGCTCTATTGCCAATAACAGGGGTCAGTGATCCGATAATAGTCTAGCTTTATATTCCGTTTTCCTAACTCTCCCTTGAATGTGGGCTGATAACAGGAATAGGTCTATCCTTGAGTATGTTTTGTGTCTACCCGAATAATATGAATATTCCTTTTCCTTTGGGTGTTGTTTCCTCCATATATCCAAAAGTTACATTTCTTGCATCGATTTAATTATAAATTTGGTTACTTTGTTCTTTCTGTTAGTTTTTTTTCCCCAGTTTTATCCATGTTTGAGTCCAAATTAAGGTTAAAATCTCCTCCTATTAGTATGTTCCCTTGCATATCTGCTCAAAGATATCTTGCATAAATTTTTGATCTTCTTCATTAGGTGAGTATACATTGAGTAAATTCCAAAATTCTGAATATATCTGACATTTTATCACTACCTATCTCCCTGCTGGATCTATTACTTCCTCTTCTATTTTAATTGGTACATTTTTACTGATTAATATAGCTACTCCTCTAGCTTTTGAATTATATGACGCTGCTGTTACATGTCCTATCCAATCTCTCTTTAATTTCTTGTGTTCCACTTCAGTTAGATGTGTTTCTTGTACGAATGCTATATCAATTTTTTCTTTTTTCAGTAAATTTAACTGTTTCTTCCTTTTGATTTGGTTAAGTATTCCATTAATATTTAAAGTCATATAGTTCAACATAGCCATTTCATACTTTGTTTATCTTTCCTTTCCGTTTCCTCATCACCACCTTCCCTTCTTATCCATTTCTGCTTTCTTTTTTTGAACACATTATAAGACAACATTTCTAAAACATAAAATATTTCCACTATACTCATATCTAAAATTCCTTTAACCCCAATAGTCCCTCCCGTTTCTGAGTTGCCCTTTGTCCCTTGTCGGGCAACCACATCTCCCCTCTCCATTTGGATTTGCGAATCCGCTCGCAAGCGTCAACTGATTTCGCAGTGACTGTAATTCTTCCCCACCCAACCCCCCCAGAAAAGATTTTAATCTTCATATATAACAAATGTCACTCTCTTAATTCCCTCCTTACTTCCTTTCTTCCATTTCTTTCCCTTCTTAGTTCTTACCTATACTCTATTTTTTATATATACATATATATACATACACACATATACATATATATATATATATATATATATACCTACATACACACATACATATAGTTTGTCATTTTTGTTCTTGTTACATCTCTTCATCTCTCTGTTTTGTAGTTGTTCTGCAAATTTTCGTGCTTCTTCCGGATCCAAGAATAGTCTGTTTTGCTGTCCCGGAATAACTATTTTAAGTACCGCTGGGTATTTTAACATAAATTGAAAACCTTTTTTCCATAGGGTCGTTTTTGCTGCATTGAACTCCTTTCTCTTCTTCAGCAGTTCAAAACTTGTATCTGGATAGAAAAAAATTTTTTGACCCTTGTATTCCAGTGGTTTTTTGTCTTCTCTTATTTTTTTCATTGCCTTCTCCAATATATTTTCTCTTGTTGTATATCTTAGGAATTTTACTAGAATGGATCTTGGTTTTTGTTGTGGTTGTGGTTTAGGGGCTAATGTTCTATGTGCCCTTTCTATTTCCATTTCTTCCTGTAATTCTGGTCTTCCTAGGACCCTGGGGATCCAATCTTTTATAAATTCTTAAATATTTTTGCCTTCTTCATCTTCCTTAAGGCCCACTATCTTTATATTGTTTCTTCTATTATAATTTTCATTATATCTATCTTCTGAGCTAACAGCTCCTGTGTCTCTTTAACTTTTTTATCAGATTCTTCTAATTTCTTTTTTAAGTCCTCTACCTCCATTTCTATGGCTGTTTCTCGTTCTTCCACCTTGTCTACTCTTTTTCCTATATCTGTCATGATCATCTCTAATCTATTCACTTTTTCTTCTGCACTTTTTACTCTTTTTATTTCACTGAATTCTTGTGGCTGCCATTCTTTTACTGATTCCATATATTCTTTAAAAAAATATATATCCATGTACTTGCCCTTCCCTTCATCTTCCATTTCTCTGTGTTCTCCCTCCTCTTCTTCTGAGTCCACTCCAGGATCTGTGTCCTTTACCTCTATCTCTTCTGGTTTTCTTATTGGGTTGTTTGTTTTATTTTGTTGGGTATTTTTGTTTTTCTTATTTTTATTAGAAGTGTCTTGGTGTTGGTCGTCTTCCTCTGGGTTGGTCATCTGTTGTTTCTCTGAATTCCTATTTTCATTCTCTTCCTTCTTGTTCCCGTTATTTTCTATGTTTTCCTGTTGAGAGTCTTGCTGTCGTGTTATACTTGTCTGTTTCGGCTGTAGAGATTTACTCCTCAGCTGGTCCCCCCTCCCGTTGGTGTTTTTTTTTGTCTTGTACATCGCGCATGCGCGAGGATTTGCACTTTTGTTTGGCTCCGTGAGCCATCTTTGTAGTCCTGAGTTCGGGGTTTCCACTGACCTCAGGGAGCGGGCTTCTCTCTCCACGGCGGGCTTCCTCGTACTGGTAAGGCCTTCACCTTCCTCTTCCGACGTCCTTCCTTCTTCTTTTCTTCCTGTTGTTTCTGGTTTTTCTTTCTTTGCTGCCATTTTCTCCACACTTTCACTTTCAATTTGTTCTGGTTTCTGTGTTAGTGACTTTGTTTTTTCTCTACCATTTTATTTTTCTGGAGAGGGCTGGTATTTTCTTACCGGTCACTACTCCATCACGTGACTTCCTCGTCACAGACCTAACCTTGATGCAAAATAAACCATTGTACTCAAAGTGATAATTTGAAAGTTGTGTTATTTGATAGAAGCCTAGCATGCTAGCTTGCTCGCTTATCTTTGGGTAAGCAGTTTTTGGGTAATATAAGCCATGGTCCCGCTGCTGAAGTTTGAGACTCTCCGAGAGGTGGCAACATCTCTCAGCAAGAAGAAGAACTTCTAGAGTCCAGCCAACGTCCCGGTCGGGGGAGGTGGAGAGTCAACCTACTATAAGAGTGCAGTCGTTGTCCCGCTTTGGCAGTTGGGACCAGTCCAGGCGTTGATAAGTATAATTGTGAAGGGCTTGCATATTGTAGTTTGAAATCAGCTTTAGATTTTGTAATAAAGATTTGTATAAACTGAAGTGCTCTCGGCGTGTGTGTCTATTTTCTTTCGGTAGCTCAAACACTGTGACCAATCTAAAATGAACATAGTGAGAGGTACAAGTTTACCCAGGACACCTTCAGTCCCACAATGACAGTCATACCTTTAACTGCCAAAGCCCTGAGCTCATCTATCCTCTGCACAAACTTAAAAAACAACCCTCCTTCGGTCAAGGTTTTTATTCTCTTTTCCTTCTATTTCTCCCAGATGAACATCAACCCATTTCAATAACATTCTTGTAAATTGTTGGGATACTTTTGCACTTGATTGATTTTTTACTCCCTCTCTATATTGCAGCTGGTCAACATTTCTTTGTTTACATGTATACGTTGTGTACAGTTTTTTCATTCCCAATAAGTGGTAATTCTGCCTGTCCCACAAGAAAACGAACCTCAGGGTTGTATTGATGTCATGCATGTACTCGGGCAATAAATCTGAAATCACTGTTCTCTTACCAAGGACCACAGCTTCCTCTTTTCCTCGAACATCACTTTTTATTCCACTTTTCAATGAGTCAAAAATAGCCTGTAGAACATTGCACGCTGCCAGGGAAACCTGTTCGTGGTCACTGCCCATCACACCGCACAGCCTGTCCATTCCAACGGTGTATAAAATCATCGTGGCCTACAAGCATAGCACAAAACTTTAAAACTTTTTGCATGAAAAGCAAGGGGATAGATAAATGCATCTTTCTTTCCAAAAATCCAGGGATTGCCTAAATTGGATGCATCCCATTTTGGCCACACACTAAAGAACTTGACACACATTCAACAGCCCCTTCTGCTGCAAGATTGCATATTAAAGTAACGTCAGTGGTAATAAAAACATGACACTGAGATCCAGAAAAATTACTTCACCCGGGATCTGTGGAGGGCAATGGGAGAGGAGTCATTAAATATAATCAGGAAGCAGAGAGGTTTGCTTTGTAAAGTGAGCAAGGGAGAAGGCATTCTCAACCCTGAGCGAGTTAAAGTGGTCTGGGACAGGTTTGTTTAATACACCACCTTGGAAGCTTAACGACCAAAATATTGAATTCAACTTGTTTTGATTGAAATTGAGTAAACGTTTGTTGCAACATTTCCCATTCAAGCTTGTTTAGTCACTTGTCACCATGCAGATGAGATGAGGCCCCAGAGAATGATGTAACAGCAAAATTTCAACATCAAGGATGTTTATTTCATTTAAAACAGTGGATTTCAAACTGCCCCCTAAACTCACATTCCACCTTAAGTAATCCCCATGCCAAAGGAGTTACGTGATGGAGTAGTGGCCGGTAGGGTAATAGCAGCCCTCTCCAGAAGAAAAAAAAGTCAAGACAAAGTTCAACAAATATAAAATATAAGAAATAGAGATAAAGTTGCAGAGAAGAGAAAGAAAATGGCACCCAAGAAGGAAAAAGTAAAACGGGGAAAAAAAGAAGTCACCGGAAAATAAAGAAGAAGGCCTTACCTGCATGAAGGAACAGAGAGCCGTGGTGGCGAAGAACGCCCGTTCTCCGAGGTTTGTGCCTGCCCTTCGGAGTCGCGACCCCCTGACTGATGGACTGCAAAAACGGCTCTCTGAGCCAAAAGTGCACAACTGTGGAATCTAAGGTAAAAGAAAACCGACGGGAGAGGGGCTCAGCCGAGGAGCGGGAAACCACGACGCAACCAGCTGAGGGACGTCTGACACCAGGGCTCTCAGCTGTAAGATGAGGAAGGCGGGAGAAGAGGGAGTGAGGTACCAGGCGAGGAGGAAAGCTGACAGGATGGCAAGAGGAGCAGCAGCAGGAGGCCCAACAGATGAGCAGCCCAGAAGGGGAGGACCAACAGCAAGAGGCCCAGCAAGAAGAGGCCTGACAAAGTGAATCAAGCAACTCATCAGGAAAATCAGAAGGGACACAGATACAAAGAAGAGAAGAAGACACAAACACAGGTACAGACACAGAAGAAGAGGAAGAAGACCAAGATCTTCACAGAGAGATAGAAGGTAAAACAGATGGACAGAATATAGATAGTTTTTTCTTCCAAGAACAAATGAGATCATTAAAAGAATGGTTGTCATTAGAACTTAGTGCAATTAAAAGGAAAATGAAAAGAGCAGAAGATAAAATGCAAAGATTAGAACGGGTCATGACAGAAATAGAGAAAAGAGTAGTGTGGAAGAGTGTGAATCGGCTGTAGAAATGGAAGTGAATGATAAGAGAAAAATTGGAAGAAAGAGACAGAAAAATTAAAGAGACACAAGAGTTGTTATCTCAGAAAATTGATATGTTGGAGAATTATAGTAGGCGAAACAACATAAAAATTGTGGGCCTGAAGGAGGGTGAAAAAGGCACAGACATGAAGGAATTTATAAAAGGATGGATGTCGAAGGTCCTGGGAACGACAGAAATTCAGGGAGAAATGGAAATAGAAAGGGCACACAGAGCATTAGCTCCGAAACCACAGACACATCAAAAAGCAAGATCCGTCTGAGTAAAGTTTTTGAGATACACGACAAGAGAAAATATACTGGAACGGGGAAAGAATAAAATTAGAGAAGATAATAAACCACTGGAATACAAGGTTCAAAAAATATTTTTTTACCCAGACATAAGTTTTGAACTCTTAAAGAGGAAGGAGTTTAATACAGCAAAATAGATCCTATGGAAAAAAGGTTATAAATTCATGTTAAGACACCCAGCCGTGCTTAAAATATTTATACCTGGGGAGCAAAACAAACTGTTCTCAGATCCAAGAATTCACAGAGCATTTGCAGGACAGGAGAAGAGATGTAATAAGAATGAAGAATGGCAATAAAATATATATAAGGATGTAAAAACAATGTATATGTAAAGAATTAAAGAGGGAAAAGAGAAGGGAAGGAAAGAAGGGGAAATAAGGGAGAGCTTCGTTATATGTGTAAAAAGAAGTGTTTTATGGGGGGGTGTTGGGGGGGAGAGAAAATAACCGTCACTGCGAAATCAGTTGACACTTGCGAGCAAGATCGCAATCCAAATGGAAAGGGGAGATGTGGTTGCCCAGCAAGGGATAAGGGGTAACTCAGGAAGGGGGGGTGGAGGCATTTGGGGTTAAGGTAATATTGGATGTGGGAATTGTTGGAGTATTTTATGTTTTAAATGTGTTGTCGTACATTGAGTTTAAAAAGGGAAAACTGAGAGATGACAATGGGGATGGAGGTGGTGAGGAAGCGGAAATGAGGTGCAAACAAGATACAAGATGGCCACGTTGAAATATATGACTATAAACATTAATGGAATACATAACCAAATTAAAACGCATCTAACTGAAGTGGAACAATTAAAGAGAGACTGGGTAGGACACATAGCGGCAGCATCCTATAATTCAAAAGCTAGAGGTGTAGCTATATTAATTAGTAAAAATGTACCAATCAAAATAGAGGAGGAAATAATAGATCCGGCAGGGAGTATGTTATGATAAAGTGTCAGATATACTCAGAATTTTGGAATTTGCTCAATATATATGCACCTAATGAGGAGGATCAAAAGTTTATGCAGGATATTTTTTTGAAGATTGTAGATACGCAAGGGAATATATTGATAGGAGGGGATTTTAACCTTAATTTGGACCCAATGTTGGATAAAACTGGACAAAAGACTAGCAAAAAGAATAAAGTAGCCAAATTTATGGTTCAATCAATGCAGGAAATGAAACTTATGGATATATGGAGGAGGCAACACCCAAGAGAGAAGGAATATTCATATTATTCGAGTAGGCATAAAACATACTCAAGGATTGATATGTTTTTGTTGTCGGCCCATATTCAAGGGAGAGTTAGGAAAACTGAATATAAAGCTCGACTACTATCAGATCATTCACCCCTGTAATTAGCAATAGAACTGGACCCACCAAGAACATATAGATGGAGGGTAACTCCATGCTACTTAAATGGCAGGAATTTAGAGAGTTTATTGAACGCCAAATTAAAATATATTTTGAAATAAACACAGAATCAGTGAAAGGGAAATTTATATTAAGGGATGCAATGAAAGCCTTCATTAGAGGGCAGATAATAAGTTATGTGACTAAGATGAAAAAGGACTACAATCGGGAAATAGAGCAGTTGGAAAGGGAGATAGTAAGTACAGAAAAGGAATTAGTAAAAGGGGATGATATAACAAAAAAGAGAGAATTGGCGGACAAAAAAATTAAATACGAAACATTACAAATGTACAAGGTGGAGAAGAACATAATGAAAACAAAGCAAAAGTATTAAGAAATGGGAGAAAAAACACACAAAATATTAGCCTGGCAATTTAAAACAGAACAAGCTAAAAGAACTGTATTGGCATCAAGGAAAAATGACAAACAAATTACATATAATTCAACTGAGATTTATGAAAACTTTAAGGAATTTTATGAACAATGTATCAAACTGAGAATGAGGGGAAAGATGACAAAATAGAAGAGTTTTTAGCTAAAATTGAACTGCCAAAATTGCAAGAAGAGGAACAAAACAAACTGATAAAACTATTTGAAATAGAGGAAGTACAGGATATATTTAAAAAAAAGCTGCCGAACAATAAAGCACAAGGAGAGGATGGATAGAAACATAGAAACATAGAAGATAGGAGCAAGAGTAGGTCATTCGACCCTTTGAGCCTGCTCCGCCATTCAACGAGATCATGGCTGATCTTAAAGTTCAGTCCCCCGTCCCCGCCTTCTCTCCGTAACCTTTAATACCCTTATACTGAAGAAATAGATCTAATTCCCTCTTAAATAGATTTAATGAACCTGCCTCTACTGCCCTCTGTGGCAATGAATTCCTCAGATTCACCACCCTCTGGGTCAAGAAATTCCTCCTCATCTCGGTCCTAAATGGTTTGCCTATTATCCTCAAACCATGGCCTCGGGTTCTGGATTTTCCCATCAGTGGAAATATCCCATCTGCATCCATTCTGTCCAGTCCTGCCAGAATTTTATAGGTCTCTATGAGATCCCCTCTCAATCTTCTAAACTCCAGCGAGTACAATCCCAATTTGCGCAATCTTTCCTCATAAGTCATTCCTGCCATTCCAGGTATCAGCCTGGTGAATCGCCTCTGCACTCCCTCCATTGCAAGAACATCCTTCCTTAGATAAGGTGACCAAAACTGCACACAATACTCCAAGTGGGGTCTCACCAAGGCCCTGTACAGCTGCAGTAAGGTATCCTTGTTCCTAGACTCAAACCCTCTTGATATGAAGGCCGACATACCATTTGCCTTTTTAACCGCCTGCTGTACCTGCATGCTCGCCTTCAGAGACTGATGTACAAGTACCCCTAGGTCTCTCTGCACTTCCCCATCTCTTAATAGAATTTTCCAATAGAATTTTATTAAACATTTAAAGAGTTATTAATTCCTCCTCTCCTAGAAGTAATGAACCAGGTAGAAGAAACACAAAACTTGTAAGACAGCAATAATTACAGTAATGCCAAAGACGGGGAAGGATCCATTTACACCAGCATCATATAGACCAATATCTCTACTTAACTCAGATTATGAGATAATAGTGAAATTATTAGCAAACAGATTAGCCAATTGTGTAACAAAAATAGTAAAAAAAATTCCTCTATTTTATCATCTTTTCCCTCATTCTCAGTTTGGTATAATTGTTCATAAAATTCCTTAAAGTTTTCTTGTTAAGAAAAGACGAACAGCGGATAATGTCTGTAAACTTATTAATCTGATTCATGCAGTTCAAGGAAATAAGAAACCAACAGTGGCTGTTGCTTTAGACGCAGAAAAAGCCTTTGACAGAGTAGAGTGGATCTATTTATTTAAAGTATAACAGAAGTTCAATCTACCAGAAAAATATATTAATTGGATTAAAGCATTATATAATGGACCATTGGTGAAGGTAACAGTAAATGGATATGTATCAAGCCAATTAAAATTAAGTAGGTCAACTAGACAAGGATGTCCATTATCCCCTACATTGTTCGCCTTAGCAATAGAACCATTGGCAGAACTGATAAGAACAGAAAATAAAATAAAAGGGATAAAAATAAAGGAGAAGGAATATAAAATCAGCTTATTTGCAGATGACATCATAGTATACCTAACAGAACCAGAGCTATCAGTAAAAGAATTACATAAGAAATTGAAGGAATATGGAGAAATATCGGGGTAAAAGATCAACGCAAATAAAAGTGAAATGATCCCAATGAGTAATGCGGATTATACAGAATTTAAAAAAGAATCTCCATTTAAATGGCAAACACAAGCAATCCGATACCTAGGGATCAGGTTAGATAATAATTTAAGCCACCTGTACAAACTAAATTATCAGCCACTATTAAAGAAATTGCAGGAAGACTTAGAACATTGGAAAGAATTACCGCTAACGTTGATAGGGAGGGTAAACTGCATTAAAATGAACGTGTTCCCAAGGATACAATACTTATTTAAATCGTTGCCAATTCCCTTAACAGAGAAATTCTTTAATGAACCAGAGGATAATAATGAAATTCTTGTGGAAAGGGGGTGAAACCGAGGGTAGCATTAGATAAATTAACAGAGAGGTATAACCAAGGTGGTTTGCAGTTACCAAACTTTAAAAATTATTATAGAGCCGCACAATTAAGGTATTTATCAGATTTTTACCAGACAAGGGAAAAACCAGACTGGACTAAGATAGAACTAGATAAAATAGGGGAGATGGTACCAGAACATACACTTTATAAGTGGGATGAAAAGTTGGTGCAATATAAAAACTCACCAGTATTGCATCATTTACTCAATACATGGAAGAAGATCCATTTAGAAAGGAAAAAAACGAATTACCAAATACCAAAATTATTATTGACGCAAAATCCGCTAATCCCTTTTACAATAGATAACCTTTCCTTTAGAGAATGGGAGAGGAAAGGAATCAAAAGAATAGAAAATTGTTTTTTTGGGAAATAATTTGAACAGTTGAAGTACAAATCTGGAATAACACATGGTACAATGTTTGCATATCATCAACTGAAATCTTATTTAAAGGATAAATTGGGAAACAGACTGAGATTACCAGAAGGAAGCAGCTTTGAATATGTGATTACAGACACAGTGATAATTAAAAGATTTACAACGAACATGTACATTAAGCTGCAAGAGAAGGAAAATGATGAAATAAGCTATAAACCCAAACAAAAGTGGGAAAAGGATTTAAAAATAAAGATAAAAAATGAAACATGGGAAAAGTTATGTTCTGGAAATATGAAAAATATAATAAACGCAAGGTTACGCATGATACAGTATAATTGGTTACACAGGGTATATATCACAAAAAATCCAGAGATCTTTCTTCTAAATAATATAAGAAGTAAGGAATTAGGCCTCAAATGGGATAAAGCGCAAAAAAGATTCATTATGATAGACTTAGCAGTAGCAAAAAAATGTATAATGTCAACTTGGAAAATGGAAGAGAGCCTGAGAATACAGCAATGGTACATGGAAATGGATAAAGGTATTCCATTGGAAAAAATAACGTATAATTTAAAAAATAAAGTCACATTATTAGAACAAATTTGGGAACCGTACATGGAACATTACAGAGAGGGCTTGCCTACGACCTCCACCCCCTAAAATGATAAGAAGACAAAACGACTTGATCCAGTGTGTAAAAGTAGATGATCCATTTTTCTTGTTTATTTTTCATTGTGTGGAGACATTGTTTCACGGTTTTATTTTATTGTATATGTTGAATATATATTGGTTTTGGAAGGGGATGGGAAGGGGGGGGAGGGAGGGTAGGGGGGAAAAAAGGGAGAAAATGCCACTGTATTTTTAATGAGAAACATTTGCATATATTTTGGTTGGTATGGTTCACAGTGGGAAAAATAAAAATTATATATAAAAAAGTAATCCATATGCCATAGGTGCTCTGTGTTAGTAAGGGATAGTTTAAGGTGGGATGAAAAAGTCTGAAAACCACCGTTTTAATGGTACCTCATTGACTCCTTGTGCGCATGGTTTCACAACTCCAAAGGAAATGGGTCAATTACAATTTTTCTCAAGCAAAATATTTCAGTAACAATTGGGTCTAGAGCAGTGGTTCTCAGCCTTCCCTTCCCACTCACAGACCACCTTAAGTAACCCCATTAACTAATCACAGAGCACCGATGGCAAAGGGATTGCTTAAGGTGGAATACGAGTTCAGGGGGAGCAGTTTGAAAACCAGTGATTTAAAACAATCAAGAGGAATCTCCCAACATTTCCCCACTCTGACTTACCCGAGATTGGTGCCCCGAACACAGTCCCACCAGTGTGCGCAGTGAAGCCAGCACGATATCCGCAACTCCAGTGTCCAGCATTTTCTGAAGGAGACGTGCTCCATCACTACGAAAAATCCTCTCAGCTCCAGCGTCTTCACGAGAAAGAACAATCAGATTCTGCACAGCCTGCAAGAGAAGGGAAAGGTTTAAAGTACTGCAAGGATGAAAACTTGTTCAAGAGTAAAAACATAATGCTGGAGAAACTCAGCAGTGTACTTGATGTAGCAAAGATAAAGATACATAACTAACATTTCGGGCTTGAGGAAAATGTATATCAGGCCCAAAACTTTGGTTATACATCTTTACCTCCTGTGGACGCTGCGGGACCAGCTGAGTTCCTCCAGTATCTCTGTGTTTTTACTTGAACTTTCACTGTTCACAGAACGTCTTTTGAAAAGATCAAAGGCTCCACATTATTCGCTAATGCAAAGCGGCGGGCTTCTTTCCAAGAGCCAGAGGCAAACCAAAGCGCTACCTTCAGATCAGAACATTAAAGCTGACAGCAGTATTCCCCACAAGACACTGACCTTTTGTCTTTTGTCAGCGTCTTTCTCCGCAGGATCCAAGAGGATGTTGAACATTTGTTCCACTCTGGAATCAGTGGAGGACTGCAGTTGGACCTGGAACAAATTAGATGGGATGATTATGTTCTGACAACTGGAGCTCAGCACCAGTGATGCTGTCGTGGCTTGAACACTGGAAACGCAGGGTTCTGGAAAAGAACATTTCAAAAACTTCAAGCTCTGAGTGACACAGATTCCAAATATTTTCTCCAACAAAGCCCACGTCAGGAAGAGCATCCTCTACAATTTCAAGACGACCATTTCAAGGGCGGCGCAGTCAGCGCAACGCTGTTACTGCGCCAGTGATTGAAAGCAGGGTTCGAATCTGGCGCTGTCTATAAGGCGTTTGTATGTTCTCCCCGTGTCTACATTGGTTTCCTCTCCCACCCCCATTCACAATGTATCAGGGGTGGCACGGGTTCGTGGGCAGAGAGGGTTTGGAACTGTGCTGAATGTCTAAATTTAAAAAAAATTTACAAATCAGAGTTTCCAATATTCCCGAACATGCGTATGGCTGCACTAAATAGAAGTCACAACATGGATAGCGACAGGATTCCCACAACAGTAGCTTCACCTACCACTTGAGCACCTGCACGTGCTACTTTTAAGCACCAGCCCCACTCTCGCCGCTTCTGACTTTCCATCTTCCCCTCACCTTCTCCTGGATCGTTGCTGCTATCTTCCTCAGGGATTCCTGGAAGACTCTGCTTTTGGGTTCCAGGACAGCACACCTCTGGATATCAGCAAATGCTTGATCCAGTCTTCCCAGCTCCTGTAAGGCCTGACTCCTGCGGAAAAGAGCCTTCACATCTTTGCCGTCAGCCTCAATGACTGAGAAGAGAGGGACAACCATTACAGCCGAGGAAATGCAGGTCGACAGGCAAGAATTTAAACAACTTGAATAACAAATAAGAGATTGAGTAAATCAAGCCTGAAGAGATGTCATTCAAGAGCAGCAGGTCGACCACCCTCCACTACACATAGTTCGCTAGTGGAGAATTGAAAGCACCAAGTTTCTCGGACACATCTCACTTGTCTGGAAGGCACAACAGCAACTGCACTTCCTGAAAAGAATGAAGCAAGCAAGGCTACCGGCCACCATCACGTCAACCAGAGAGCATCCTGGCTGGCTGCATCTCAGTGAATAGCAGGTCACGCAGGGGACCATAACAGCAGCGGAGAAGATCACTGGGGGTTTCTCCCCCCCCCCCCCATCATCGATGCTTGCTTGAAGAGGGCTCACTAAACCATTGAAAATCCCTTCCACCCTGCACACAGCATCTTTCAGCTGCTCCTGTCGGGGAACACATGCAGGAAGATCAGAGCCAGCACCACCAGGCTGAGGAGCAGCTTCTTCCCACGGGGATTGAGAATGCTGAACAACTGATGAACTGCTAACCCTCCGTGACTCAACTATTTATTTAACATCAATACTTATTTCAATATTTGGAGATAAGATCAGTGTCGATGTATCGCTGTCTGAAAGTATGTTATGCATTTGTAGTGTCTTACCGAGGACCAGAGAACGCGGTTTCATCAGGTTATACTTATTTAATCAGATGTGCATCGAGTTAGTTGCAGGAGCGGCATGATTGGCAGCTAAATATTCCAGGATTCCGGTGCTTTGGGTGTGATATAACAGGGGGATAAACGGTGGAGGCGTCACATTGCTTGTTCGAGAAAACATTCCAGCAGGGCTATGGCAGGATAGATTGGAAGGCTCATCCCGTGAGGCAATTTGGCTGGAATTGAGGAATAGGAAAGGCATGGAAACGCTCATGGGGGTGTATTATCGACCACCTAATGGGCTGAGGGCATTAGAGAAGCAAATTTGTAAGGAGATAGCATATATGTGTAATAAACATAAGGTGGTGATTATGGGAGATTTTAATTTTCCACACATTGACTATAAAAGGGTTGGATGGGTTGGAGTTTGTCAAATGTGTTCAGGAAAGTTTTCTAAATCAATACATCAAAGAACTGAACAGAGAGGGGACTGTATTGGATCTCCTATTAGGGAATGAGAGAGGTCAGGTGGCAGAGGTTTGTGTTGGGAAACACTTTGGGTCTAGGGATCATAATACTATCGGTTTTAGGTTAATAACGGAGAAGGATAAGGGCTGGGCCTAAGGTTGAGATTCTTGATTGGAATAAGGCAAATTTCGAAGAGATGTGAAAGGATTGAGGGTGTGGATTGGGAGAATTTATTTTCAGGGAAGGATGTAGCAGATAATGAAGGATATTCAAAAGGGGAATTTTGAGAGTACAGAGTCTGTCTGTCTGTCCCTGGGAGGATTAAAGGCAAGTTTGAAAATATAGGGAGACTTGGTTTTCAAAGGATATTGGGAATTTGGCTCGGAGGAAGAGGGATGTGAACCACAGGTACAGACAGCAGGGAATAAACAAGGTGCTTGAGGAATACAAAAAGTGCAAAAAAAATCTTAAAGAATTTAGAAAGGCTAAAAGGAGATACGAGGTAAAAAATAAACCCAAAGGGTTTCTACAGCTACATTAAAAATAAAAGAACAATGAGGGATAAAATTAGGCCCCTTGAGGATCAGAGGGGTCGGCTCCGTGAGGAGTCAAAAGAGATGGGGGAAATTTTAAATGTTTTTTTTTTCAGTATTCACTAAGGAAAGGGATATTGGGTCAGGTGAAGTAAGGAAATCTGGTAGTGAGGTCATGCATAATATATAGATTAATGAGGAGGAAGTACTGGCTATTTTAAAGAGGATCAAGGGGGATAAATCTCCAGGTCCTGACAAGATATTCCCTAGGACTCTGAGGGAGTTTAGTTTACAAATAGTGGGGGTTCTGACAGAAATATTAAAATGTCACTGGCCACGTGGGAGGTGCCGGACGATTGGAGGGTGGCTCACATTGATCCACTGTTTTAAAAAGGCTCCAAAAGTAAACCAGGTAATTATAGGCCTGTGAGTCTTACATCTAACCCTAAGTTTATGGAAAGTGTTCTTAGTGAGAGAACATACAATCAAAACAGGGATTGATTAGGAGTAGTCAACATGGTTTTGTACGTGGTAGATCACGTTCAACAAATCTTAGAGTTTCGAGGAGGTTACTAAGGAGGTTGATGAGGGGAAGGCCGTGAATGTTGTCTATATGGACTTTAATTAGACCTTTGCCAAGGTTCCGCATAAGAGGTTAGTTAGGAAGGTTCAAGCATTAGGTATTAATGTTGAAGTAGTGAAATGAATTCAACAATGGTTGGATGGGAGATGCCAGAGAGTAGTGGTGGAAATTTGTTTGTCAATTTGGAGGCTCATAAACTACTGTCTTAACATTTGACGTCTCCTTTCTTGAAGATGATCAGAGTTGGCTGACACTAAGTGCGTTGCCACCTATTCACGCCACTTGGCTGAATTGGGGGGGAGGAATCAGCTTCTCCATATCGATGGGATGGGGTGGGAGAACTGCTCTGTCAGAAGCTGGAGGGACTCAGCAGGTCGGGATTCTTAATCAAGGAAATCCGCTCCACCAACCATGGACTCACCCAGACTCATTTCTACAGCCACGTAACCTTCCTCTCCACTTCCCCTCACTTAGCCACCTATTACCTCCTGCTTGCTCACGTGACTGGCCCACGACTGCATCGTTAGATCCAGCTCCAACAGTGTCATCAAGTTTGCAGATGACACAAAGTCGTCGGCCTCATCAGCAACAACGATGAGTCGCACTGTATAAAATCTCGTGATTTGGCTTGAGAGGAACAACCCGAGTCTCAACGTGGACAAGACGAAGGAGATGATCTTGGACGTCAGGAGAATCAGGAATGACCACCCTCCACTACACACCAACTCTGTAGTGGAGAGGACCAAGTTCCTTGGAGGTCATTTAACTATTGTGGGGGTGGAATCTCCCTGCTTTGACAGATCGAAGGGATTTTATATTCACCCGACAGAGTAGAACATTTCAGTCCTGCACAGGAAAACATTTGGGAATGACTAGGTGAACGTGGCACCGGGGGAACTGCAAGACACAGCACAAAATGTATTTTCCTCACTTACCTTTAGAAGCATCAGCCTCAGCTTTTGAATACTGTTCCTAATAATCAATGAGAGAGAAAACTAAATCAGGAAAATCATGTATGGTGCCCACAAAAGCTAAACAATTTAGAGAATCATTCCCGATAAAATTATTCAATTCACTCTCTTTAAGGAAAGGTCATTCACGCTATCAGATCATTTTATACTGAACTCACCAGCTTGAGGTAGCAAGCTGCTCTGTTGCGACGCAGGACTGTGAGTTCGGCCAACTCTGGCGAAAGCTCAATTGCTTGTGTGTAGCAGGACAGGGCCGTCTCATAGTCTCCCAATTTAAAATGTGCATTCCCATCCTCCCGCAAACGTGCCACACTGGCCTGGGACAAGAAATGGATGAGAACATCAGTTTCAATCCTGCTCCTCAAGGGTCCATCATCAACTGTTCTCCCGCCTTCGAACAAAACCATGAACCTTAGGCAGAAAAAGTAGAGGAAAGTTTTCCAAAATAAGTACGTGAGTCATACTCCTGCCGACACTCACTAGAATATAGAAGAATGAGAGGGGATCTTATCAAAAATTATGGAAGGCAGAGATAAGTAAGTTGTTTCCATTGCTGGGGAGACCAGAACTAGGGGACAAAGCCTCAAGATTCAGGGGAGTAGATTTAGGATGGAGATGAGGAGGAACTACTTTTCCCCAGAGGGGGGTGAATCTGTGGAGTTCACCGCCCATTGAAGCAGTGGAGTTGACCTCAGTAAATATATTTAAGGCAAGGGTGGATCGATTTATACATAGTTGGGGAATTAAGGGATATGGAGAAAAGGCAGGTCGGTGGAAATGAGCCCATCATCAGATCTCCCCTGATCACATTGAATGACGGGCTCCTGCTCCTATTACTTGTGCCCTTGTGAGACATGCTAATTCTACCCCAGGAGTGTTTTACGAGTGAGACAGGAAATAAAGGCACAGCCAAGCATGCCCTTTTCTCACTGATGCCAATAGGAAGGAAGTACAGGACCCTGAAGAAACACACTCAATGTTACAAAAACAACTTCTTCCCCCTCCATCATCAGGTATCAGAACAGACAATGAACGATGGATACAATCGCATTTTTTCTCTTTTCTTTTTGCATCACTTTTTGAAATCTCGTGTTTACAAAATTGTAATTTGTAGCATTTTGCACCTTGTTCTACACTTCACTGCTTCCTCAAAACAACAAATTTTATGATGCATGACAATAAAACCTGACTCGGATTCTGACAAAATGCTGTGATTAGCCAGTGGGCCATGAGCAGCACCAGCGAATGGGACTGGGTCTTGAATCCTGTACCAGCTGTAAAGTGCTTGTATGTTCTCCCCACGTCTGCGTGGGTTTCCTCCGGCTGCTCTGGTTTCTTCCTACCTTCCAAATGTTTTGTAGGTTAATTGGAGTATTTGGGCTACAAGGACCAGAAGGGCCTGTTTCTGTGCTCCATGTCCAAAATTTTAAAACATTAAAAATTCACGGAGTTAGACTTGAACCCACAAATTAACTCAGCCAAGGAATCAGACCAACATCCCATGGATCTACACCTCTGGGTAAAGGTCTCATCACTTGCACCTAGCTGCTACCCAAGCCTAGACACCTCTTCACATCAAGCGAGCACACATTTCCGAGACGTAGTGAGGCAATTTATTTTATAAACAGCCCAACTAGTCACCCCTTACATAGTACTGAAAGAAAACAGTGCAGGGAGAGAGGGGATGAATAGCCAAGTTTTCAGATGTTACAAAGGTATGTAGATGGGCAGGCAGTATTGAGGAAACACAGAGGCTTAAACGGACTAGGAGAATGGGCGGGGAAGTGGCAAATGAAGTACAATGTCGGAAACTGTACGGTCGAGCACTTTGGTAGGAAAAAATAAATGGGCAGACTATTTTCTAAATGGTAGAAATTTGAAAATACCCAGGTGCAAAGGGACCTGGGAGTCATCGTGCAGGACAGCCTAAAGGTAAACTTGCAGGTTGAGTTGATAGTGAAGGCGGCCAATGCAATGCTGGCGTTCAGTTCATAAGGAATAGATTTTAAGAGCAGGGATGTGATGTGGAAGCTTTGTCAAGCACTGATGAGACCTCATGAAGTATTGTGAACAATTTTCGGCCCCTCATTCGAGAAAGGAAGTGCTAGCATTGGAGAGGGTTCAGAGAAGATTCACGAGGATGATTCCAGGAATAAAAGGTTATCATTTCAGGTGCGCTTGACAGCTCTTGGCCTGCATTTGTTGGAATTTAAAAGAATGAGGAGGATCTCATTGAAACACTTTGAATATTGAAAGGCATGGACAAGAGCAGATGTAGAAAGGCTGTTTTGCATGGTGGGAGAGTCTCGGACAAGAGGGCACAATTTCAGGATTGAAGGACCAGCATTTTTTTCTAGAAATATAGCATAGATAAGCCAGAGAATTTCTACGACTGATTCCACCTGCATTGAATTCATCCATCGTTACTGAATGAAGATCTACCGGGACCATTGCCTGAAGAGGGCGCATAAAATCAGTGAACCGGTGCGGACTCGAAAGGCCAACATGGCCTGTTTCCGCTCCGTAAATGGTTATATGGTAAGGGCGTACACTTCGCTAGGATTCTACTAAATAGAATAATACCTAGTGTCGCTGAGAATATTCTCCCAGAATCACAGTGCGGCTTTCGCGCAAACAGAGGAACCACTGACATGGTCTTTGCCCTCAGACAGCTCCAAGAAAAGTGCAGAGAACAAAACAAAGGACTCTACATCACCTTTGTTGACCTCACCAAAGCCTTCGACACCGTGAGCAGGAAAGGGCTTTGGCAAATACTAGAGCGCATCGGATGTCCCCCAAAGTTCCTCAACATGATTATCCAACTGCACGAAAACCAACAAGGTCGGGTCAGATACAGCAATGAGCTCTCTGAACCCTTCTCCATTAACAATGGCGTGAAGCAAGGCTGTGTTCTCGCACCAACCCTCTTTTCAATCTTCTTCAGCATGATGCTGAACCAAGCCATGAAAGACCCCAACAATGAAGACGCTGTTTACATCCGGTACCGCACGGATGGCAGTCTCTTCAATCTGAGGCGCCTGCAAGCTCACACCAAGACACAAGAGAAACTTGTCCGTGAACTACTCTTTGCAGATGATGCCGCTTTAGTTGCCCATTCAGAGCCAGCTCTTCAGCGCTTGACGTCCTGCTTTGCGGAAACTGCCAAAATGTTTGGCCTGGAAGTCAGCCTGAAGAAAACTGAGGTCCTCCATCAGCCAGCTCCCCACCATGACTACCAGCCCCCCCACATCTCCATCGGGCACACAAAACTCAAAACGGTCAACCAGTTTACCTATCTCGGCTGCACCATTTCATCAGATGCAAGGATCGACAATGAGATAGACAACAGACTCGCCAAGGCAAATAGCGCCTTTGGAAGACTACACAAAAGAGTCTGGAAAAACAACCAACTGAAAAACCTCACAAAGATAAGCGTATACAGAGCCGTTGTCATACCCACACTCCTGTTCGGCTCCGAATCATGGGTCCTCTACCGGCACCACCTACGGCTCCTAGAACGCTTCCACCAGCGTTGTCTCCGCTCCATCCTCAACATCCATTGGAGCGCTCACACCCCTAACGTCGAGGTACTCGAGATGGCAGAGGTCGACAGCATCGAGTCCACGCTGCTGAAGATCCAGCTGCGCTGGATGGGTCACGTCTCCAGAATGGAGGACCATCGCCTTCCCAAGATAGTATTATATGGCGAGCTCTCCACTGGCCACCGTGACAGAGGTGCACCAAAGAAAAGGTACAAGGACTGCCTAAAGAAATCTCTTGGTGCCTGCCACATTGACCACCGCCAGTGGGCTGATAACGCCTCAAACCGTGCATCTTGGCGCCTCACAGTTTGGCGGGCAGCAGCCTCCTTTGAAGAAGACCGCAGAGCCTACCTCACTGACAAAAGGCAAAGGAGGAAAAACCCAACACCCAACCCCAACCAACCAATTTTCCCTTGCAACCGCTGCAATCGTGTCTGCCTGTCCCGCATCGGACTGGTCAGCCACAAACGAGCCTGCAGCTGACGTGGACTTTTTACCCCCTCCATAAATCTTCGTCCGCGAAGCCAAGCCAAAGAATGGAAAAAACACTTAGAACAGAGATGCATCAAATTTCTTCAGCCAGAGGGGGGTGAATCTGTGGAATTTGTTGCCACAAGCAGTTGTGTAGGCCGGGTCATTGGGTGTATTTAAGGGGGAGATTGATAGGTTCTGGATTAGCCAGGGCATGAAAAGTTATGGGGAGAAAGCCGGGCAGTGGGGAAATGGATCAGCTCATGATTAAATGGTGGGGCAGACTCAATAGGCTGAACAGCCTATTTCTAATCATATCTAATGGAGATCAGGGACAGTAGCCTGTCCCCAGGCCACTCTCTTTAACCCACCCATCCCTTTTCTCTCGCTGGGAGCCACCTCATCCCCAAGAGCCCTATTCACCAACCCTTCCCCAGCCCTGTACCCCCTCCTCTCCCCGACTATCATCGTCTCCCATCCCCATCCATCTCCTCACTGTCCCCCTGTTCCCCACCCCCTAACCATCCCCATCACCACCTGTCTCCTTACCGTCCCCCACTTCCCCCCAATCCCTCTTCACCCCCCCCAATGGGTCTGGGTCCCTCACCGTCCCTGACACACGACCCTCACCGTCCCCCCCGAACCTCACCGTCCCCCCCCGACCCTCACCGTCCCCCCGACCCTCACCGTCCCCCCCCCCCTGACCCTCACCGTCCCCCCCCGACCCTCACCGTCCCCCCCCCGACCCTCACCGTCCCCCCCCCCGACCCTCACCGTCCCCCCCCCGACCCTCACCGTCCCCCCCCCGACCCTCACCGTCCCCCCCCCGACCCTCACCGTCCCCCCCCCGACCCTCACCGTCCCCCCCCCGACCCTCACCGTCCCCCCCGACCCTCACCGTCCTCCCCCCCCACCCTCACCGTCCCCCCCCCACCCTCACCGTCCCCCCCCGACCCTCACCGTCCCCCCCCGACCCTCACCGTCCCCCCCCCGACCCTCACCGTCCCCCCCCCGACCCTCACCGTCCCCCCCCCGACCCTCACCGTCCCCCCCCCGACCCTCACCGTCCCCCCCCCGAACCTCACCGTCCCCCCCCGACCCTCACCGTCCCCCCGACCCTCACCGTCCCCCCCCCCCTGACCCTCACCGTCCCCCCCCGACCCTCACCGTCCCCCCCCCGACCCTCACCGTCCCCCCCCCCCGACCCTCACCGTCCCCCCCCCGACCCTCACCGTCCCCCCCCCGACCCTCACCGTCCCCCCCCCGACCCTCACCGTCCCCCCCCCGACCCTCACCGTCCCCCCCCCGACCCTCACCGTCCCCCCCGACCCTCACCGTCCTCCCCCCCCACCCTCACCGTCCCCCCCCCACCCTCACCGTCCCCCCCCGACCCTCACCGTCCCCCCCCGACCCTCACCGTCCCCCCCCGACCCTCACCGTCCCCCCCCCGACCCTCACCGTCCCCCCCCCGACCCTCACCGTCCCCCCCCCGACCCTCACCGTCCCCCCCCGACCCTCACCGTCCCCCCCCCGACCCTCACCGTCCCCCCCCGACCCTCACCGTCCCCCCCCCGACCCTCACCGTCCCCCCCCCGACCCTCACCGTCCCCCCCCCGACCCTCACCGTCCCCCCCCCGACCCTCACCGTCCCCCCCCCGACCCTCACCGTCCCCGACATCCCGCGTCGGTCACCGGGACCGCGTTTCCCTTCCCAAGACCTGCCCGCCGTCGCGGGCTGATGACGTCAGATGAAGAGACCGGCGAGCTGCTACCATAAAAGGAGATGCCTGTCACTCAACGAAGGGGCGGGACTAAGGGTGCCAAGTCCATGTGACCCGCAGCTGGTGACGTCAGATGGAGGGAAGGAGTGCTCACCCAAACTCTGGCCATACAGGCCCTTTGGCCCATTGATTCTGTACTGGCCCCATTGGCATTCTGGCCAAGTCTCACTTGCAGGCCCTTCCAATCCATGATAGGTCAAATGTCTCTGCAGTTCCCTCCACCGGCTCGTTCCTGATAACAACCACCCTCTGAGCAGAAGGTTAACCCTCAGATGCCTCTTTACCCACTTAAACCCCTACCCTCCACTTCCACAGCCAAGTCAAGTTTATTGTCATCTGATTGCACAGTACAACCCAATGAAGCAGCGCTCTCCGGTTCTTGGTGCAAAACACACAGACACACAACCAGACAACAAACACACAGACAAACAATACACACGCAGGACAAGTATTTAATCTATACAAATAAATAAATATTGTTTCATGGATATGAGAGTCTCGGGTGATTAGTGTGGGCAGTTCCATTGGTCGTTCAGCATTCTCACTGCCTGTGGGAAGAAGCTATTCCTCAACCTGGTGGTGCTGGCTCTGATCCTCCTGGATCTCTTCCCCAACTGGAGCAGCTGAAAGATGCTGTATGCAGGATGGAAGGGGTCCTCCATGATTTTTTCACTCCCTCTTCAGACAACAATCTCAGTAGATCATGTCGATTGGGGGGGGGGGGAAACAGTGACCCCAGTGATCTTCTCTGCCACTCTTCCTGTGGATTGACCTCTGATCCATTTCTCTGCAGCAACCAGACCACACTGTCATTCACCCAGCAAGGAAGCTCTTGATAGAGCTCCTATAGAAGGTTGACATGATGGTGGCAGGTAGCCTTGCCCACTTCAATCTTCTCAGGAAGTTCAGTCACTGTTGTGTCCACAATAGGTCACTAGTTAAGTGAACTCCAAGGAACTTGGTGCTCTCCTTTATCTCTGCTACAGAGTTGATGTGTAGTGGAGGATGATTGTTCCTGGTCCTCCTGAAGTCCACAATAACTCCTTCATTTTGTCCACATTGAGACTCTCACCCCATTTCACAAGATTTTCTACCTCTTCTCTCGATCATGGATCCAGGAAAACCACCACAAGTCTACAAGGTATCTGTACAATTGGTACATACACTGTGGACGGTGCGGTGGTGAAGAAGGCTTTTAGTATGCTGGTCTTTATAAATCAAAGCATAGAATAGAGGAGCTGGAAAGTGATGTTGAGACTGTTCAAGGCATTGGTGAGGCCAAATTTAGAAAACAGTGTGCAGTTCTGGTCACCGAATTATAGGAAGGTTATCAACAACCTCGAGAGAGTGCAGAGAAGATTAACAAAAATGTTACCTGGGTTTCAGAATCTAGATTACAAAGAAAGATTCAGCAAATTAGGTCTTTATTCCTTGGAGCGTAGAAGGTTGAGGAGGGGTTTGATAGAGGTATTTAAGATTATGAAGGGGATAGATAAGAGTCGATGTGGATAAGCTCTTTAAGGGTAGGAAAGACTGAAACAAAAGGTTATAAGTTAAGAGTTAATGGGCAAAAGTTTGGAAGTAACATGAGGGTGAACTTTTTCACTCAGCTGTGTGGAATGAGCTTCTGGGAGAAGTAGTGGCGGCAGGGTCAATTTTGTCATTTAAGGAAAAATTGGATATGTATATGGATGGGAGGGAATGGAGGGTTATGGGTAGGGTGGAGGTAGGTGGGTCTAGAGGAGTGGACAGTTCAGTGCAGACTAGAAGGGCCAAGATGGCCTGTTTCCATGCTGTAATTGTTCTATGAATATTCATTATTATTTTATTTCCCATTTACCTTTGTGGCGTCTTATTTTTTCTTAATTGTGTTTCTGTTTTTTACATAAACTGCAGGTGCAGCAGGTAAGACTTTCAATGTATCTGCACATTGTACCTGAGCATTTGACAATAAGCTTCATTAATTTATCCATGTGTTGCAGTGGAGTCCCTCCAACTAGTGACCTATCGTGGACACACAACATCTTGTCATTTGTCAGGAAGGTGCAACAGTGACTGCACCTCCTATGGAGACTGAAACGGGAAAGGCTACCGGCCACCATCATGTCAACCATCTACAGGAGCTCTGTCGAGAGCATCCTGGCCAGTTGCATCACAGTGTGGGTATAGCTGCGGCAGAGAAATGGATCAGAGATCAATCCATAGGACCATAGGAGTGGTAGAGAGGATCACTGGATTCTCTCTCCCCACCATCGATGTGATCTACCGGGATCATTGTCTGAAGAGGGCTCGCAAAATCACTGAGGACCCCTTCCACCCTGAACACAGCATCTTTCAGCTGCTCCCATTGGGAAAGTGATTCAGGAGGATCAGAGCCAGTACCACCAGGCTGAGGAACAGCTTCTTCCCACAGGGAGTAAGAATGATGAACTGCTCACATTAACCCTCCAAGACTCTCATATCCATTTATTTATTGATATGGGTGAAATATTTGTCTTGCATATATATTGTCTGTCTGGTTGTGTGTCTGTGTATTTTGGACTGAGGACCAGAGAACACTGTATTGTCAAGCTGTACTTGAACAATCGGATGACTTGATTTAATGACATCTTGCTGTGATTCAGTCCATGAATTCTTGGGTGCACTGGCCTGACAGAAAGTCTCAATCGCCTTTTCTCCCATTGAGTCTACATCACGTCTACCTGTGGTGTTACAAAGCCTCAGACTTCTCCCTATCCATCAACTCTGCTTTTTGTCTTGATATTTGTGCCTTTACCCGTAGAGAACAGTTAACTTGGTTTATATTTGAAAACTTTACTCAAACATTTCTCTTTCCTAAGTCCACAAATTTAACATTCTGAACAACTCTTCAGAAATAAGTGAGATGGAATTACAAAGGATACATTCTGATAGTACGTGCTGTGGTGAAATTGTATCCAAAACCTGGACTCTTGCTCTGGAGTTGTTCAAATCCCAACACAATCACTGAATAACTTAAATTCAGTTCATTGCAGCCAACCCAGACCCCAGTTTAGTTCAAATCCTCAGCAGCTGGAGCCCAGATCCAAACCTCCGACATGAGGGCCCTTCAGGAGAGAAATGTGTCATCCCCACCGAGCCTGACCTTTATGTGACAATTCCAATCATCTGCCATAGTAATGACCTCACCACTTAGTTGAACCAAACCATCTTATTCACTACCACCTTTTTGAAGACTGTCAGGTATGGGAACTCACACCAGGATGTCGGCTTCTGGAGACGGGATCATTTGGAACTGGGATTCGAGAGGATGCTGAGGGCAAGGAGGCCTCCTGAAGGGCCCTGGGCGCTGATCGGGTCGGAGGTTTGGATCTGGGCTCCAGCTGCTGAGGATTTGAACTAAACTGGGGTCTGGGCGGCCGTGGGAGCCCTGGAGGCAAATACACAGACACTTTGCTTCTCTTTCTCTGAGTGTAAGGGGCACCGGACAACGCTAATGGTGAATTTTTGCCTGCCTTGTGGCAGACTGAAGGCAATTTCGTGCTATGTTACATTCCTGTTTTATTACACTAATATCCCGAAATGAATGAAAATTATCTTGCAGTGTTTTCACCAACAGGTGACTTGGCCCTCCTGATAGCTTCTTCCTCCTGATGAAATAATCTTCACCACATTTCTCTTCACCTCTGGTCCAGGGAAACATTGTTTTCATGTGTAATTAAATGACACTTTCCAGAGATTCATTCCAATAAAATAAGATTCAGTTATTGGATGTGAGTTACACACAACCGGAGGTTTTATTCAATATTGTTCAGCAGACGAACACAGTCTATATGTCACCTCATCTACGTCAATCATTTTACTGGACAACGAAGATTTTACTTCCTGAACATTTTTGGCTGCTGATCATGGAAATCACCTTAAACTTTCCTATCACGTACTAATTTTTAGATATAACCTATTTTTGTGATTTCCTGTCATATTTTAAGTTGACTTGTATATTGGTTAGTGTAGTGTATATGTCTTCATATTTTAATGTAACTTATATTTATGTAAATCTGCTCTGTGGTCCTGGAGAAACGCTATCTCGTCTTTACCGTGAGAGCGAGGTGTGAATGATAAATAAAGGTGACGAATCGATGTGAGTGGCAGTAACCTGTGCCCTTGCCCACCAGTGGAAGGAGCCTTCATCAGCAGGGATGTGGAGATGCCTCTTGTCCCAGCGTTGACTCTTGACCCGGTGTCGGGACCCAAACCTCAGAGCTGCTTCTGTGATCACCACAGAGGGAGGCGGAAGATGGGCACAGCCGTATGCGGTGACGGTTCGCCAAGCAGTAATGAAGCAAGTCCGTCAGCAGCAGAGCCGTGACTCCCACGCTGTACAGCACCACCGCAGCCATTAGGCCATAGTCACTGGAGGGGGAGAGAGCGGGAGAGTGAGCACCAACCGACACAGTTTGACAACCTCCCCCCAACCCTGCCCAGGGCCATGGGGATCGGTGCTACCCAAGCAGAGGGAGGCCGAGATCTCAGCCCTGACCCTAGTCATGGTTCAGTGCTCCAGGGGGATGGGGGGTGGGGGGGAGCATGGCCAGTCACCACTGACTTCAAGCAGGCTGGATGTGGAGGTGGGGATGGCTCCAACAGGCAGCTCACAGCTGGGGAACATCTGCTGACCAACACCCTTTTGACGCCATCCTACCCCTCCCAGACCCACCACCCAATGTCATCTGCTCCCCACCCTACTCCCACCACCCTCACCCCACCCTCCACCACCCTCATCCACCTCACACCACCCCCACTCCCTTCCCACCACATCCCCTCCCTCACTGCCACCTCACCCCACCCCCACCCCAACCATCTCCCCTATCCCACTCCTACCTCCTTCCCTCACTCACCCTCCCCAACCCCACCCTCCCTGCAGCCCCAACCTCTCCCTTTAACCCACCATCTCCCCTCCTCCGACCCCCATCCCACTCTCACTACCTCCTACCCCATCCTACCTTCACCCCCTCACTCTCACTACCTTCTGCCCCTTCCCATCCTTCCCCCCCCCCACCATCTGCCCCATGCCAACTGATCTCTCTTTCTTTAACTCCGCTCCTGAACTGGCCCATACTTGTACTACATACGAGATGTCTGATTGGGGTGCCCGCAAAACATCATGCCATCGCTGCATCTTGGCACAGGTGACAATAATCTTGAACTTGAACAAGCAATTTTAAGGTCATGGGTCAGCCAAAATGTCCCCAGGGTGAGACAACATGGAAACAGGGTTTGTGAACTATCGAATCCACACCAGCTGTGGTTTACACTAATCCTGCACAGGCCCCGCGGTCACTGAATGGTGTGGCCCACAGGATGGGTTACCTCTTCCCCTGCCTGTCTGAGCCCACAGTCCACCTGAACTACTCACGGATTGCATCACCAATCCGTATGGTTAACCCCCCCACCAACACCCGAACCCTCTGCAGCAGCCAGCATTCCCTATGGGACTATGTGGGAGAAAGTGTTCAGCATGGACTGTGGCGGTGGGGGGGGGGGCAAATGGCCTGTTTCTGTGCTGTAATTGTTACACTGTGATCAACAAACCCATACATACATGGGGCTCCTGGCAGCCACAGTCTGGTTGATTCTCATCATGCTCTGAAATTCTGACTTGCTGCAGCAGTACTTCAGGGTCTGGTTACTCTGTCGACAGCAGTAACTCTGTCTCCTCTCATCATTCAGCCGTGGGCAGTGGAATCCAAAGTGATACGTTCCTGCAGCATCCAAATACGGCTCACAGGTCCCACACTTCACGGAGGAAACTGGGCAGGGAAGGGTTAATTGTCACATCATTGTTCGTACTGACAGACTCGTGGCCTAATTGTGATTTGGGAGAGTCTGGTTCACAAGGCCGGGGATATTTAGTCACCTAATGAGAGGAAGGGTATCACTCAGAGAGAAAGAGTACAGAGAAGGTTCACTAGGATGTCCCTGGGACTTCAGGGACTGAGATACAGGGAAAGATTAAACAGGTTCGGACTATTCCCTGGAACATAGAAGAATGAGGGGAGGTGTTTAAAATTATGAGGGGGACAGACAGAGTAAATGTAGGTCAGCTTTTTCCCCCACTGAGATACAGACCAGAGGACATGGGTTAAGGGTGAAAGGAGAAATGTTTAGGGAGAACATGAGGGGGAATTTCTTCACACAGAGAACGGTGGGGGTGTGGAACAAGCTGCCAGCTGGAGTGGTGAATGTGGGCTCAATTTTAACATTTAAGTATGTGATCAGGTACGTGGTTGGGAGGGGTATGGAGGGCTATGGACTGGGTGCAGGTCGGTGGGACTAGGCAGAATAGTAGTTTGGCACAGAGTAGAAGGGCCGAAGGGCCTGCTTTCTGTGTTGTAATATTCTATGGTTCTGAAGTGGACAATAAAAAAGATGCATTCTAGTCATGTGCAGAGAGTACAGCCAGATGACTGCAGGTGGCATCGGTCAGACAACACATCCAACTCAGGTCATGCTTCTGCCCTCGTCTCCAAATGAGGCAAGAAATTCCACTGAAGATGACAACCACTTTCCTTCAGCCAAGATCTATCCGTAAATCCACATCTTGGAGGGATTGAGGTTGAGAAGTCCCTCAAATGACACAAGTGGCCACGTACAACAAATGACTGACAGAACCAGTAACACTGACTGACACCACGAATATAAAGAGCTTTCCACTTTCTCCTTCTCAAAAAATATATTTATATGATGAATAACATTTAAAAAGCCATTTGTGAAACATTGTGTAAAAATGGTTCTGAAATAGGACTTCAAAAAGTGGTCATGGAGCAGGTTGGATTGGAACATTGGGGAATTCCGAGATGTGAAAGGTGTTGGTGGTAAAACCGCTTTCTCTACTCACCTGTTGCCAGTAACCCACAGAGCAGCAAAATCTGGAACTGTTTGGAGTGCGACAATTTGTAACTCCCACACCCTGGGCGCCTACTTTTCATCCCAAATGCCGGGACCAAACCCTACAACAAAGTAAACCATTTACTTCCTGTCTACTCACTCACCACTTCCACCTGTGACCTGACTTCTTGCGGCCAGGTGAAGTTGCACGTAAAGTGGGCAATTGTAGTTAACAGACAGACATATAAAGACACAAGGAGGAGTCAGCCACCTGCCCCATCGATCCTGCACCACCATTCAATGAGCTCACATGAATACAGCTGAAAAAACACCATCAATGCTGGGGGACGGTAATTACAACATGACAGTTATGTGATACATGTTAGCATAGAATTGCAGAAATAATCTTAACAAATTGAACCAATCTCGATCTGATGATGGGCTCATCTCCACCTACCTGTCTTTTCCCCATATCCTTTAATTCCCCTAAATATCGACCCAACCTTTTCTTAAATATATAGCAGATAAACAGGCCTTTGGGCCCATTATGACCATTGACCCTGGCACTTCATCTGCTCGTCTAAATGCGCCTACCCTCTTTCTCAGGTAGTACATTCCAAATTCCAATCGCGCTCTGAGTGAAAAAGCCCTCCCCCAATCCACCCTCACTGTCCTTTCTTTAAATCCGGGTCCTCCGCCACGGGGAAATATTGCTTGTTATTTTCTCTCTCTCTTTTGGTTCCTCAGAAACTTAACACGGAATAAAGGGTTGTTGACCCCCCCCCCCCATCTGTAATTCCGGACCAATCAAAACTTTGATGTGTTATTAGTTTATCTCTCAACTATATGGCAGTCATGAAGATGTGGAATATGCTCAAAAGCACACCAGGGTGTGCTTGAACCCTGAGATTGGTTCAATTTGTTAAGACATACGTTTAAGATTATTTCTGCAATTAACTGCTATGCTAACGTGTATCACATAACTGTCATGTTGTAATTACCGTCCCCCAGCATTGATGGTGTTTTTTCAGCTGTATTCATGCTTGTTTTCAAACAACCAAAGGCCCACTTGAACAGATAGACATTTGAAAGCTCTAGGGATAAGAGGGCAGCAGGGAACTAGGGCAGAATGGAAGTTAAGTCCCTGAACATCATGTTGAATTATTGGGGTAGGAATGAGGGGCTGAACGGCCTACTCCTGCTTCTGTCTTCTAGTGTTCATGAACATCCTTGGTGACTTCTTGCAGTCCTTACCCCATTAGTGACCAGACAAACTTTTCCCCAATACCCTGATGAAGGGCTCAAGCCCAAAATGTTGGTTCTGTACCTTTATCTTTGCTGTATAAAGGACACCGTTTGACCTGCTGAGTTTCTCCAATTGAGTTTTTACTTCGACCGCGGTGTCTGCAGACTCTCATGTTGGAACACCCCTTCCCCAGTGGAACATGATTAAATGTCACCTCAGAGGGAATCAGCGTTGATGCAGAGTGACGTTCCAGACATAGTTCCTAACATTTGGCCTCGTGAATGAATGTTAGCTCACAAGCATCCCCTTGTCCCCAAAGGGCCTCTCCTCGCACTCCATTATTCTTTGAAGCAAAAATACCTTTTCATATAATGAATGTGCCATTTCTACATCGGTTTGTTCCTGTTCTGTTTTGTTTTGGTTCTGATTTATTTGCGTTTCTAGGAATGATTTCACCTGCAGATTCTGAAATCCTCTCTGCTGCACAGGGAGTTGTTCTCCATCTGAACACCTTCCAACAATGTCACGTTATTTTGCATGTTAAGGCGTAACTTTTAGTATTAGTTTTCAATCTAACAATGAGAAATTGCTTGGAAAATATGCTGAAAAAAATGAAAGGGTTTAGTGTGCAATTTGTCAACATATAAAATCCCTGAAGTTACAGGCTATGCCAGGCTTGTCTCATTTTCATTCCCACATTGAACACCGCTACCGCTGTACCAGTCAGTGATGCAAATCTTTAATCACTTTGCAAAGTGTGAGAACTTCTTTACAGCAAGAAGCACAGTCACAAGAAGCTAGTCTCACCCCCGAGAGAGTCTGCTCTGCTATGTGGCTTACACGTCATAAATCTATATCTCTACCATCAGACCTCCCCCTTGGGTTTTTAGAACATTCTAATAGACTGCTCCGTATCCCTTAAAATTTTCTTGGGATTTGTTAATCAGGTCGTGTCTCTTAACGCTAAAATATGGAGCCGTTGTTGTTCTTCAATCTTGCTGAACGACCAAAACCTACCATGGAACGTTCCTATTATTTTAGTCTCTACTTTAAAACTTGCATTCTAATGTCCGCCTCCTCTCTGCGCCCCCCCCCCCCCACCCGGTGACCCAGAGATTTACCAGCCTCAGCCATAAGCTCTTTTCCACCTTTGTTCTGGGTGAGCTCCCTTCAAAACCTGAGGGGCGCTTACAACAACCAGTCATTCCCTGTTCACTGCCAATACTTTTGTTCTTTTTTAAATTTGGCATTAATTTGCTTTGTTGAAATTCTTTGGCAGGATTTGGATCATGGTCCAGCAACAACCACTGACCCTGCCATTCCTTGGAGAGGGACAAGACTCAGTTATTGTCATGTCATAAAACAGAAAATGTAATTTTACACACAATTTCCCTTTTGTCTGCCTGGAGCCTCCATGTTGAGGCAATCAGGATGAAGGCTCACCAGTGGCTATACTCTGTGGGATGTTTGAGGAGATTTGATCAGTCACTGAAGACTCTCGTAAACTTCTACAGGTGTACGATGGAGAGCATTCTGCCTGGTTGTATCACTGTCTGGTACAGCAGTGCCATCTCTCAGGACAAGAAAATCTCCAGAGGGTCGTTACCTCAGCTCGCTACATCACAGCCTTTAGTCCATTGAGGACAATTCCACAAGAGGCGGTGTCTGAAGAAAGCAGCCTCTATCCTCAAGGACCCCCACCACCCAGGCCAGGCCCTCTTCACTCAACCATGGGGAAAAAGTTCCCATCGGCTCAAGGGCGGCTTCTTCCCCTCCACCATCAGATTCCTGAATGAACAGTGAACCACAGACCCTTGCCTTACTTTTCATTCCCTATTTTTTTTACAGTAATGTTGTAAGAGGGTTATACTATGAACGTCTGCCCTGTGATGCTGCGGCAAACCCCAAATTTCACGACTTGTTCATGAGAATAAGTTCTGATTTGCCAGGCGCCCTTCCAGTCAGACAGGGGTTCTTCACATCCACGTTAAGTCCTCCCTTACTCTCCACAGAGCACCGATGACAGAGAGAGGATCCGCTCAGAATCACTGAGTGTCCTGGAACTCTCTTCCTTTGCAGAAATGGAGAGATTCCGAAGCAGCAGGAGGTTGGTGGAAGGTCACTGGTGGCCACTCAGCCCCGAGAATTAAATGCAACCTCTCCCGTTCGCGAACCTGGATCCAAGTCGCTATTTCAAGAGTTCAACCATAGGCGCTGATTGAACACACAGCGCTGGAGAAACCCCGCAGCTCAAAGTCCTTTCCATGGGAAAGAGAGATATAGAACGGACGCTTCGGGCTTGAGCCCTTAACCGAGGGAGTTTGCCTTGTGCCGTTGAATTCAAGGAGGGTGCGAGAGGGTCGAAGCCCAGTCGTCCACCCCCCAAGGCTGTTCTGCAACTCTGCTTACCAGTCTGAGCGGCCGCCTCTTCGTCCAGCCTGGACCGCGTCTCGGCGCGGATCCTCCGCTTGGCACGGATGCAGCGGGAAGAGCTTCGTGTCCGGGTCTCAGGTTCATCGCCACGGCAGCCAGCGAGGAACCTCTCCGGCCGCTCCAATCTCTTCGGCAACCGGCACCGTCCCAGGGAGAGGGGAGTGACGGCACCGTCCCAGGGAGAGGGGAGTTACGGCACCGACCCAGGGAGAGGGGAGTGACGGCACCGACCCAGGGAGAAGGGAGTGACGGCACCGACCCAGGGAGAGGGGAGTGACAGCACCGTCCCAGGGAGAAGGGAGTGACGGCACCGTCCCAGGGAGAAGGGAGTGACGGCACCGTCCCAGGGAGAAGGGAGTGACGGCACCGTCCCAGCGAGAGGGGAGTGACGGCACCGTCCCAGGGAGAAGGGAGTGACGGCACCGTCCCAGGGAGAAGGGAGTGACGGCACCGTCCCAGGGAGAGGGGAGTGACGGTACCGTCCCAGGGAGAAGGGAGTGACGGCACCGTCCCAGGGAGAGGGGAGTGACAGCACCGTCCAGGGAGAAGGGAGTGACGGCACCGTCCCAGGGAGAAGGGAGTGACGGCACCGTCCCAGGGAGAGGGGAGTGACGGTACCGTCCCAGGGAGAGGGGAGTGACGGCACCGTCCCAGGGAGAAGGGAGTGACGGCACCGTCCCAGGGAGAGGGGAGTGACGGCACCGTCCCAGGGAGAGGGGAGTGACGGCACCGACCCAGGGAGAAGGGAGTGACGGCACCGACCCAGGGAGAGGGGAGTGACGGCACCGTCCCAGGGAGAGGGGAGCCCCGGGTTAAGGTGGAGTCTGGCTCAGACTTGCCACGTCGAGGGGAACTGCGGTTCAAACCCCGGCAAACTGGCTGGCTCCTGGTGGGACAGGATGCGAGCGAGGCTGGCAAGGTCCCATCCCTGGGTCCCTGGCAGTGACCCAGAAATCCCACTAACCTTGTGGTTCTCAACTACCTCCCCCTCGCACATATCACCTTAACTCCCCCAGGTCCAGGACCAACTGCTCCCCCTCCACCACCAGACTCCTCAACAATAATCTCCATCAGGGTCTCGAACTTGTGCACTTCTCTGATGCAGAGTTTGATTACTTTCTTTCTTTGTTTACTTGTATAAGCTGAGTAGATTTTTTGCACTATTAATAAGTGGAAATTCTGCCGCGCCGGCGGGAAAAAGAACCTTGGGGTTGTGTCTGATGCACTCAGGAGATGATTGTGGAGAAACCAAAAGGCTTTGATTCACTTGAGAACACAGCACATCCATCCTGTTGAGCTGTCCTGCACTGAGTTGCAGGGGGCCACAGGTACAACCGACCAATAGGCTTGCTTGACTAGATCATTATACATGACAGCCATTGACCACAATGTGGTGGCAATAAATCTGAAATCTGCACACAAGGGGCAATCGACTGAGCCCAAGTCGATGGGCTCTGGCCCAAAACGCAGGTCACCCTTTACTTCCTCCAGATGCTGCGTGACCTGCTGAGTTTCTCCAGCACGTTTGTGGATTGCAGCAAACACCCCATCACATCTTAGGGATGTGGGCAGAACTGAAGAACCAAGATTAGAGCCACGTGGTCATGGGGAGAACATCCAAACGGCACTGCTGGAGTGGAGGCCGCGATCCCGTGCTTGGAGATAATGGCCTTGCTCTGGTCAATGGAGGGGATCACAAGTTTGAGAGATTCAAACTAAGTTATTCTGGGAAGTTGTCATCGTGCATTCCACGGCGACAGGCATCTTAGCTACTCTTCATTGGTGGATGGAGTGCCAAGTAAACTCACTGTGTTGCCCTGCGCGGAGCCAACCCTCATGGATATTGCACTTGTCCACTGGAGTGCATTGTCAAGCTCAGGAATGGAGTCTTGTCAACAATACAAAGCTGTGCAGAGTTGTTACTGAATTCTCTGCCATCAGCTCTTTTCCTCAAACACGTCCCCCATCTCACTTGTCAGGAAGGGCAACAGCGACTGCACTTCCTGAGAAGACTGAGGTGGGCAAGGCCACCATCATGTCAACCTTATACAGGAGCTCTATTGGGAGCGTCCAGGCCGCTGCATCACAGGGGGGAACGGCTACTTCAGAGAAATGGATCAGAGGTTAATCCATCGGACCATAAGAGTGGCAGAGATGATCACGGGTGTTTCCCTCCACTCCTACCCCTTTCCCAGATTGTTGTCTCAAAAGGGCGTGCAAAATCATTTAAGACCCCTTCCACCCCACACACAGCATCTTTCAGCTGCTCCCATCAGGGGAAGGGGTACAGGAGGATCAGAGCCAGCACCACCAGGCTGAGGAACAGCTTCTTTCCACAGGCCGTGAGAATGATGCACGCCCAAAGGAACAGCTCACACTGACCCTCCATGACTCTCATATTCACAAAATAATATTTATCTATTTATAGATGCATTGTTTGTCTGTATGTATGTGTTATGTCTGGGTGTGTGTCTGCGTGTTTTTGCACTGAGGACCAGAGAACGCTTCTTCGCTGGGTTGTTCTTGTACAATCAGGTGACAATAAACCTGACGACTCATTATCCTACAGATACAGAAACATATTTGAAATTTATGAGCAATTCCTTTCAATGAAAGAAGTCTGACATCAGCCCGTTTTTTTCTCCAAATATGGTTTTTGAATAAATGCCTCTCCCAATTCTTCACTTCCTGTCATCCATTGGCTCCCTCACCCTAATGCTCCTTCTAACTTGTACCCTCTTCTGATTCACCAAATTACCAGGCAAATATTAATTCCTCCTTCTGACAAGTTCCACCTCACCATAACGATGTGAGAACACTGTCATCACTGAATACGTCTGAAAAGTAATCACTACTTTAATGGAGAGGATGAGGTGAAATTAATTCTATGGGTTGGCCCTGGGGATGTCGATTGGAAGAGTTAAAAAGAGCTGTAAGGTGGGCTGACATGGTGAGAAATTATTTGGGGGTTTATGATGATACAGGGCGGTCTCCAGACACTGGAATAGCAAGACTGATTTTCACTGCTGCCAAAGAGAGTTGAAATGAATAGCTTTAAAAGGAGTGCAACATGATGGTGATTGTCGTAAAAACACAGAAATGGTGGAGGATCTCACTGTCAAAGTATATTACCGAAGTTTCGGGCCTGAGCCCTTCTTCAAAGTATAGGCAAGAAGCAGGCAGACATCTAAATAAAGACTGAGGCGAGAAAGAGGGAAGAATGGGGGAGGAGTCCAAACTAACAAACAAAAGGTGTTGATTGGATATGATAAGAGGTGAGAATTGATTTTGGCTCTGTGAAAGGAGACAGGGGAAAAGAGAGAGAGAGGGGGGAAAGGAGATTGGTATGAAGATGGTGGGGTGGGGGGGGGGGTTGGGACTGGAGTGAAGGTTAGAACGGGTCGAGAGGGAAATGTTGACATTAATGTCAGCATTGATGGAGTTGGCTGAATAATTTGCTTCCCATTGACTGCATTCCATACACATCTTTCAATCCTGACAGCATTTATAAAAAAAGATTTCCATTTCAGCTTTCACACGACTGTCAACTTCATTATATTGACCTTATTCACAATCACAGGATGATTGACATTTAGCCGACTGAAATGATAAGGAAAGGTTACAAATACACTTCCCTTGATCTGACCGTAACAAACAAAATTGAACAGATGTGCAACCTTTGCAGAGAACTAGAAGTAATTTAGGTGTAAGGATTGGACGACTATCACATTTTTACAGATAGTAGAGATGAGCCCATCATCAGATCAGCCATGATCACATGGAACGGCAGAGCAGATTTGACTGGCCGGATGGCCGACCCCTACTCCTATTTCTTAAGTTCTTATGACTGGACCCCAACCCAAGTTTTCCCTCCCCAATGCAGTGAATGCCAACTTTCACTGGAGTAAAATTTCCAGGAACACCAGAACAACACCTAGAACTCCCACGGAAATGTAATACTTGAAGTTTTTCAGCCCAAGAGCCCCGTGCTAGCTCGTTGGAAAAACAATACACTTTGCTCGTTCTTATGGTACTGTAACTTTTTAAAATGGGTTGAGGTTTTAACAAAAATAAAATGTGTTACTGTTCATCCACCTTTCACAAAGGTCAAAGCTACTTAACCAAAACTCCACTTTCCTACTCAATCCCAGATTTCACATCATTCAAAAATCTATTAAATTTGAAAGCTGGTGTAGGGAATTCCAAGGATTTACAACCCCCAAATGAATCCAAAAGGGCCAGCGTGAGAATGTATCTTAAAATATTGGCGATGATTCAGCAAGGTGAAGGTTGATTGTGAAGTTTACTTGGCAAAGACAGTAGACAATTGACCATTGGGTAAGGGGTGCAGTATAACGAGTCCTAGAAACATGTATTTACATGGAAATGTTTCTGTGTAATTATGTTCAAATGTTCTGGAAAGCTGAAAGTTTGTAGAAATATGCAACCCATGAGCCACATGCCAGACTCCCTAGCTGCAGGTGGCAATGCCTCTTGCTGTAACAAGAGTTCTCGCGCTTTGCAAAGCAACCATAAATTTGTAGCCGTATTTGCATTCGCTTGTTAAGTAATCTTAAGTCTGCTTTAACAAGCCCTTAAATAAGTTTAATTCCAGACAGTTCAGTGCAGGATACTTGTTGAATCACCTTCAAGATTATACACGAGTTGTGCTAAATGGTCTCCTGCTGAATTTCCACTGCTACGAACAATTCTCAAGGCTTCTCCACTTACCACTCTCTGTCAACCAGCTTCACATTATTGCCTTCTGCCAATGCTCAAGTGACTGTATGGAATAATTTTCCATGTTTACAGAGAACAGTGGTAACTAACAACAAACATGGAATGCATTAATGCCATCATGAGAAGGAAATCTGGAGAAATGACACCCCTCTCTGCCACTGTAAACCACTCAGTAAGAGAAATGTGTCGTTCTGAGTGGATTTCACACTTGAAGATCAACGACCCTATTACTGATGGTTGCCAAACATAAACCAGCTAGATGGGAGTCACTGGTTATCAATGTGTTTAATGACGGACGGCACCCCACCTCCAATACCATTACCATTACAGACTAGGTTGAGTACTGGTAGAATGCCCCCATTTGTTGTTTGTCATCTATATCAATGATCTGGATGATAATGTGATCAATTAGATCAGCAAGTTTGCAGACGACACTAAGATGGGACATGTGGTGGACAGTGAAGGTTTGCAGAGAGACCTGGACCAGCTGGGAAAATGGGCTGAAAATGGCATATGGAATTTAATGCAGACAAGTGTGAGGTTTTGCATTTTGGAAGGACAAACCAAGAAAGGATGTATACGGTAAATGGTCGGGCCCTGAGGAATGCGGTAGAACAGAGGGTACTGGAAACAGACACATTATTCCCTGAGAGTGGGGTCACAGATAGATAGGGTTGTAAAGAAAGCTTTTGGCATATTGGCCTTCATAAATCGAAGTACTGAGTATAGGAGTCGGGATGTTATGGTAAAGTTGTATAAGACATTGGTGAGGCCAAATCTCCATAAGCCTGGAGTTTCCCCAGATCAGGTTACGTGTAAGAACAATGCCAGAGGAAAGGGGGAACCTGGTTACATGATTGGTTCACATAATCATCCCATTTGCAGATGAATAATGTGTAGCTTAATCCTGATAGGGTGATACTTGTCACATGGGGGGAAAGTTTCTTGATTGGTCAATCTGATTGTGGCGGGGTAAACAAATTGATGTTCGGTGATCTGCTGGATCCGGGGAGGGGGAACATGATGGACATCCCACCAAACTTGTGTGTACATAAAGGAATATAGTGGACCCCTTATCTGCAGTTTCAGTTACCCGCGGTCAACCGTGGTCCAAAAATATTAAATAAAAATACCAGAAATAAACAATTCATAAGTTTAAATTTGAGCACTGTTCTGAGTAGCGTGATGGGATCTCACACTGTTCCACCCAGGACATGAATCATCCCTTTGTCCAGCGTATTCACGCTGTATGAGCTACCTGCCCGTTAGTCATTTAGTAGCCGTCTCGGTTATCAGATCAACTGTCGTGGTATCGCAGCGCTTGTGTTCAGGTAACCCTTTATTTCTATTGTCCTATTTTATTATTAGTTATGGTGCCTAATTTATAAATTAAATTTAACATAGTATTTATGTATAGGAAAAATCAGAATGTATATAGGTACCATCCGCAGTTTCAGGCATCCACTGGAATCTGGGAACATATCCCCTGCATTCAGGGGCGAGCGACTGTTCTGGGAAACTAAAGTGTCCGAGTCCTCCCTTTCTGACTGCCTTGGACCTGGATGAAGGGGGTCGATATTGATTACTCATTGGATTCTGGGCTTCATTACGTTCCTGCCTAGCATCCGATAATTCACCGAAGGGCATGATTAAAAATAAAAGCTGGCATCACCTCAGGGAGGAGAATCTTTACAGGAGATTCATGAATAGAACCATAGTACATGACAGCACAAAAAAAAGGCCATTGCCTCGTCTCACGGATTTTCACCCAGTCCATATCCCACCCATGCACCTGACCAAAATGTTCTTAAATGTTAAAATTTAAATTGCTGAATACTGCAAATGCTGGAAAAATCTCAGATCAGGAAGCAGCATGGAGAGAGAAGGAGAGTTGGTGCCTGTTACCTTTCATCCAAAATGGGAAAAGATAGAGACCCAATTTCAAGAGGACAGCGACCTATTGCGAACATTGTTCTTTTCGCCCTATCTGAAACTTTAAATTTAATTTAATGTAATAACCAACTTTTCCAAGTTCTGGCAAAAGGTCAACGACTTGAAACACTGACCTCGCTTCTCTCTCCACTGCGGCTGTTTCCTGATCTGCTGAACATGGCTACCCTTTTCTTCAGTTTTCATTGCATCCTTCCAGCATCTGCAGTTTTCTTTTTCCAAAACTAATTGGCACGCATGGAGTTAGTTGAACACGTTCTAACAGGAAGAATGCAAGAGTTAAGGGACATTTGCAACGGACACGACAGGCTCTAGCTAGAAGAGGCTGATGGCAGCTGGAAAAATGGATCTGCTCATCCAGATTCAAACTTTTGCTTGAGTGTCACTTGTAATCTCAACCTGTCAAGGTTGGATGTATTACTGTTCATGAAAATATAAGTCGTGGAAAAAGAAAAAGAACCAACTTTTCAGGTCGGAAACCCTAACAATCTGTTGTGTACCTGCATACTGATCTTTTGTTCATCAAGCATTTGATTCCCAAGCCTCTATATTTTCCCACCTCCACTTGATCTTTGCTCACTCACTTAGCCCATCTCTATCCCCTTATAGCTTCTTGTGTTCTCTCGACAATTTTCTTATCTTGCATCATCTGCAATTTAGGAACCATTTCAGTGGCTTTTATCCAGTCAGTTGTATGAATTTTAAAAAGGTCCCAGCACTGATCCCTGTAGCACATCAGTTTCTCTTTAGTTTCAGATTTTTATCCACAATATTACCTCCTCCTCCAATCTCCCTTAATAACCTCTGAGGTGACTCCGAGAAATGTGAGGATAATCGACCAGTTCCCCCTTTACCCACCACTCGTTATCTCTTCACACAACTCCGATAAATCATTCAAACGCACTATCCCTTTTATAAATCATGTTGTCTCTGCGCCCGATTATGTTTTTAAAAATGTAGTCGTTGCACAGTAATAGGCCCTTCCGGTCCATGAGCCTGTGCTGCCCAAACACCCCAATTCACCTACAACTCCCGTACGTTTTTGAACAGTGGGAGTAAACAGGAGCACCTGGAGGAAACCCACGCAGATAAAGGGAGAACATACAAGCTCCTTACGGACAGCACTGGATTCGAACCCAGGTTGTTGGCACTGCATCAGCCATGCACTAACCACTCACTTTGAAGTTTTCTCAGTGCTTGGGTGTAACACCTCTTTAATGCCACGAGTTTATGGTGGGGCCCTTTTCTATCTGAGTGGTGAAAGCCAGAAATGGAAGTGAGCTCCATTCACCAAAACCCAAACAGAAAGCGGCAGCAAGATTCAGGCAGCACCATTAGAGGGAGAAATGTTCTTTTCCTTCTTTCCCCACAGATCTGCGCATTGTCAACTTTAGGTCTCCAGCATTGCAATGTTTTGTACTCTCTCTTTGGTCTCCAGCTCCAGGTGCACAAAGCTCACAATCCACAGTACCCACTTTCTCTGAAGTTTTATTGAGTATTTGCAACTGTGTTTTGCGCCGACAAAAATGCAACTCTCACAGTGGAAAATCAAATACCCCCCAAGTTCAGGCAATACTGCCGGCAGCAGGAGACGGCGGTCCGATTCCATCAGGAGAATTGTGGGTCTTTTTCAGAAACGGAGGATGGTTGAATCTAGACTTTCATAAAGTAGCCCCTAAACTGAAGATATTACAACAAAAACACCAGGCAACTGCAGCAAATAGGATATGATTCTTGTATAAAGGGTCGGTACCATGGTAATAAACAAATGAATTGATCGACCTTTAACTTGCCCTCTTAGGCAGTGCCAAATGACTCTCAACGAGTGTGAGGCTCTACCCCAAGCTTCAGGTTCAGCTCCAATGAGCTTCTCCAACATTTCCCCTTTGAAAGGACGGAGACAAAAGTTGACCTGCTAAAGTGAAGACATTAAAATTCCAGCCCCATTTCGGGAAGCCTGGTTCTCATCAGTGCAAGAAAAAAATTCCTTTAGAAGATCAGTCAATTAAATTAATTTTAGTAACTATTCACACTTGGATGCCTTTACATTATTTTTCCACAGAACTGTTTTTTTCAAAGAATACTTTGCCTTACAGCTGCTTCGACACAAGACTAAATTATTCTGGATTTTTTTTTTTTGTTTTAAGTTTCTTCTGGACATTTTCCTAGTTTCAATTAGGAATACTTTTCATAATTTTCAATTCTCATTTTCCTAATATATTCCCTATTGCCTTTGACATCTATTTTTAAAAACTCCAAGAGCAGTAAATTAACGTTAAAAAACCTTCCAGTAATAAAAAATTTAAAAAAAACCAAAAAAAAACCTTCCAGTAGAATTTATTCCCATCAGTTTGCAAATGATCCTACAGCACACATTGTGAATCATATCACATCAAAAGAACATTGAAAAATGAATGAGAGAAATGGTGAAAATACACAGCACCTCCTTCAGAAAGTGGAAAGCCAGAAGTTCCTATCTGAGAGCTCAGGTGACTGCGGGACAGGAAAGCCCAGACATGGCACGGTATTTTTGGTTCCAGACATGCTGAACAGTTCCAGCGTTTTTTTCCAAATGTCACTGATTAGGACACTTCAGGTCTTTGTGCTGGATATAAATATTACGACAGTCACAAGGCAGAGTGCAGTTCAGTTGAGTTTGAAGAGACTGGAGCACAGCCCGCACTCTTCAGCTCTGAACGTTCAGCAAAACCACATACTCATGGCACAAACGCCCCCAAGAGATGTCAACGAATGAAACCAAGACTGCATGTTCAGTCACTAGAACAAAAACATCCTGAACAGTGTGTTACTGGGAGACCAACTGGCCTTGGATTTAGGTGACAAAATGCAGCAGGAAGGCGAGGACATGAACTTTGAATCCAACTGTAACTGGGAAATCATTTCCAAAGAACTACCCCCACACCGCCACCCTAGCTTTGAATGGGAGAGAGCTCAAGGAGAAAATTCACTGTCAGTCCTTTCAGAAATGCATTGCACAAGTCAGGTCCACACATTGACTTTGACGACTCGGACACCCATGCACACAAATGACATGTTCACACCTGCTTAGTCTGTTCTTGCACTCTTGTATCACTGAGACATGTAAACTGACCTCTTTCACATTCCCCAGAACTCTACACCTTGCTTTACAAGGAATTAATTTACAGTCACATCAGGCCTGCCCATTAAAGTGATGCAGTGACATACTTTGAGTGGCAAATGCATAAACTGCATGTAGAGCTTCTACAGAAAGTGCATTGGTTTGGGTGGTTGTTCTCTGTTGTCACAACATAAGCAACTTGAAATCCACGGTTTGATTCAAACTGAGGTTTGTTCAGTTCCACATTTTCCAGCTCTGTCTGCGGCTGCACCACAACCATTCCCCTCCCCATCAACTCCTTGGGGGTTATGGATCCAAGAGCTATGGTTCCTACTGGTAATTGGTACCTATCTTGCAACTCCAAGCTCCAGTTGAAGAAGCAATGTTGTTAAATCGCTCAAACCATCCGGATACGAAAGGTGGAAATCTCCATGGGTTTCAGGAAGACAAGGCTGTTGTTGGAGGGCTTGGCGGGATACAGGAGGGACAGGGCGGTTGGCTGCACATTCACGACATCAAGACCCTGAAACAGGCTGCCCAAGGATAACTGCAACAGAAAAGCAAGACACATAAGGCTGTAATCAAGTATTGAATGTTTTTTTTGTCACATACATAGGTATAAAGTACAGAACGGCTTTATTGCTACAGCTTTTCAGTACATAAAACACGTCACAATAATTGAAATAATATTTAATACAGAAGTGAATAATGTAATATGAAGCGTGTAAATCAATATATCTACTGTATAGATATAGATATCATTCATTCATTCATTCAGGTACCTTGCCATTCGGCATGAGTGTCCTTGTCACTCTATCTGTTGCAATCACTTGACGCTCTGAATTCACTTGATTCACTCTGAATTCACTCTGCAATCACTTGATGCTCTGAATTCACTTGATTCACTCTGAATTCACTCTGCAATCACTTGATGCTCTGAATTCACTTGATTCACTCTGAATTCACTCTGCAATCACTTGATGCTCTGAATTCACTTGATCCACTCTGATTTCACTTTGAATTCACTCTGCAATCACTTGATGCTCTGAATTCACTTGATTCACTCTGAATTCACTCTGCAATCACTTGATGCTCTGAATTCACTTGATTCACTCTGAATTCACTTGATCCACTCTGAATTCACTTTGAATTCACTCTGCAATCACTTGATGCTCTGAATTCACTTGATTCACTCTGAATTCACTCTGCAATCACTTGATGCTCTGAATTCACTTGATTCACTCTGCAATCACTTGATGCTCTGAATTCACTTGATTCACTCTGCAATCACTTGATGCTCTGAATTCACTTGATTCACTCTGAATTCACTCTGCAATCACTTGATGCTCTGAATTCACTTGATTCACTCTGAATTCACTCTGCAATCACTTGATGCTCTGAATTCACTTGATTCACTCTGAATTCACTCTGCAATCACTTGATGCTCTGAATTCACTTGATTCACTCTGAATTCACTCTGCAATCACTTGATGCTCTGAATTCACTGGATTCACTCTGAATTCACTCTGCAATCACTTGATGCTCTGAATTCACTTGATTCACTCTGAATTCACTCTGCAATCACTTGATGCTCTGAATTCACTTGATTCACTCTGAATTCACTCTGCAATCACTTGATGCTCTGAATTCACTTGATCCACTCTGAATTCACTTTGAATTCACTCTGCAATCACTTGATGCTCTGAATTCACTTGATTCACTCTGAATTCACTCTGCAATCACTTGATGCTCTGAATTCACTTGATTCACTCTGAATTCACTCTGCAATCACTTGATGCTCTGAATTCACTTGATCCACTCTGAATTCACTCTGCAATCACTTGATGCTCTGAATTCACTTGATCCACTCTGAATTCACTTTGAATTCACTCTGCAATCACTTGATGCTCTGAATTCACTTGATTCACTCTGAATTCACTCTGCAATCACTTGATGCTCTGAATTCACTTGATTCACTCTGAATTCACTCTGCAATCACTTGATGCTCTGAATTCACTTGATCCACTCTGAATTCACTCTGCAATCACTTGATGCTCTGAATTCACTTGATTCACTCTGAATTCACTCTGCAATCACTTGATGCTCTGAATTCACTTGATTCACTCTGAATTCACTCTGCAATCACTTGATGCTCTGAATTCACTTGATTCACTCTGAATTCACTCTGCAATCACTTGATGCTCTGAATTCACTTGATTCACTCTGAATTCACTCTGCAATCACTTGATGCTCTGAATTCACTTGATTCACTCTGAATTCACTCTGCAATCACTTGATGCTCTGAATTCACTTGATTCACTCTGAATTCACTCTGCAATCACTTGATGCTCTGAATTCACTTGATTCACTCTGAATTCACTCTGCAATCACTTGATGCTCTGAATTCACTTGATTCACTCTGAATTCACTCTGCAATCACTTGATGCTCTGAATTCACTTGATTCACTCTGAATTCACTCTGCAATCACTTGATGCTCTGAATTCACTTGATTCACTCTGAATTCACTCTGCAATCACTTGATGCTCTGAATTCACTTGATTCACTCTGAATTCACTCTGCAATCACTTGATGCTCTGAATTGTAGTTCTTGCCTCCCCTGACATCTTTTGAGCTGAGACCGTAGTCGATGTTGAGTTCATGATTATACTGAAGTGGTTTCCCGTTGCCTTCTTCAGTCGCAGTGTCCGGACTGGACGGGTAACCCTGCCCATTGATCAGCAGATTCATCTGCCCAGGGTTTTAGTTTCACAGTCATAAATTCCAATTTGTAGAATCTGCTTGTAAAAACCATCCACCATCTGCAATCCATGACCCTGATTGGGAGGCTAAACAGGTTCAACACCTTGACGAAGGGTGAGCGGTAGGCTATTGGACAGAATGAGCGCCTTACATCTCCTCTTGCTGAGCAAAAATATATATATCTCATACACAGGCACATATCTACTGTGTATACAAAATATATATATTTATTTTTCCAGTTCTTGCTGTGCTTTTGGAATTATAAACCAATGTACAGCAACTTGAAACTTTAGATGAGTTTTGACACACTGCTTTACAAGAGATTTAACTAGAAATTAAAGAATTATCGCCTTCTCCCCAGGCAGACCATTATCCACCCGTTTGATCAGCAGTTAAAAGTGGGAAACTCAGACTAAAATGCTAGAAATATCCAACAGCATCTATGGATGGAAAGATCAATAATTTTGATGAAAGTCCATCAGTGGAGTTCTGCAGGGATCTGTTCTCGGACCCCTGGTCTTTGTGATTTTTATAAATGACCTGGATGAAGAAGTGGAAAGATGGGTCATGATACGAAAGTTGGAGGAGATGTGGAGAGGGCTGAGATTACCGTAGGTTACTAAAGGATAGAGACAGGATGCGGAGTTGGGAGGAAAAGTGGCAGAGGGAGTTCAACCAGATAAGAGTGAGGTGATGCATTTTGGAAGGACAAACCAGAAGGCTGAGTACAGAGTTAATGGTCGGTTACTTTAAGTGTGGAGGAACAGAAACATTGGGGTCAAAATCCATAGATCTCTCAAGGTTGCTGCACAGGTTCATAAGAAGACCTAGGGGATGTTGGGCTTCATTAATAGAGGGATTGAGTTCAAGAGTCAAGAGGTCATGTGTAAATCTCTGGTGAGACTACACTTAAGAATATTGTTTTCAGTTCTGGTCACTTCATTTTGGGAAAGATGTGGAAGCTGTGGAAATGGTGCAGAGGTGATTTACCAGGATGTTTCCTGGATTAGAAAATAAGAGTTATGACGCAAGGTCAGCAGAGCAGGGATTTCTCTCTTTAGAGTGAAGGATGAGAAGAGATAAAGGACTACAAGATTCTGAGAGGCATAGATAGGGTGGACAGCCAGCGCTCTTTTCCCAGGGAATAGCAAACACTAGGGGCTATCTGTACAAACTGAAGGGAGTAAAGTTTAAGAGAGACATAGGGGGTAATTTTTTTTTTATACAGAGAGTTGGGGGGTTCTGGAATGCCTTACCAGGGATGGTGGTGGAGGCTGAAACATTAGGGGTATTTAAGAGAGTTAGAGAGGCGCATGGATGAAAGAAAAATAGAGGGTTACGAGGTAGGAAGGGTTTCGTTTTTTGGCAGGAATACAGAGGTCAGCACAAATCGAGGGTCTGTTCTATCCTGTAATGTTCTATGGTCATCAACTCTTGCTTTTTCTCTCTGACCTGCTAAATATTTCCACCATTCTGCTTTTATTTCAGGTCTCTGGCATCCCCAGCTTTTCAATTACAGGGTAGGAGCTCAACAGGTCGACCTGCTGCTGCCATGGCTCAGCATGAGGTGAGTTCCACATGCACGCAGCCGGAGATCAGCATTAAAGACAGCAAGTCCATGATCGTCCTTTCTCCCTCTCCAGTGCTGCCAACTTGAGCATCTGTACCAGACCCAGGATAGAGGTAGTGGGCAGATATGGGGAAGAAACTGCAGGACCCTTTGCCCCTTAGTGGGCAGATCCACCACAGGACACAGCATTTTTAAGGAAGTCACTGGGCAAAGCCTCATCTGGGAGACAAATATCAAAATGAAGAGAACCAAGATTGCTTGTGAAAATCAGCCACTGCTTCTTTTAAAATTGGAATTTGCAGAAAACATTAGGAGTTCCTCTGAAACAAGCGGCTGAATCGTGGATCCCACAATTAGATAACAGCATAACGGACTGTGCCTGACCCATGTCTGGGAAAAGTAAAAATTGTGTAAAGGTTGTGATTCATCGATTTCAGCTCAGTGATCAGACTTTCGACCGAGTTCAGTAATCTGTTTCGTACCTTGCCCTGCGTGGTTGTGCAATTGAAGCCCAGGTTCCTGGCCTCAAGCCCACAGTCAAAGCCTTTCCGATGAAGGATCAGCGCAGCCTCTAATCCAGGGGCTGAAGCTACCTGCAGCAAGAAAGTGTGTGAGAGAGAGAGAGAGAGAGAGGTGGGGTGAGAGAGATACAAAGAGTGAGAGTGAGACAAAGGGGTGAAAGAGAGAGACAAGGGGGTGAGAAATACATACACAGGATGCAAGAGAGTGATCAGAATAAGAATTTACTGTCATAAACGTCACGAAATTCATTGTTTTGTGGCAGCATCACAGGGCAAACATTTATATAAACCACCTTACAAAATAAATAAAATAGTGCATGAAAAAGACAAAGTGAGATAATGTCTATGGTTCATTGTTCATTCAAAAATCTGATGGCAGAGGGGAAGAAACAGTCCTTGTGCCGCCTTGTGCTCGTCTTCAGGCTCCTGTGAGAGAGAGGAGAGGGGGAGAGATACTCAGAGCATGCAAGAGAGAGAGAGCCATATCTGCATGGAAGTGACATTCACATCCACAGATTTTTGAATCAAGAGAGAGGTGTGGTGAGAGAGAGTGACAAAGGGTGTGAGAGGTATCCATGTTGGGATTGCGTGATGTTAGGGGAGGATATTCACTCAGTTAAAATTTCACACCATGTCCAGCTGGGGCTGGGGGATCAAAAGCAGTGTCCATACTCAAATTACCATGAGCAGTAATGCTTTGCACATGCATCCTGTTGGACACTGTTCAATCCCACAGTGTCTTTTATCTGTGGGATTGATGTATAGCCAACCTTAAGATGTGATGACCCAGCTTTCTTCAACTGCTACCGTCCACATAGCAAGGATTGCTCCAATGCTGTTTTGACCCAACTCTCCCGTGCAGAGTGGAAAGCTCTGCCCAGCTTTGTCGGACCATTTGCAGGAGGGCAAAGCTTGAAGAACCAAGGGATCCCCATGAGAAACTCGGTGAATTACGAGGCTCCAGGACCATCAACTTGCCATGTTTGGGCAAAGAGGTACTCCGGCGTGGGGTGGCTAGTGACCAGCCCAGCTCCCCATCACATTTCTCACCTCAGACTGCAGAGTTCTGACATTCAGCACGTGGAAGTCACAAGGAACAGCGGTGGAAAGCGGGTGCCAGGTTCGGATGGGTGGAATCTTTTCTGGCCGAGGTACCACAGGCATCGCCAGGACCTCATGGTTCATCAGCATCGATGTCATGTGACTAAGCAGAGAGGGGAAGCTCACAGGCCTGCTGTCCTGTACCTGCAGTGGACACAGATCAACATCTGGAGTGAGACCAATAGCCTGCAGTGGACCATGGCTGATCTACCTGAGACCTTAACTCCTCCTATATGCCACTTCTTCATAGCCCTCAGTTCTCCAATTCAGCTAATCCTTGGGGGAGTTGAAGAGGAGAACTCTTCCAAATCCACCAATCCCTAAACTCCACCCTGGACTCCCAGAAGCCAATGGATTAATTTAACCACCCCCAGAAACATCAATACTGCACCATCTCAGCCCTGCTGAGAGTGAAACGTGATCGGCTGCAGAAGCTGTGATTGTAGTAAACACACCAAGATGCTGGAGGAACTTGGCCGCTCTTTTCAGCATCTGTAGAAGTCAAAGAGATATCGCGGACATTTCGGGCCTGAGCCCCTCTTCAAAGAATAATGAGAAAAGGCAGAAGTAGGAGATATCAGAAAGTTTAGAATTCAAACAATGGGGGAGGAATCCAGACCAACAAAAGGTGTTAAATGAATATTAGGTAGAATTGATTATGCCTGTGTGAAAGGAGACAGGAATGGAGAGATGACCGGAAGAAGCAGGGGGTTGTGGGGAGTGGTTTAATAAAACCCAGAGCATTCAATATTAATGGCATCAGGTTGGAAGATAAGGTGTTGTTCCTCCAATTTACGGGTGTTTTTTTTCCCCCAAGAGAGTATCCAAACATAATCCACATTCCTCGCTTGACCTGCCGAATTCAGTCTTAATCAGTTCTCATGTCTGCAAACAACTGACTCGAGTAAGGCTGGAGCTTGTTTCCAGTGAGTAACTGCACTCCCAAACCATCAGATTCAACCAGGATGGGAGAGCCAGAGATCAGCTCCACTGATATGGCTTGGGGAGTTAGAGACAACACACTGAGCTGGAGGGAACTCAGCTGCAGTTCACTCTACCTTAAATTGGCACTGTTAACAGATCTCTCTCAAGTGTCACAGCCAACCCATCCTGATCAGAATTTCACAGCAGGGGTCAGGGAACAGCAGTGAGTTATTGGAGTTGCTGAGTGAGTGATCTTGCTTACCAACGTGGGGCAAAGTTGAAGTGCTAAGCAGCGACTGGGACACATACACAGAGAGGCAGCTACAGGCTACACTGCACAGGCAGCTACAACTGATGGGACTGAGGAGGTCAAAGTTAACTAGCAAACTATACTATGACCTAGGCTTCTCGCTGAAAGGTTACCTGATGCATGCTGCTCTGGGGAAAGACGGAGGCTGTCAGTGCCTGAAACATGGAGTACAGCCTTGGTGCTGAGGAGCAGCAAAGGGAATGAAGAAAAGAATGAACATGTCGGAAAGCAGTACAGCAAATGGGCAAATCCTGCCTGTCACACATTATCCACCAGTCATACCCAAAACCACCAATCTCCTCTCCTCGCCCTGCCAGAGGAGAAATCTGCAGCTTCCTTATGAGCTCCCCCAACAAGTAGCCTGGCAAACCCCCAGGCAGTTTATACCCTGGAACGCAATAGTTGGCTTACATTTGTGAAACCCAGGTTCCAATCTGAGACACAACAATTGACAATAGAGAGAAACACGGAAGTTTGCAGATGCTGTGATGGTAATAAAAACACACAGAAATGCTGGAGGAGCTTGTCTGGTCTCGCAGAGACCATAGGAGGTAAAGATATATTACTGATGTTTCAGACCTGAGCCCAAGCAATTCGTATTAATTGTTCCCCAACTATTTACAGGTGTCTGCTCTGCACCAGTCACTGGTTTCACTGCTTCGACATTTCCCATAACTTTTCCTTCAACCTCTGCTAATGTGTAGTACAGAAAGGGCATTTTAGACCATTACAGCACCGTACAGGCCCTTTGGCTCTCAATGTTATGCCGACCTATACATTCCTACCAAAAAAAGTCTTTGGCCCTCATGTTGTGCTGACCTATACATTCCTACCAAAAAAAAACCTAAGGCCTTCCTTCCTCATAATCCTCTATTTTCCCTTCATCCATGTGTCTACCTAAGAATCTCTTAAATGCGTCTCATGTTTCAGCCTCAACCACCACCATCAACTTTGAGTGAAAACCTTAACCCCAATGTCTCACCTAAGCTTCCCTCCCTTCTCTTTGCATGGATGTCCTCTGGCTGTCCACTCTATTCTGTACCTCTCAGAATCTTGTCAACCTCTATTAGGTCACCTCTCATCCTTCTTTGCTCCAAAGAGAAAAGTCCCAGCTCTGCCGCCCTTGCCTCATGAGACTTATTTCTCCAGTCCAGGCAACATCCTGGTGAATCTCCTCTGCACCCTCTCCACGGCTTCCACATCCTTCCTGTAATGAGATGACTAAAACCGAACACAATATTCTAAGTGTGTTCTCACCAGAGATTTGTAGAGCTGCAACATGACCTCTCAACTCCTGAATTCAATCCCCTGACTAAAGAAGCCCAGCAAGCAAAAAAATGTATTATGTCAACCTGGAAATTGGAAGATAATTTGAAAATACAACAATGGTATATAGAAATGAATAAATGTATTCCATTAGAAAAAATAACATATAGTTTAAGAAATAATATTGAAATATTCGAACAAATATGGGAGCCTTACATTAAATACAATAGCGAAAACCTACCGGGGACAATCATTACCTAAGTTAACGGAAGGAAAAGGAAATGAAAAGAATGGACTCAGTAGAATTTCTGGTGTATTTTTATTGAATGACAACATTGTCTGACTGGTTTAATGTATCCTAGATTGTATACCTTAAATGGACAGGAGGGGGGAGGTAGGGAGGGTGGGATGGGGGGGGAAGAAAATGGTACTGTATATGTGTGAAAAGGAAAAAGTGTGTACCATGGTTAATGTGATTTATGGTGTGAAAAAAAAAATTAAAAAAAAAGAAGCCCAGCATCCCATAGGCCTTCTTAACTATCCTATCCACCTGCACAGTGACCTTGACTCCTTATTCACTCTTTTATCAGTGACTGGTCATAAAGGGAGCAAAATAAAGTTTGATCATGAAAAATTTCAGCTGACACTCCGACTGAAACACAAAGGCTTCTCTCCTGAGCCAGTCCCTCAGGGTAAAGGATGATTTTTTTTCCATTTGAGTTCTGCACATTCCAAGGTAGATGAAGAATCCTAATGGGATCTGCAGACTCTGCCACAGATGATACATAAAATACTCAGCATCTCCCCACATGCTCCTTCCCTGAGCATACATGCTCACACACCTGCATTCAGACTGAACTTCAGTGATATTTAATAGGTTTCCCCTTTCATACATTGGCTCACGTGGACGTCATTAAAGCAACATCATTAATGGGAGCGGCTGTCTGGCATGAAATGTAAGACAAGAGATACTCTTCGGACTTCGTCTTTTTTTTTAAAGACACGTCAACATCCACACAACTTACTAAATTCAGAACAGTGTGAAAAGGAGACAACAGAGAGAAAACAAATTCCATAAAGTCCACGCCAATCTCCCCAATTTGTTCCTTTCCTCTCTTCTTCCATCCTATCCTGTTTCCTCAAGCTGCATTCAACTTTTGCAAACCCAGTATTTGTTGTGGCCCACTGATCTCAGGCAGGATTTCAAGTGAAACCTCCCCTGCTCTCAGCCAGTAAGATCACTGGACAACAGCAGGTGCATCTCAACATCTTCTCATTCTCCCAACTTCTCAAACACCAAGGCCATTAGTGCCTCAATTCAAACCAGGTATGGATGGACATCTCTGAAAGCCAATGTCAAATGGATCGTTAATCCAAACTGAAACTGAGAACCAACACTTTAATTTCAATCTATCTCCTCTCCACAGAGGCAATGGGTCATTCACAACAGTTTGCAAAGCAATAAATACTTTGTTTGATGTCACTCTCCTCTCCAGCAAGATACGAAATCTGTTGCAGGTCAATTTATTGTCCTTTAGCCCTTGTCCCAGGCCTCGATTATCATCCTGCATCAAGCGACGATCCAAAATAATTTCCAACTGACCTGTGAATAAAAGGGGGATACATATCAACTCAGGTTTTGACAGTGAAACATCACAGGTGTCCTCACGGAAGGGGCTTTATAAATTTACCCGACAGTTTTATAGTTCTTCACTGCTAACTGTGCAACCACAATAAAGCCTACAAGTGGTTAATAATGATGAAAAACTTTGTCAATGGATCACGGAAATTCTCCATTGCTCCCTCACAACAGGATGGTGAAACAAATTCTCTGTATTGCGACCAACATGAGGGACATTTCCAAGCAGTCACACCACCATTCCATAGAACACTCGAGCACAGGCCAAAACATCATACCACTGACCTGAACCAGTTCCATAATACTCTAGGCCTTTCCCGTCCATGTATCTATCCAATTTATTCTTAAAACTTAAGAGTGAGCCAGCATTTACCATGTCAGATGGCAGCTGGTTCCACACTCCCACCACTCGCTGTGAAAAGGTTCCCCCTTTCACCCTAAAGCCACGTCCTCTCGTATTTATCTCTCCTAATCTTAGTGGAAAGAGCCTACTCGCATTTCTTGTCTATACCCCTCATAATTTTGTAAACCTCCATCAAATCTTCCCTCATTCTTCTATGCTCCTACCTGTTTACTATTCCCCACCCTGCATGATATTATTAAAAATGGACAGAATTTACGCAGCTCTGGTCTGTATGAACATGGCACATAAGAACACAACTAAATGGGAATAGGTCACCTGCTCCCCACTCATTACGATCATGGCTGATCTACCTGAGACCTTAACTCCTCCTATATGCCACTTCTTCATAGCCCTCAGTTCTCCAATTCAAAAATATATTTATTTAAATTTAAATATTTCTCATGATCTAGCTACCATAACTCTGTATGCAGAGGATGCCAGGAATTCACTAGCCTCTGCAAGAAGAAGCTCCCACGCACATCAGTTTTAAATTGGTCTCTTCTATCTATGTCCCTTTGCTTGAGACACCCCCACCAGTGAAAATATCTCAACATCTACCATGTTGGTCACTGTAGGATCTTGTATGTTTCAATAAGATCATCCCTCATTCTAAACTCCAATGAATAGAGAGCCTATCTGTTTAACCTCTCTGGATAGGACAATGCTCTCGATTCAGGAATTAGGTTTGACAAATCTCCTTTGGACCACTTTCAATGCTTATATATTTTCTTAACGGACCTTACCTTCCTCAGGAGGAATTCTGAAATCAGTTCTTTTTGAAGCAAGACAGCTTGTGTAGCAAGCCAAAGCAAAATAAAGGTGTACAAAAATTATATTGCAACCATATCATTTTCTGAACCTAGAGCACAGGACTTCACAATGCTACCTTCAAGCTCTCCCAACTACATTGACCCTGGGATTGCTACTGACCACAGAGAGAGGGAAGGTCATAATTTCCACCTCTACCACAAACCTATTTTATTCCCGCTCTAATGGTGTCCAGGAGTTGTGATAAAAGTTACTTACCACTCCGTAGGCTTGACACGCCCAGAGATTGAGCCGTGTGTATCGTGAGGCGAGAATGGTTGTCCTGAATATAGGCCATGGCTGGCATTGGGTAGAAGTTGGCTTGAAGTGGCAATTTTTGAAAGTATTTTCTCGGTTGAATCTGTATCAAATTAGAGAAATATCCATTCTACCGTGCAAAATCTTCTTTATTTGAAATAATAATATCAATTGGGAATTTAAATGCAAAAATCTGGAAATCAGAGTGTTACTGCAATAACCAGGAAAAGGCAAAATTGTTATACAACCTAACTTAAATCACTGCCATTTAGGGAAGGAATGTGTGATCCTGATGCAACTCCAGACCTGTTGAACTTTGCTTGCTCTCTCTGAAAGGCTCTGGTAAGGACAACTCAAGATGGGTAATAAATGGAGGATTACTCATGATGGCTGGATTCTGGAAAACAGAGACTGAAGAAAATATTTACAATAAAACACCTGGTATCAGGAATTCAAGCAACCGGCAATCTCAAGCAATTGGCAAAATAAAAATTAAGGAAAATAAATTTTAAAAATTAAAATAAAGAAGAATAAAATAATAGGTAAAAATAAGCAGGTTTAAAATGAGGAAAGTGAATGTTCTCTGAAGTAACTTGTAAATCTTTGGTGAAGATGGGAGCAAATATTCAGCCAGCGGAGGAGGGCCTTTGCTTGTCGCAGCAGTTTCCATAAATGCAGCAATGGCGCCACCCAGGATGAAGAGTTGGTTGATGGCACTTGCTGTTTGGGTGACTCTCTTAAAGTGTCTCCTTATGCCTACTTAGTAAGAGTTGGCCTGGTTTTAGGGGGGATAGGAGAAGGGAACATGGCAAGGGAATGAGGTTTGTTGCAGGATTATGTGTTGTCTTTGCTTTTCCCTTTTTTTTTGTCAGATATTTTTTCTTTTATCTGACTCTTGTGGTTTTGTTGTCTTTGTTCTTGTTTTATCTTTCCAGGTTTTGCCGCGGGCCCGGTGGGTTGGAGCAGGCACGGTGGAGGTGTGAGGGAAACACAGGTCTGAGAGTCTCTGGAGCAATGGCCAAGAATAAAAAAAATGTTTGGTCTGAACAGGATGGTGAAGAGGAAAAGAGTCTTGGGACACATTAAAAAAAAGGGAGCAGATCTGGCATTTCTCCAAGAAACACATTTAACAGAACAGAAGCACCAAAACTAAAAAGGGGATGACCGGGCCAGGTAATATCCTCCCCGTTTGGCTCAAAGGCAAGGGGGAGGGGGCAGCAATCCTGATAGGGAAGAGTGTTCCAGTGAGAGTGCAGAATGTGATTACAGATAGAACAGGAATGGTGCACTGTGAGAAACGTGTATGCCCCCAACTTTGATGACAAAAAGTTTATACAGGCCACTTTCCTGAGATTGGCAGAGGAAAAGAGAACATCTTGGTCAGAAAAGATTTAAATTTTTGTCTGAATCCTGTCCTAGATAAATCAACAAAGAAGATAACTAAACAAAGGCAGCGAGGGCTACCATTAACTGTATGAAGGAGCGGAATTTAATAGACGTGTGGAGGCAGAAACATCCAAGGGAGAGGGACTATTCCTTCTACTCAAAACAACACGACTCTTACTCTAGAATTATTTTTTTCTGGCTTCAGCCCTGGTAGGGAGTAGGATTATGGAGGCTGAGAACCCCTGGTACTAACAATAGAAATTCCAGGTAAGCAGGAAACGGTACACAGATGGCATTTTCATAAATTGTTAAAGAAGCTGGAGTTTTGCAGTTCTGTGAGATCAACTGTACCTCTACCCCAGATATATTTCTTCAATGGGATACCCTCAAAACTTATTTGAGAGGTCAAATAATTGGATAAAACAAAACATTTTAAAAAGTGAGGGAAGTGGATGAATTAGAACAGGAAATTACTTGCCTACAAAAGGATACAATATGTTCCAAATGTATAGTATGGAAAAGGCCATATTATGGCCAAAACAAAAATACTATGAATTGGAAGAGAGAGCCCACAAAGTCCTCTCTTGGCAGCTGAGAACATAACAGGCCTCAAAGACAATCAATGTGACACCAACAGGGAATGGCAGGATCTCGCATAAACCAAAATAGATTAAGGAGATCTTCAAGGAATCCTATGAGGGTTTATATAAATCAGAATTGACAGGGAAGTCCGATAAAGCCAATGAGTTCCTGTCCAAATTAGAGTTACCAAATTTAGACCCAGAAGAACAGGAAGGGCTAGATCTTCCCTTCACGGAAGAAGAGCTAGGGGAAGCATTGAATTCACTGCAGACTAACAAGTTTCCAGGGACAGGATGGGTTTCCACCTGAGTTTTATAAGGGAATTTAAGGATTTATTGATGCCTCTATATAGAGGTGGTAGACCAGGCAATGGAGACCCATACCCTCCTAGAATCTTTTTTGACAGCAATCTTAAAAAAGACAAAGGTCCGCTAACGCCATTTTCTTATGGACCCATTTCACTTTTAAACACAGACTATAAGATACTTGCCAAGTCCTGGCAAATTGATTGCCAAAACATTTTCTGAAACTAATAAATAATGACGAAGCGGGCTTTGTGCAAAAAAGAAAGGCAGTGGATAACATTGGCAGACTGTTGAGTATAATGCCCCTCATGTACCCTCCCACCACTGGACGTTTCCGAAACCACTGAACCAGATTCCAGATCTGATCTCTCGTGGACTGGAGTCAGGGATAGGAATGGAGGATCCATTTAACATCTATAAATTTACGCTGTATAAAATTCTATGGTCTGCGTGCACTTTCCATCAAAACTAGGTTTCTGTATTTCTAATGCAGGCTGCGATTATTCTGACTTCACTTAACACCAGGAAGGTGTAATAGCAGGGCAATAAAAGTTCAATTTGATTCCATTGTGAGTTCTGAATGAAGAGATGATGGGGAAATATTAGGCCAAAATGCAACAGGGAGTGATTATATCTGTGGATCCTGTTCCAAATGTCATTACCATCAAATACCTATTAATTAATTTCCTTGACTGGCTCTGTAGCCCATGATATGTCCACTGTTTGAAAAATAAATCAATAGATTTATATAGCACCTGTCAACATGGTGATATCTTGGTGTTTCACATAATGAATTATTCTTGAAGGTCAGTGAGGGTTTTGTACACAGAGATCACACTGCACATTAATGGGCCTAAACCATAATAGATGACTAAGCAGCTAATCTATGTTTGATATTCGTCGTACCTCAGGACAGCCGTCAGGCCTTCAGATAATAGGACAAAACTATTCTCATCCTTCTTGCCAAGTGGAGCTGCTCTGGAGAAATAGCTAACATCAAGGCTGGATTTGTTTTGAAACACATTTTGTTTAATGTTCGACCATCCACCATATACAACTTTCCAGGACATTGCATGATACTTCATTTGTGTACTAACTTTCGATGGAGTTACCTGAAACGCATTCAGATCAGTGAAGAACATGTCTCCGCTTTCAATACCAGTGGAAAGTCGCATTGCCAGCTCCCTGTTGACCTGATCGTGAATGTCAACGACAATGGAAACATCCAACGAAAGTCCTTCAGCTCCTGTCAGTACAATGGATGCACCGTGTTAACAAGGAGAGGCATTTGACAGAGTCCATCATAATGACCAGAACCATTCCCTTCAATCCAGCTCCAGCTTCAGCAGTCCTTAACATTCTCTGCTCAAACCTCCTGGATCCCAGGCGCTTCTCTGTACTGTTAGGTAGTGCCAAGATACGAGGAGTATGCATTACCCACTCAAGCCTACCCTGCATTCAATATGTTCCATGACCAATTTTCTCTTTTGTGCCAGTCCCCTGAAGCCCTCAATTTTCTAATTTCAAAAAATATCTCCTTTCTATTTTAAAATATCTGATAATCTACCCTCTACAACCCTGAGGTGGAATATTCCAGTGATTCTCCATCTTCTGCGAGGTTGTTCATGAAAACCTCAGTTTTAAATGACTATCTCTAACTATGTGCCTACTAATGAAATGCTAGTGTGATGCTACTGCAGTGCCAGAGACCACATCCAAATCCTGTGCTGTCTGTTAGGAGTTTTTACGTTCTCCCTGTGTCTGCCTGGGTTTTCTCCGGACGCTCTGGTTTCCTCCCACCCTCCAAAGCGTACGAGGACGCATGTTAATTTAGGTGAAATTAGGTGGCATGGTTTTAAATGAGTGAATCGGTTTCTATTGTATTGTAAAGAATTTTTAAATTAATTAAAAAATTTAAAGAGCCATTTCCACGTTGTTCCATCCAAAGATGTTTCAGCGTCAGAGATGCACAGCACGGACACAGGCCTCTCGGCCCCACGTGTCCATAATGACCCATTTTCCTGTTGTTGGCCCTGAAACCTCCCAATCTTTCCGATCCATGTGTCTGTCCAATGTCTTTTAAAAGTCTTCGTTTTAGCCACCTCTACCATTTTCTCTGTCAGCACATTGCACTTACCCATCCAGTGTGACACATTTACCCCTCAGAACCCTTTTAAATGTTCCCCTCACCTGAAATACATGCCCTCTGGTTTTGGAATTTCCTACCCTGGGGAAAAGACTATGACTCTCAATCTCCTCTGCTGCAGGGAAAAAAAGTTCCGGATGCCCTCCAGACCCCGGTAGCATCCTTGTGAATCTTTTCATTGCACTTTCCAGAACTGAACACAGTATTCCAAATGTTGCCTTCCTAATGCATTGTAGAGACCTTATCCAAAAGGTTCAGATCGCCCCTCATTCTTCTAATCTCCAAAGAACATTAATCTTTTTTCATCAGTTTATGGACGGATAGACCTCTCATTCCAGTGATTAGTCGAGTTAATGTCTCAGTGTCTCCTACCCCTCCTTGCAACTCCAGAGAAATTCTGCACATGAGAAGGTGCTATAGACAAAGAAAGCTGCTATTACCTGGTAAATTGTAAAGACGAATTATCTGATGGAAATGCCGATAGAAGCTAATAACCTCAGAGAACAAAGGGCCTTGTGTAATGCGGGTGATCGGAGTCTGTTTGGAAATATAGGCCTGTAACCAGAAACAAAAATGCACAGCCATGACAGAAAAACAAAATTAAACTGGATAAAAAGCATCCAAGTGAGAATACTGTTTCAATGTCTCCTCAAGAATTTATTCTCAATGTTGGAATTAGTTCAGAGCTGAAGCTTTAATGGTATCTCAAGGAAAAAGGCTGCACTTCCACAATGAATTTTACTGCCTCAGGATGGCTCAGGTGACTTACAAACACTTAAAAATGTTACATTTTATAGCTTCGCTCTGTGCGTATCAGTGACAGGGATCTCAATACTGCTCCCCCTCCCACACTGATCTGTCTGTCCATGGCCTCGTATTGTCAAACCAAGGCCACCTGTAAATTGGAGGAGCAAGACCTAATTTTCCATTTAGGCCCTCTCCAACTGGATACCATTAATGTCAATTTCTCTCATTTCTGCCAGCCCACTATCCATCCTCCCTCTCTTCCCTGTCCCTCAGCCTTCTTTCCTCCAACTCTCCACCCTCTTTCCTCGCCATTCAAAGAGCCATCCCTCACCCCCCTGTTTGCTGCTGTGCCCTTCTTCCCCTTATCCACCTATTTCCTCCTGCCTGTAGGACCGTGCTCCCTACCCCTTCCCCCCACCACTTTGTTCAGGCCTGTCTACATTTTTCCAGACCTTGATGAAGGGCTCAAGCCCAAAACGTTGGTTCTGTATCTTTACCTTTGCTCGATAAATTACCCTGTTTTTCCTGCTGAGTTTCTCCAGCATCGTGCTTTTACTTCAACCACGACGCCCACAGACTCTTGTGTTTTACTCCCAAATATTATCATTGTTGTATAGGGAATGTGCAGATTAAAGAAAGTGTCTAGTTCCAGCAGCTTCTCTGTGAATCACATTGTAGATGATATTTAATGCTGGGATTTCTGAGTTGTTACATCATAGGAAGATGAGAAGAGCCATTTCTTTAATTTAGAGGGCACAAGTCTCAGAGGGGAACAAGGACAGAGAGGTGTGGAGACAGAAGGGAACAAGGACAGAGAGGTGTGGAGACAGAGGGGAACAAGGACAGAGAGGTGTGGGGACAGAGGGGAACAAGGACAGAGAGGTGTGGGGACAGAGGGGAACAAGGACAGAGAGGTGTGGGGACAGAGGGGAACAAGGACAGAGAGGTGTGGGGACAGAGGGGAACAAGGACAGAGAGGTGTGGGGACAGAGGGGAACAAGGACAGAGAGGTGTGGGGACAGAGGGGAACAAGGACAGAGAGGTGTGGGGACAGAGGGGAACAAGGACAGAGAGGTGTGGGGACAGAGGGGAACAAGGACAGAGAGGTGTGGGGACAGAGGGGAACAAGGACAGAGAGGTGTGGGGACAGAGGGGAATAAGGACAGAGAGGTGTGGGGACAGAGGGGAATAAGGACAGAGAGGTGTGGGGACAGAGGGGAACAAGGACAGAGAGGTGTGGGGACAGAGGGGAACAAGGACAGAGAGGTGTGGGGAGACATGCGCACAGCTTTTTGAAAAGGGGCAGAGCAGGAGGAAGTGCTTACATTAAAAAAAAATCAGAATGGGATCCTGGGCTTAGTGCACGGAAGAAGAGGATGCAAGAGTAAGGACCAACCTTTACTAAGCATTGGTTTGGCCATAACTCAGGGGTGGCCAAACTTACTTCACACAAGAGCCATATACGATAAACTTCAGATGTTTGAGAGCCACAAGACATGAAAAAAATTATTCTTTTATAAAAAAATCTTTACTCTTAAATGCATTTTGTTACAAAAATTTTATAGAAATATTAAGAAATACATGTACATAATAATCTTTATTCATGTACTGCAGTTTTTAAACTGCTAATTTGTATTAGTTTCAACATTCAAAAAGTACACGTACTGTATATAGGCATATAATAGTCGAATTTTGTGGACCAATTTTTAGGGCAAAATTTAGGGGGTCATCTATTTTTGATCCTATAAGTATCTGCATCGTTCGGGGTGTCGGGAGCTCAGATGGGCAGACAGCTGGGACAGAAGGGTTAAGTCTGCGGTCGAGGCATCGGGAGCTCAGATGGGCAGGTGGCCAGGGCCTAGGTGAGAGTCTGCGGTCAGGGCATCGGGAGCTCAGATGGGCAGATGGCCAGGGCCTAGGTGAGAGTCTGCGGTCAGGGCATCGGGAGCTCAGATGGGCAGATGGCCAGGGCCTAGGTGAGAGTCTGCGGTCAGGGCACCGGGAGCTCAGATGGTCTCAGCCAATATATTTCTGGATCTGCATATATATGTCAAAGAGCTGCTTGGTGGCTCATGAGGTGTGGTTTCGCCACCCCTGCCAGAATTGAAGGTTTCGATGCCCCAATTAGGTGAACTGCAGGTTTTGTGGGATGAGGGACTTCAGTTGCAAGGACAAACTAGAGAAGCTGGTCCAAGGAAGGTCGAAAATGATCAGACATTCAGTGTAATGATTATGGAAAGCTGTTCCCAACAGTGCCATTTTGAGAGGAAGCATCAAAACCTAGGGCCCATTAAAGTGAAGGAGGCGGCCAAAGGCAAACGTGACTGGAGGCTACTCTATGCAGGGGATGGCTAGGGCTGGAATATTCTGCCAGAAAAAGATTCAATTGTACCAGTAAAAAGGGAGCTGGATGAGTATCTGAACGGAATATGTTGAGAGAGAGAGCTGCTTCAATTTGACAAGCCAAACATTTGAAGATTCATTAATGATGAGAGGCAGAAACTGTTTGACAACAGGGGGCAGCACTGGGAAGTTGAACAGGAGGAAATCACTAAACTACTCTGAAGCAGCACACTGGTCAAGAAGGCATGAAGTATTGCAATTTATGCACTTCATAAACGTGCTTTCAGAATTACTGAGGAGTTCAAGCAATCCCGTAATACAAGACAGTAATCTGTCAACTGGGAACAACACCAAAAATGGAGAGTCTATAAAGAATGTAGATTAACTGGAGTATAAAATAAAATCCAACTGAATATCCTTGAGACAACAGCCCCCAAAAATGGATAGTTTTTGATGAATCCCAATTATTTGTTTAAAGATTCAGATATAAAACTTACAAGAGTCTACAAGTAAATTACAGAGTACAGGTACTTTTGTTTTAAATGATCTTTTGACAGCTTTTCTCCTGTGTCAGTGAAGGTTTTGCACGACATGCATAAAGAACATCTCACACCACTGAAGCCCCTCCACACTTAAGTGCTGACCAGTTTGACTGCAGCTTTAAAGCTTCTTACCCTGGCTTCACCATCTGGCAGGAAGAGATATGCTCCACTTTTATCTTTAAATGTCCGTGTCCCGTACCAAACAAACTCCGTCCGCACCTTTTGTTCCTGTTGGTCGTCTTTTCTTTTGATGTTCTGGAAAAGAAATCGCACAGTTAATGAGCAACCAGAATGGCCATATTCCATCTGACCTACATCATTAACAAAGAATAAAATACATCAGACTGAAAAAATGCATCACTAATTCTGAGTTCCAAACGACAAAACTATACACCTGTAAAACAAAGTCTGCAGACACCGTAGTTGAAGTAAAAACACAACGTCAGAGAAACAGTATCCTTTATCTAGCAAAGATAAATATATATATAACTAACTTTTTGGGCTTGAGGCCTTCATCAAGGTATATTCAAGCCCGAAATGTTGATTATGTTATTTTTGCTACATTAAGTACACTTACCTTCTGAGTTTAAAACTATATAACCTATTGAAGGTCAGCCTCCAAATTGTGAAAGTATAAACTTATTAATTTGTTTTACAAAAAAGCTTTTCAATACAAGCAGATTTGCCTCACACCAGAATGTTGGGAAATAACCACAAACCCAAAAGCACAAATCAGTGAAGTCTCTCAATCCAGGTAAAATGCTTCCATCTTGTTCAGCTCTCCTACAGAAATATCTGTAGACAATCAAGAATTGCATACAACTGACTTCAATATTCCCCAGCATTTTCTTTATTTCTGAATTGAGACCTACCTCCATCAGACCGGTTACTCCATTAAACCACACTTGCATGTGCTGGTTTTCGATGAAGAAATCATTGATCGAAGACTCCAGGATCTTCACGCTGAATGGCTCCTTCTTACTCACAGTTACGTCTCTGTTGCGAAGGTAGATGGCCACGTTGGAATTCACTGGGGCGGTAAATGTTTCAGACAGCTGAAACACAGCAAGTCCCAGAGCAGGGAGGCGAGCAACAAAGGAGACCTGAAGTGAAAGACAACATGATGTTATAGTGGAGATTGCTTCAACAAATTATTTTGTACCAAATAAAGGGGTTCACTCATTGAAGTCACAAATCCATCAAGAGATTTTCTTTGCTGAACAAGATCATTGAAACCAATTTTTGGCTGGAATTCCAGATTTATTAAATTACTTGAATTTAAATTAAATTAGAACATTTGAGCTCAGGTGAAAGGGTAAACGTTTAGGGGGAACTTCTTCACAAAGAGAGTGGTGGGAGTTTGGAACGAGCTGTCAGCTGAAATGGTGAATGCAGGTTCAATTTTAACATTCAAAAAACTTTAGACAGGTGTATGGATGGGAGGGGTATGGAGGGCTGGGTGCAGGTCAGTGGGACCAGGCAGATCAATAGTACGGCCTGCCTTCCGTGCTGGTTCGAAGAAATGAAGCATCCCCAGTAACTCCTGGGAATCTCTGTCCACGTGGAGAAAGATCATATTCATGGGAATCAGATGGCTGTGGGGGTGGGGTGGGGGGGGTGGCTGCAAAGGCCTTCAAAATATCAACCTGCTTGGCCCACCTTCTGTCCCATAATGTGTCGCAACAATCAAAATGAACACAACTGGAACATGACAGATAACGAAATTCAAAAACACACCAACAGATTTAGATTCCCACCTGGTATGCATCTGTTGCCATGTCAGTCGGAGATTTCCACACTGCACTGATCTGTGTGGGGAGATTGCTGCCATCGATTAGTGTAACCTTGACCCGTGGTGTGGTGGTAAGAACAGAAATTACACAGAGACGGTCTTGTTCAATGGGATTAAAGACAACCACGTACCTATTAAAGATATAAACAACACAAGCCTCACTTTACCAACTTTTGCACTGTGTTGCTCATGCAAAACAATGAATTTCATGACGATAAATTCGGATTCTGACTTTGGATTCAAGGTGGCAAGGCACTGTTACGATGAATTTCAAAACCGTAGGAAGTCCCAAAGTACTTTAGAACCAATGAAGTAATAAATCACCAAAATTGGTCGACATCCTAGTTGAAGTAAAAACAAACAAAGCTGGGAAACTCGGCAAGTCAAACAGTGTCCTTTATAGAGCAAAGGTAAAAATACAGAACCAACGTTTCGTGCTTGAGCCCTTCATCAAGGTGTGAAAGCTGGTTTGGTTAAGGAAGGTGCTCCTTTTAAGAGTACCCAACAGTTCCATCATTCCTCACTAGCAGTGAGTCTGCGGCCACCTTCAATATTGCAGAAATTTAAATTTCAAGAGTTTCTACGGATATTTCAGAAAGAAAAAAATGATTAAAGCGAGTGTTGGTCCCATAGGAAGGGATTCAGGGGAATTAGTAATGAAACAAAAAGACAGCAGATGAAGTGATCAGAAATTTTGCAACACTCTTCTCTATGGAGGGGACAAGCAAACTGCCAGAAATAGTTATGAATCAGGAATTAGAATGAAGAAGGAAGGAATAAAAGAAGCGGGATCGATCAAATCGTCGAAGCTGCTCATGCACAGGATTCCACTTTTATGGTCTGAAAGGAACTGGCCAGAAGGACAGCTACTGCATTTATTTTAATTTTTCCAACATTTCTTTATTGGGGAAGATCCTAATGGACTGAGAAATAGCAGGAGAGCAGGGAAAATTGCTTAATTATAGGCAGACAGAGAAAATGTTAGAAGCTATTGTTCAAAACATGGTAGGGCACTTCAGAAAATTCAAAGTAATCAAACTATCATCACGGATTTGTGAAGGAAAAATCACGATGGACCAGATTCTTGGAGTTTCTTGAAAAAAGTGATACTTGCTGTGGATAAAGGGAATCCAATGAATGCACTGTATTTAGATTTCCAGAGAGTAACAGACGTTATTGCAGAAGATTGAAGATCTACATAGCAGAAGACATAATGGCAAGGACAAAGGATCAGGTTGCTATCAGGAAAATGGCCACAGACACATAAGACTTTTTTTTGGATGCAAGACATAATGAGTGGCAAAGCAACAGAGTGGTGGGGGGACCCCACTGCAGAATATATAACTGACAGTTCAGAATGGAAACAGGCCATTTCGGCCCACGAGTCCATGCCCCCTAATTTACACTCAGTTAACTTACACCCCTGGTACGTTTCAAACAGTGTGAGAAAACTGGAGTCCCCGGGGAAAACCCATGCAGACACAGAGAGAAACTGAGTCCCTGGGGAAAAACCCATGCAGACATAGAGAGAACGTACCAACTCCTTACGGACAGCTTGGGATTTGAACCCCGGACCTGATTACTGGCGCTGTAAGGGCATTTCGCTAACTGCTAGGCCAACCGTGCCACTTCAAGGTGCTAAAGGGATGATTGCTAACTTTGCGAATGATACAAAGATGGATAGATTGTGAGTAGAAAAAGGATAATAATGTGGCTGGAACAAATTTTAAAAAGGATATGACTAGAGTCGTCTAAGATTGCAGAGTCAAATGCAGAGGGATCTGTGATTCTTGGCTTGCAAAAGATTGGGCTACAGGTATTACACATCAGTAAGCTAACAGAATTGTTTTATTGTGAGAGAAACCAAATTTAAAAAAACAGCAAAATTGTTCTTGGATAAATATGGAATCAGGGAAACCACGTCTGGAGCAGTGTGTACTGTATTCTTTCTTTTTTTCTTCTTTGGCTTGGCTTCGCGGATAAAGATTTATGGAGGGGTATGTCCTCGTCTGTTGCAGGCTCGTTGGTGACTGATAAGTCCGATGCGGGACAGGCAGGCACGGTTGCAGCGGAAAATTGGTGGGTTGGGGTTGGGTGTTGGGTTTTTCCTCCTTTGTCTTTTGTCAGTGAGGTGGGCTCTGCGGTCTTCTTCAAAGGAGGTTGCTGCCCGCCGAACTGTGAGGCGCCAAGATGTACGGTTGGAGGCGAGATCAGCCCACTGGCGGTGGTCAATGGGGGAGGCACCAAGAGATTTCTTGAAGCAGTCCTTGTACCTCTTCTTTGGTGCACCTCTGTCTCGGTGGCCAGTGAAGAGCTCACCATAGAACACGATCTTGGGAAGGCGATGGTCCTCCATTCTGGAGACGTGACCCATCCAGCCCAGTTGGGTCTTCAGCAGCGTGGATTCGATGCTTGCGAACTCTGCCAGCTCGAGTACTTCGATGTTGGTGATGAAGTCATTCCAATGAATGTTGAGGATGGAGCGGAGACAGCGCTGATGGAAGCGTTCTGGAGCCATAGGTGATGCTGGTAGAGGACCCATGATTCGGAGCCGAACAGGAGCGTGGGTACGACAACGGCTCTGTACACGCTGATCTTTGTGTGTTTCTTCAGGTGGTTCTTTTTCCGGACTCTTTTGTGTAGTCTTCCAAAGGTGCTATTTGCCTTGGCGAGTCTGTTGTCTATCTCTTTGTCGATCCTTACATCAGATGAAATGGTGCATCCGAGGTAGGTAAACTGGTTGACCGTTTTGAGTTCTGTGTGCCCGATGGAGATGTGGGGGGGCTGGTAGTCATGGTGGGGAGCTGGCTGATGGAGGACCTCAGTTTTCTTCAGGCTGACTTCCAGGCCAAACATTTTGGCAGTTTCCGCAAAGCAGGACGTCAAGCGCTGGAGAGCTGGCTCTGAATGGGCAACTAAAGCGGCATCGTCTGCAAAGAGTAGTTCACGGACAAGTTGCTCTTTTGTTTTGGTGTGAGCTTGCAGGCGCCTCAGATTGAAGAGACTGCCATCCGTGCGGTACCGGATGTAAACACCGTCTTCATTGTTGAGGTCTTTATTGGCTTGTTTCAGCATCATGCTGAAGAAGATAGTAAAGAGGGTTGGTGCGAGGACGCAGCCTTGCTTCATGCCGTTGTCAATGGAGAAGGTTTCGGAGAGCTCATTGCTGTATCTGACCCGACCTTGTTGGTTTTCGTGCAGTTGGATAACCATGTTGAGGGGGGCATCCGAGGCGCTCTAGTATTTGCCAAAACTCTTTCCTGCTCACGGTGTCAAAGGCTTTGCTGAGGTCAACAAAGGTGATGTAGAGTCCTTTGTTTTGTTATCTGCACTTTTCTTGGAGCTGTCTGAGGGCAAAGACCATGTCAGTAGTTCCTCTGTTTGCGCGAAAGCCACACTGTGATTCTGGGAGGACATTTTCGACGACACTAGGTATTAGTCTATTAAGGAGAATCCTAGCGAAGACTTTGCTTGCAATGGAGAGCAGCGTGATTCCCCTGTAGTTTGAGCAGCCTGATTTCTTGCCTTTGTTTTTGCACAGGGTGATGATGATGGCATCACGAAGGTCCTGAGGCAGCTTTCCATGGTCCCAGCAGAGCATGAAAAACTCATGCCGTTTGGTATGCAGAGTTTTGCCGCCAGCCTTCCAGACTTCTGGGGGGGGGGGGGGATTCCATCCATACCTGCTGCTTTGCCTCTTTTCAGTTGTTCAATTGACTTATATGTCTCTTCCCGGGTAAGGACCTCATCCAGCTCTAGCCTCAAGGGTTGTTGAGGGAGCTGGAGCAGGGTGTATTCTTGGACTGAGTGGTTGGCACTGAAAAGAGATTGGAAGTGTTCTGACCATCGATTGAGGATGGAGATCTTGTCGCTGAGGAGGACTTCGCCATCTGAGCTGCGCAGAGGGCTTTGGACTTGGGGTGAGGGGCCGTACACAGCCTTTAGAGCCTCGTAAAAACCCCTGAAGTCGCCAATGTCGGCGCTAAGCTGGGTTAATTTGGCGAGGCTAGTCCACCACTCATTTGTGGTACTGTATTATCCAAGGATTTAAATACGACAGGGGCAAGGAGAAAATTTAAAACCTGCATCAGGGAGGTTATCTTTTAAGGTTGTACAAGTTGATAGACTGCCTCCCACTGAGGAAAGATCACGCTCGCCACAGATGCTGTCTGACCTGTTGAGTTAATCCAGCATTTTGGGCTGTTATTTCTGAATGAGACTAGGATGTTTATTTGAGAGGTTTAAACAGGATTTAATCTTGAGAAGTCTCGAGCTGATGCACAGAAAGGAAATTTATTCACCAGAGAGGTGATAGCTGCAGAATGCAGGTTTAGGATCCTTGGAGGAATGGGCAAAGAGGAGGATTTTTATTTTCTCCTAAGAGACATGGTGCTCCGGAACGCACCGCGTGAAAGAATTATGAAGACATAAATTCTTATTACATTCAAAATGTACTGCATGACAAGTTTAAATGCTGTGACCAATAAAACTATGGCACAAGAACTAAAAGGTGGGATGAGTCTCAATTGTTAAATATTTGGTGGAATGGCCTCAGGTGCTGTCATTGACATTTCTACAATTTTGAATGCATTGGTGACACCTCCTCACACAGAAAAAGTGAATTCCTTCAAAGTTTAATATTTCCAGGTTGACATACTACATTTTTTTGCTACGGCTAGGGCTATCTTAACAAATCTTTTTTGTGCATCCTCCAAATCAATTCCAAATTCTTTGTTTTTTATGTTACTTAGGAGAAAGATCTCTGGGTTCTTTGGTATATAATTTGAAAATACAACAATGGTATATAGAAACGAATAAATGTATTCCATTAGAAAAAATAACATATAGTTTAAGAAATGATATTGAAATATTCGAACAAGTATGGGAGCCTTACATTAAATACAATAGCGAAAACCTACCGGGGACAAACATTACCTAAGTTGATGGAAGGAGAAGGAAAGAAAAGAATGGACTCAGTAGAATTTCTGGTGTATTTTTGTTGAATGACAACATTGTCTGACGGGTTTAATGCAACCTTGATTGTATACCTAAAATGGATGAGAGGGGGGGGTGGGGGGGTGGCGTGGGAGGAGGGAGGGAGAAAAAGTCACTGTATATGTGTGAAAAAGAAAAAGTGTACATCATGGCTAATGTGATTTATGGTGTGAAAAACAAAAAAATAAAAATAAAAAATTAAAAAAAAGTTTAATATTTGACTATAGCTAACAGAGAAGGCACTGAACAGCCATCTAACCCCAAGGTGACTGTGATCCACCTGGACCTCTTCAGGGATGGTGGGGGGGGGGGGGGGGGGCGGTGAAATAACAACAACAAAAGGTTCTTTAAATTGTTGGATAGACAAATGTTAACTTACAGGTTCTCGTTAGTTAGTGAGATAATATTCACCTTCAACCTAAAAGCATGCAGATCAGCTGTTCAATATCACATTATTGCTTTGAGCACATTGTCAACTGCTCGATTTTCCACATATTAAAGGCAACTGCATTTCGAAAATCCTAGTGTCCACTGAGATGTCCAGAGGCTTGTTCTATTCAAAATTGATGAAACTCGTTGCCTTAATTACCAGTAATATAAATTTATACCTGGGAAGAGATTCAAGTTTTATCACTGTTTTCTCTGGAAGTGTATCATGAGTTTGGCGTCTGTCATCCTAAAATTAAAAAAGAAAAGGCATTATAATTCTCAAACATAGATAAATCTGCTACGCCACTTGTGAATTGCGACAGGCTCCAGCTCTGATCTAGATTACAGAACATGTGCCCTTTCTACTGTGGCGTCTGGCCTTAGAATGGAAATGTAATTAAAGCCAGGGACATGAATGAGCTCTGCCTTTCCCAAGGGGAGGAGGTGTAAAGCACCTATGTCAGTGTTCAGACTCACCATTTCACTTGGCATACTGGCTAAGAAAAAAAGTAACAGGAAATTATGACAGTAAAGGAAACCCAGGAAAAATGATAGTTAGTTTGACTACAGCTCATGCCACTGGATTTCTTGCAGTCTTCTCTTCTGGATATCCAAAACTGGCTGAGGTGCAGACTCAGATCAAAACAATGTGGCAAGACCAAGTGTAATGTCAGGATCACAGGTAACCCCAACCCCAGCTTTGAGAAGTCTGCGATAACTCAGCAGTAACCAATTTATCTGTCCCCAAAAGTACCCAAGAAGCAGCAATCATCTGGCCCAAGGTGTATGAAATTAAAGGGGGGGGGGGAAAAAAAATAAAATAATAAATGACAAGATTTGTAATGTGTTTTTTAGCACATTAAAACCTCTGTAATATGGAATTCAAGCAACCGGCAAAAAAATTTGAGGGAAATAAATTGGTAAAAAATACGGGTTTAAAATTGGTGTGCCATCACACAATCTCAAGCAACCAGAAAATACTTATCCGGCATCTACCAATTCCTATACATGCCGGATACCAGGGGTTTTTACTGTATTTAGGTTGAGCTATTATTATTAACAGCCTGAAGACTCAAGCTCAAAATCTAGTTCATTGGTAATGATATTCCATTCTGGTTTTTTCACATCCAAGATGATCGATAAAGGTTGCAGTGGATGTTCTCAAAACAATGTCTAATGATCTGATCTAATTTAGGATGAAGGATGAATATCACCTCAGTAACAAGTATTTGTCAGTTCAAAAATCTGAAGAATCCTTTGTCGTCTTTATTTTTCCCCTCACTTCTAACGAGGTGATTCCCAGATATCCAAGGGTTTGATTGCTGCCGTTTCTTTTCTGTTTGGTGTTACTAAATAGTGAAGTCACTGAGAAGTTTGAGCAATTTTTCGGTTGAGGGATTGAGTATATAAGTTGCAACTATTTTAAACTTTGGTTCGCCCACATTTGAGGTATAGTGTGGTAACCAGAACTTTAGTAGGAAGGAGGTGGAGACTTTGAAAAGGGTGCAGATAGGATCACCAGGGTGTTACACAGGATTAGCTCCAAGGAGAAATTAGACAAATTTGGATTTTTTTTCTCTGAAGCGTGGGAGGCTGAGGGATATATAGAAGTATATCAAATTATGAGAGGGATAGACAGAGGGTTTTTTTTTTTATACAGAGGTCGACCTTCCATTCAACTCCACCATAATTCACTTACCATGTGGAGTAAAAATGTGCAGTCGGGTTATGCAAAGAGGATGTCAGGAAGTATTGAAACAAGAGTCACAACTAGAGTACCTCGACCTACCTTAATCACCAGACGAAACTTCTATTACAAGGGAAATAATGACCAGCAAGGTCCTCCTGGAATCTTAATTGTGTTCAGCTTTCCTCCCTCAAAGATCTGCCATTTCTGTCACCAGTTTAGTGAATCTTTGCTGCGCACATTCTATGATAAGTACTTCTTCTTGAGTAAGGAGACCAAAACTGCACATCAGCACACAAGGTCTTAGATGGTTGCCATAAGACTTCCTTACTCCTGTAATTAAACCCTCTTGTAATAAATGCCAAGATATTATTTACTAGCTTGAATCCTTCCTGCAGGTTAACCTATGTACAAGTGAACAATCTCTCACAATTTACCAAATCTTCTGCTTTTCTGTGTTGACTTCACAACTTTCTGCACTTTATTACATCTGTCAATTTGGCTCATGCTCACTTAGTTTGAAGGCTCTTCATATCTTTCTGCATGCTCCATAATCCTATCTAGTTCAATGTTATCATCAAACCTGGAAATATGACCTTTCTTTCTTTGAGCCAAATTGTTAATATAAATGGGTGAACCAGGGCTCCAAGAACCAATACCTGGAGTGTCAGACTGGTCACAGACTGTCAACCTGAGAAGGCTCCGTTTATTCCCATTGTTTGCTTGAACCAATAACAACCAATCCTCACCATGACTGTACTTTAGCCCCCAACTCTACCTCCGGTATTGAAAGCCTTCTAGAAATCTAAAAACACCGCATCCACCGCACGTTTCTCCCTTTTGTTATTCTACTCGTCAAAGAATTCCAATAGATTAGTCCACCATGATTCTTCTTTCCTAAATCTATATTGATACTGCTCAATCTTATTATCCTTTTCAAGTCATTCATTGCACATTCAAGCATTTTTTTCCCCCACTGATGTAGATGGACAGTTCTGTCTCCTTCCCTCGTAATGGCATCACATTTACTAATATATTGGTCCTTATTTTTCACTCAGGATGTGTTTCTAGGGACTTGCACTTCTAGCCAATGTAATCACAAACAGAAATATGGCGTTATCAGAAAAGATCATGTCCAACAAATGAGAAGGCATATTTTGAGGAACTACAACATGCATTGAAGAGGACAGTATATTTGATGTGGGTCACACGGTCTTCAGTAAGGCCTCTGACAACATCTAAATTGCAAAGCCCCTGGAGTCCATAGGAGAAATAGGATAGCACTGGAGAAGGTGCACAGGAGATTCACTGAGCTGAGATGGAGCTTTGAGGAGAGTTCCCCTGTGGCACAGGAAGTTAAGAGGGCACATTATTTTGGTTGACAAAATTATGAGGGGCAACAAAAGGGTTGACTACAGGAAACTTTTTCTCCTATCAGTTGTGAATAAAGCTAGAGGATAGATTTAGGGTTAGGGTGTGCAAAATTTAGAGGAGAACTAAGGGGGCTATCTGCCATCCTGGAATGAACTGCCTTTCTTAACTTACAGGTGGTTATGTCTGTGTTGAATGGAGAGCTAAGAGCAATATAATGAACAGACACTTTTCAAGGCAGTACTAAGTTAGGTCTTTGTGTAACTCAACCCTCTGAGACTGAGGACTAATGCAATGATTCTCTGAACCGCATTCAGAAACAAACTCAGTACATGAGAGGCAATCTAACAGGCAGCTCTTAATGCCAATTCATCTGATTAGAACAACTTTGTATGTTGACATCACAGACAAATCAGTTTGGTGCTAATTTTGGAGTCTAATACTCAATTTTGGAATACTGCACTCAGCAGGAACAAACAGCCTGTATCTTAGAAAAAGGTGCTCACACTGGATGTTCAGTTTTTTCAAAAGGAATACATTTTTTTAAATTTAAACACACAGCACAGTAACAGGCCATTTTGGCCAATGTGTTTGTGCCGCCCAATTTATACCCAATTAACCTACACCCCCGGTAAGTTTCTAATGGTGGGAGGAAACCAGAGCCCCCAGGGAAAACCACACAGACACGGGGAGAACGTACAAACTCCTTACAGACAGCACGGGATTTGAACCCTCGTCCCGATCACTGGCTCTGTAAAGGTGTTGCACTAACCGCTACACCAAATATCACAGGTTCAATTTACCAGTTGTAGGAAAAGGGAAGATTCGTCGTATTTGTAGTCATTTTTGCTCTGAAGCACCAAGAAGTGAGCTGCGTTAATTATCACCCGTTTCAAATTCATGAGAGAGTGAAAAAGCCTGAAAAGGAAGAATACCCACATTACACAACATCCCATCAAATCGCAGCATGAAGACTTGCATTTATATGGCACACCAGCATCTTATCAAGTGTCCAGTCGCTCTTCAAATCTTCGTCATACTCATGTTTCTACACCGTATATGTCGTTGTATGGCACGATCCTTGAACGTCACACCTTAAAATTGGGGTTGTCTTTTACGCTGGGTCTAAAATTCTTACCTTGACAACAAACTCTCAACATCGTTGCCGTCTTCTCACCAGCTCTGATGCAATCTAGCACACGCCCCGATAGGGTTCAGCGAAGTATCAGCGCTCCTCCGTGGGGTCCATCCGCTGTCAGTCCTGGACAGGCTTTAAATGGCCTTTTACAGGTACCGACAGTGGTTAATTTTAAAATGTCCAAATAAAATTTAAACTTTTAAATGACCATTTGTTATTAAAATGTTGTGATTGGCTTTTAACAGTATACACTGGTCAGTGGTACATGCCAGCTTTTTTGGGGGGGGGGGGGGTGACATCCCTCAAAACCATCGTTTTAGGTGTAAATTCTGAGGGGCGTCCTATCAAGAGTCGTTCTATACAATGGCATATACGGTACTGCCCCAGCTGGTTCCCCTGAGTACTCTCTGAAATCCTCGGGTTTGGCATTAAGAGTGGGAACTTTATATAACAGCCTGCTGAGTTAAATTAATAAGTATAAATTGCTGCAATAAGACTTCATTAGTCTTCGTACACCAGGCCACTACTGCACAGTTCATTGTCAGGAACATTTACGCACTAGTTATTTATTTCTGTAACAGCAGAGCTTGTCCCTGAGGAACAGGAATAAAAATTCCACACAGTAAAAGCAAGACAGGAAGATTAATCACCAATGGTGTCCTTTGTTCACATTCTACTTAAGGGCCCCCAACCCTTCGGTCATGCCAATCTCACCACACATGCCTTCGTGCCAGGCTAACAGAAACCATTTGTGTGTGTACTTGATATTCAGAATGGAGTGATGGACTTTCAAACTAATAGATCCCAGTATTGCTCAAATTGGGAATTTTAGTTTCATTAAAAGCAACAGGTACCTGAGCCCGTAGTCAACAACCACAACTTCTTTTGAGGTGCCAGTTATGGCATCATGATGCTGGAACAAGCCTATGTTTCGCCGGGCCTCTGTCAAGAAGCGGTAATCAGAAACGGGGTAGCGAATGCCCACACCGGTGCGGCGAACATGATTCAAGGCCAAACTGTACAGGATCTCAGCTGCTCTGGAATAAAACAGGATTCACAGAAGGCTGATATTATTTCCCAAAAATAATCAGACACGTTCCATATTATCAAAAATGTACAGGTGGAAGTCATTCAGTTTAATACTCCAGCCCAAATCCCTGGACTGACACTCACTAAAAATAAAGTTTGACTTTCCCTCTTTCTGAACTCTCCCTCGTCTTCTCTGCCCATTTGTTTTCTCTTTCTTTTACATCTACTACATTTTGTTTTGTAATTGTTTTCTCAAGAGCTTCTCAATCGTTTTCAGTACGACACTATGAAAGCTGCAGGAGCAGAAGTGCTTGGACATGCCCTGTGGAGGCTCCTTACCTGAGATGTGATTCCAGCACTCGGTCCAGGTTCTTATAGAAAGGCCTCGATGTAAAATATCCACTCCAATAATGATCCTCACGATCGGCATATGTGAAGAAGTCACCACTGAGGACTGGGTAGGATGGAGGCTTGCTGCCGGGACTGACACCATTTGCCTTGTAAACTGCATCAAAGTATTCAGATAGGGACCCAAACTGTATCTGGAAGTGAACAAGAGACATTCAGGACACCCCATGAGCAAATAACGTTTTCACCCTCAAATTCCCACAATAGGCTTCAAAAGTCAGTTTATTTTTACGGTGGTCCTCAAGTACTTTTACCAGAGATGATAATTCTTCCAGGAGTGTTGTAGAGACGATGCAATAGTGGAAGCCATCAAGGGCGAGTTCAATTTGACCTCATAAACTGCCATGTACTTCCAGGTTTTTTCCTCCAGCAGCAATGGACAGACAGAATTCCAGTAATTTTCCCTCAACTATCCCAGACACCACAACCTCCTGTTCCAATCACGACCAAGGCTAAGTTACTGAGGGCAGAGATTGGATTGGAAATGCCGCATATGCCATTGTATAGGATAACCCGAAACTTAAACTTTCACCTTAAAATTGTATCGTCCATACTAAGTGTCTAAAATTCTTACCTTGACAACAAAGCCTCAACACCGCTGCCATCTTCCCACTGGCTCCAATACAATCTCATGCATGCCCCACTAGTTATTTACAAAGTCTCAGCGCACCTCCACGGGGTTCATCTGCCCGGTCCGACGGCTATTGGCTCGGTACAGGCTTTAAATGGCCTGTTACACAAGTCAATAGCAGTTTATTTTAAAATATACAAATAAAATATAAACCTTTAAATGATAATTTATTAAAATACTGTGGTTTGGCTTTTAACAACATCTGCTGGTCAGCAGAAAGTGCCAGATTTTGGTGGGGGGCAGGGTCATCCTTCACATGAGTTGTCCTAGACAACAGCATATAGGGGTATTTCTGATCAGCACAGCTCATAGCTAGAGACTTTAGAAATGAACCAAAGGAATCTGAACCAACAAAACCTGCTCTCAACACAGAGGACTTAGAAAACCTACCGGGGACATCTACCATCTAAAATGACAGAAGGAGAAGAGAATGAAAAGAACTGACTCAGTGGAATTTCTTGTTTATTTTTATTGAGTGACAACATTGTTTAAAGGGTTTAATGTATCTTAGATTCTGAACTTTAAATAAGTGGGAGGAGAGGTGAGGGAGGGAGGGAGGGGAGGAGGGAAGGGGGGGAGAAAACGACACTGTATATATTTGAAAAGGAAAATGTATGTATCTTGATCAATATGGTTTATAGTGTGAAAAATAAAAAATTAAAAAAAAAAACACAGAGGACTTACTTGCACGTGGAGGTCTGGGTGAGAGTTCATGTAGTTGAAGAGTTTCTCATAATTCTGGAACTGCTGGTCCCACTCCAGAGCTTTGTCATATCGAAAGTCATCTCCAAGCGGAATCAGTACAACCTTGCTTTTAAATAGCTTGGACTTTTTCCGGTATTGATCCAAAAGTAAACTTGCCCTGAGAGAAGAGAAAAAATAGAATCAAATAGGTGTAGACAGAAGGCAACTGGACCATACCAATCAATCTCAATATTCCTTGAAATGTGAATGACAGCAGAAACTAATACAAGTAGGGATACCAAAATGAACTGATAAAGGCAATTATTTTGGACACAGATATAAATTCCACGTCTGTGGAAACACATCAAGCTGTAATTGAGCACTTGCTGGCAGAGATGTCTTGATCACACTAAGTGTTGGGACCAGGTAAACAAGGTTAACTCATTTTGACTGACAGATTCCAATATTAATGTGAAACATAGAAATGAAGGTAAAATTGCACGTCAATCATGTCCCACGATCTGCCCAGTTCCAGCCACCAATTTTCAAAATATTCACCACGCTTTCTGTGTTTTGCAGCATCCCAATCAAGTTGCATCCTCTCTGAAGCTTCAACTTCCTATATTATAGAGCGGAACTCTCTGCACAAACTCCAATCTTGATTACTTGCATGCAGACTTGGGAGATCAGATACACTATTTTTTATTGTCATAATAAAACAGACATGAAATATTACACAAAATTGCCTTTAGTCCACCATAAGGCTAAGATTTGCCATTAGCCTTGCCCCTTACAGTCAGAGAAAAAGAAGCAAAAGAGAGTCCGAATGTCCAAGGATTTACACTCGCAGCCTCTGCAGCCACACAAGATTCCAGTTCAGTTCAATCCATCGGCAACCCGAGCCCAGATCCATAGCTTAGACACAATAAGCCTTCAGCATCCAGGAACCTTGAGAAGCCCTCAGATCCCTCTCGAATCCCGGCCCCAAAACCTGGCTCCATAAGCCTCCTCTAACCCTTTCATTGCCGGAATCATCCTTGTGAACCTTCTCTGAACCCTCTTCAACGTCAGCACATAATTTCTTAAATGAAGAGCCCAAAACTGCTCACAATTCTCCAAGTGAGGTCTCACCAGTGCCTTAAAATCACATCCCTGCTCTGGTCTTCTATTCCTCTTGAAGTGAACGCCAGCGTTGCATTTGCCTTCTTCACCACCGGCTCAACATGAAAGTTTACCTTCAGGCTGTCCTGCACGAGGACTCTCAGGTCCCTTTGCACCTGGGTATGTTTAATTTTCTCCCCATTTAGAAAATAATCTGTCCGTTTATTTCCTCTACCAAAGCATGTGAATGACACTTTCTGACATTATATTTCTTTTCCCTCTTCTCCGCCCATTCTCCAAATTGGTTTAAATCCTTCTGTGGTGTTCGTGTTTTCTCCACATTATCTGCTCCTCCACCCATTCAGACAAACCAAAATGTTATCTCAGGAACAAGAGAGAACTCAGTCGATAACCACAGAACCCATGATAGTCCATTAGATCAGCTCCTACCTCTCTGCCACATTGGCATCATTTATCACTTTAGGTGGGACTTTCCAAGGACAACTGATGCGTCCTCCGGGGAGGCGTCGGAAGTCAAACTGGCAGCAGGTTTTGGGGTCAGGTCCACAGGTGTGTGGAACGTCATAACTGTAGAAAGGCATCAGGTGACAGAAGATATCTGTGCTTGAGTCAGTGTCTAGAAAAAAAAACATGGGGTTGTGGGAAGAAAAATATTCAAGTCAAAAACTTCAGTTTTGAGAAACGTTGAATTGTATGGAATTCCTTTCGCACCTTCAAATTGGTGAATTAAAAGAAACAAAATACGACATTGAAACTGATCAAATCAGCAGTTGGAAGAGTCTACTTTCAGATACAAAATAATCCATGTCCTTTCTGCCCTGGCCCAGTCTCTCCTCAATTACAGCTTCCACTTCTCCGCTTCCAACCAATTCATCTTCACGGTACAGGGTTCCCCCACTACCCGAAAGTACAGCATTCCTATGAAAACCTTTGTAAGCCAAAATGGCGTAAAGCAAAGAAGCAATTACCATTAATTTGTATGGGAATTTCCCAGTCCAGTTTTACACTAAGCACAACACCCTTACGAGCTCCCTTAGGCTTTTCTGATATCTTCGGACACATCTTGCTAATGGGTGTACAAAATAAATCGAGATAAAGCACAGGTGCTCACAGACAAAGTTCAAAGCTAAGGCGGCTTGATGCTGAGTGTAGTTCCCAGTGAAGGAGCTTGGTGATGTCACTCTCGCTGCTTGGAGTGTGCGCTGCCTCGATAACGGCTCACTGCAAAACAAATGCTGAACGCTATTTTCGCTTTTCTTTGTAAAAGTGAAAATCCTCTTCGGATTTTTCGGTTAGTGAAAATAGGTACTAATAAAGGTCTTTCGTAAAAGCGAAGTGACAAGAAGCGATCTTTCAAAAAGCGGGGGATACCTGTAGTCCTATCTCTACACTTCCTGTCACTATGATGAAGGTCTTTTGCTACTAACCACTCCACAACTTATGCCACACTTTCCCATGAAATCACAGAAGATGCAACACCTGTCCGTTCGCTAATTCTCTTTTCACTAGCCCAGCCTTTCCAATTCACTCGTACTTCTTCCACGCTGGTCTACCATGTCGGCTGTGTGCAATGCAGCCCCAAATGAAGACTGGGTGATCATTTTGCAGATAATCTGTATTTAGTCTGCAGGAGTGATGCTGAGTTTCCAGCTGCTGGCCACTTCATGTCTTCATCCTTCTCTGACCTATGTCTGTGGCTTTCTTCACTGTTTGAACCAGCAGACTGAATGCAGGCTTTTGGAACAATAACTCACCTACCCGTCTGGATTCGACAGAACATCTTTGAACTTTAGGAACTCACTTTTTCCTCTGACTCTATCGGACTCTTTCTGTCTGTCAGCATTTTGGCTTATTTTGTTTCTAAAGAACGGCCTGGTCTGCTGGGTGTGTCCCTGTCCTGCTGCCAACGATACATTATGCAGACAATGAAGCAATAATGCATCTCCCTCTCGGGGAGCTGTTCCATTTGCCCTGCTCAGCCCTTCCTCCTATTGAAAACTTGCTTGGTTTGACACAGGATTTCACATCCAAATCGTTAACTGCTTTTCTTTTCACAGACGCTGTCTAATCTGCTGAGTTTTTATTTTGGCACTTGTCACTCCAGCAGCTTTTTTTCTGAATTTCAAATTCACAGGGCTTCTTTGAAGAGCTGTTCTCACCTACCCCAGGTCTGCCTCCACATGAATTCCAGAATTTTGTTGGCTGCAAAGTGTTTCTTAATGGAGTAGTGTACTCTCTGGATGAGCATACTGGTCAAGTTGGAGCGCTTGAGCAGATAGGACATGGTTGAGCTGTGTCCAAAAGGATCGATTGCCCAACCCGATTTTGGGATCACTCCTGGAAATACAAAATACAGGAACTCACTACAAGGTATACTCATCAAATCAACAGAACTGTTGATCATCTCATGTCCATGGAAAGGTAATATTACAAACATATTTTTAAACACTCCCAAAGAGAACAAGTTTAAGATAAAAGTCCAACTTCAAGCTCTGGAATGGAAGTTTGGCTCTTCAAGGGAATCCTTGCTGATCCAATGTCAGGGTCAGATGTTTTAATCTCAGAAACTTTAATGCTCCAGCCTGAAAGTTTAGAAACTGGGGTGGGGGAATCATTGCTCACAATATTTTCTTTTCATTGATAAGATGAGGACAACATTGATGAAGTTCACACTCTGGTCATTCCTCTTGAGATGGTAGTGATGAACTACCTTCTTGAATTGCTGCAGTCAATGCGCTGAAGGTACTCCATTACAAGGTTGGAGATGGAGCAGCACGAACTCACAAAGAAACAACCTTTTGCCAAATGATAACAATCTGCAACTTAAAAAAGGAACCTACAGGTGGTCATTTAATTTAAGATTGCTGACCTTGTCCTTTCTGGTGAGAGAGTTCGCAGGACTGGGAGATACTGCCAAAATATCCGAGATGAGCCACATGGTATATATTGTGTCCACGGCGAAGTTGTGCAAAGAATTAATGCTTTGCATAGAGCTTGGGAAATCAAAAACAGGACTGTTCTGTATGCTCTCACACTTCTAGGGAGTTATCTGAACTGCAATCATCTAGCCAAAATTATTGCCTCATCATCCAAAGAAACGGGGTATATGTGTCAACTTGCAGAGTTTCCAACTCTCCCAGGCATGTTGGATGGGACAGTGTAGGAGATATAGTGTTATCTAAGACATGCTGACCCTGTCCTGGACCATTTGATGCAGCCCTGTAAATGGAGCTATACTCTGTACCTAACCTGTGCTGCCAACCATGGGGAAGAAGCCATATAATTTGTGATTAGAAAATACCTTTTTGTAGGGAGCTTGTAATTGACAATGGGAACCCCAGTTTCAGATCAATATTCTGCCCTTTGACAAGAAATCCATACTTCAACATAATCTCTCAGATGCCAAAGCACCAGTTTGTCAACTTCGTGGTTTGTCAACGTAGATAGTTACCGATATTGTTCTCCAGCCACTGATGTCCTTCGATTAGTTGATCAACCATTGCAAAATAGTGAGAGTTGGCTTCATCTGTCATTACCCAGCCTCCAGTTACAAACTCCAACTGACCTTCAGCTGCCAGCCTGGTGACCAAAATAAACATCGAGGAAAGTGGCAGTAAATCACACACGGCACAAACTCAACTGGAGGAAAGACGCCCCTTGACTTTAAAATTAATTCCAAGATGAAACAGCATCAACATCTGATAATTGATCCTGTGGAATTAATTCTGGGGGTTGGTTCATGACAAAGTATTCTGAAAGGTGTGATTAGTTTTTAGCCATCTATCGCAGAATGGCTACATAGACAATGTCATCAGAAAGACTGACCCCCAACCTGGAAATCAGAAGAGAGCCTGAGAGTACAGCAATGGTACATAGAAATGAATAAATGTATTCCATTGGAAAAAATAACATATAATTTAAAAAATAAAGTCACAGTATTCGAACAAATTTGGGAACCGTACATGGAACACAACAGAGAGGGCCTACTGCGGACCTCTTCCCCCTAAAATGATAGAATGAGAAAATGACGAAATGAACTGACCCAGTGTGTAAAAGTAGATGACACAATTTTCTTGTTTATTTTCATTGTGTGATGACATGGTTTAATGGGTTTATTGTATATGTTGAACATTTAGTGGGTTTGGAGGGGGGTGGGAAGAAGGGAGGGGGTGGGAAGGAGGGAGTGGGAAAAAGGGGAGAAAATGACACTGTATATTCAAGAGGGAAATGTTTGTGTGTATTTTGGTTAATATGGTTCATAGTGTGAAAAATTTTTTTAAATTAAAAAAAAGAAAGACTGACCCCTACTGTCCCTCTTCATCCAAAGCCTGTCTCGGCTCGATGACTGTCTGCAGCACAAAAGGGTAATGGGACAGGGCTAGGGAACTGTGCACCTTGACCAAAACAAGGCATTGCTTTCACAAAAGAAAATTCCCATCTTTGCATACCGGCGGACAGCTGCCTTTTTCTGAGCATCAATGTTGTCCCACCACTTGGAGAAAAAGGAGATCTCTGCCCAAATAAAGCGACGCTTCGTGTCCTCCTGGAGCTTCAGCAGCATGTTGTTCAGGATGTGCTGCGTCTGGTCAAAGTAATATTTGTCAAATGTCTTAATCCATCCTGCAGAACAGAATCAGATGTGAAGGTCCCAATGTGCAGTATATTTTTCTCAAATGTCTCAGAAACAATTGGAAATCCATAGAGAGTCAACGAGATATACAGCCAAAGCAACTCAATTTGTATGACAATCTATGGCAGGATCAAGCACATGAACTGCATGAATCTGCTACGATGGTTGACAGCATAATGCTGAACAAAATGTCAAAGGTCAGTGCCTTTTAACTATGCTTTGCAGAACCATCAGGCTGTTGGACTCTTCACTTAATATCACTGTTGAAAGAAGACAATTCAATATTCCCTGGATGTTACACAGAGTTCAGTAAAACAGAAATAATCCTTTATCTGATTGTTTTGAAATGCTGATGGCTGGCACGATATTTGACCCTCTCAATTGTGTGGAGTGTGAGCTGGGGGAATGGAGTGTGAAAGGGTTATTTTACTGGGGTGTATGGAGTGTCTAGGGAGAGGTAGCACCTCTGGTGAGGAGGCCTTCCGTGCTCTTTTTGGGCAGCTCGTCCACCTTTGGTCCCCACCTGGCACTCAGCTCTCACCTGTGGCTCCAAGTAGCTGCAGCACGCGCAGCGGCCACACCCCTGTCTCAGCAGACAGGCTAAACCAGGCTAGGGTAGCCAACAGGTCTTCGCCCCTCGGTGAGGTAGGAGATTAATGGTCCAACAGTCAAGAAGGCAGGCCCAGCAGGCTTTGAGGACTGCTAACAACATGACAAGACACTGGTCATCCACTGCAGCAAGAAAGATCTCCAGTGAAACAGTTTTCTGTGCCACTGGATCAAACTCTCTTCTCCCGAGAGAGTGGGACTGCCCCTGCGCAACTGCTGTTCCCCTTAAAACTCCATCACACACAGGTTTTTGTGCGATTCATCTCAGTCCAAGTCCACAGATGAACTGCACAACAGGGAATCTTCTTCAAATCAAAGGACTACCAACATAAACTGGGATGGAGGTCCAGATTCTGGACAGGTGTACTGCTCGAACTTGGGTCAGGGTCAAGGATGTGGCTAGGTTTGTATTTCAGCTGGTTTTGAAATACACAAGCTGAAGCTTACTGGGTTCTATTAAGTCACCAGGTACATTGGAAAATTTATTACGCTACTGTGTAACAAGTTATAAAAAAATTTGAAATAAAAGTGTTTCGAGGTATTGGTAGGATGAACATCCAGAAAGTCTGCAAGTCCAGCATCAAAGTTCTGAGGGTGGTGGATTATTGGAGCTTTACTGCAACAACCAAGACTGTGCTGAAGCCCTTGACTTGAAGCTCCAATGTCAGACGCAAGAAGTGTCTGATAAAGAAATCCAATCTTCCAGTAAGCTTTCTTTTGTGCAGGGTCTTCTCACCAGCTCAACAAAGCTGACCTGCTGCACATCTAACACCAAAGCAAAAGCAAATGCACGTGTCCAGAGTTTACATCTCTACTGTTTTAGTTTACAATCTAAACATTCGGGAACCCTGTCAAGGATTTAACCAATCATTCTGTCCCTAAAAACCCAATTCCTATAAAGCTCCAGCTATTTTCTAATAAACAATAACACCCAAAACAAAAGACATCATGTTATTTCATCATAATATCGATTTGAGGCAATTCTGGAAATCCTTCAAAACGTCCCCCTTACCTGGATCATTGTGAGAATGGGGCACCACAAACACCTGCAATGGTTCATTGTCCCACTCGTGCTGTTCATAGGTGATCTCAAAGCCCTGCTTCCAAGCACCACCATCCACATTATCAAACTTCAGGGCTGAATAAACATCCAGCATCTATCAGCGCAAAAAAAAAAGACACATAGACGAAGACGGTCTGGAATTATTAAACTGACAGGTGAACAACTGGCCTGTGCCCCAAGGCACTTGCCAGAAATTCAGAAACATGGGAAAGGGAGAATGAGGCAGTCATAATATTCTCAGATAAAACCCAGGTGACCATAGGCTTGTGCATCCCTTTATTTACTCATGCTCCAAGCACACTGCAGGATTTGGTATCTGACTGAAAATGTTAACTCCAAATATCAGCACGGATTACTTCCTTTGATCACGAGTCACAGAAACAGCTGTGGGACTGAGGACAGAGAGCAGGCGAGGCAAGAGTCGCCATCAGTGACCTCACTGGATCTGCTTAGCTCAACCCAGCTCAGGAGAGAGGAGATGGCAAGAAAAGGTATGTGGAAATGCCCTGCTCTCTCCTACCGGAAGTGCCTTCATCCCTGCAGAATCTGGGAAGAAAATCCACTGGATGTGGATCTTGGGAGAGAAGAGACACAGGGTTGCTCCAAAGGATTCAACCGCCCGGTCCTATTGCCAGTGGTTGTGTACAGGTATTAAGTGGCCTGTTGTAGAGGAGCTAATGGTGCTTTTAACTAAAATCTGCAACCTTGGATGTGTGCCCAAGATGGTGGCGACTTTGCTCAGCAATGGTCAGGTGGGGCTGCCATCTCTGGGGAGCAGCAGATCGGCGCAGGGCAGCAGAAACAGGGGAGAGCATCCACTGTTGAGCAGGAGAGGCAGAGACAACCCTACAGGACGGTGACCACGGCTCACTCACCGGTTGAAGGATCCACACAGGCTGCGGGTGACACCATCGGGGGACCTGCACAGGCTGAGGGAGACTGGCTCGGGGAACCAGGCATCGGAGCTGGGATTCAAGAGGTCGCTGAGGGCAAAAAGGTCTCTCGAATGGCCTTGGGCACTGAAGGCTTCCTGATTATGTTGGAGCCCGGGCTCCCAATGGATCAAATGGGGTCTGTGCAGAGGCTGCAGAAATGCTCAATGACTTTGATCGGACTCTCTTTTGCTTCCCTTTTTTCTCGTCCTGTGAGGGGCACCGGGCGACTCTCAATCTGCCTTACAGCAGACAATTTCATGCAAATATTAATGTCCTGTAATATTACATGACAAGAAGGAATCTTGAATCATTATTCCCATCCATGCTGCAAGCTCATTCATAATACCAATTAGTCAGAGAGGACCTATACAAAGCAGCACAAGGGGAGGGTGTTAGGGTGTTGGGGTGGGGGGGGGGGGGGTGTAAGAGGATGATGTGTTCATTACATCACTGTTCACTCAGAAGAACCGTAACAGTGAAATAATAAATGCCTCACCCTCCTCTTCCCCCCACCCCTCACCCAACCAACCAACCAACCAACATCCTCCCCTATCCATGGACACAGGATAGAGAGCTGCTTTAGTTTTGCCTAGATGAGCATACTTGAAGATCACCCACACTTATCAATGGTTGAGGAACACATACCTGCCTGAAATGAATCCTCTGCAGATTTGAACACTTGCCTGACATGATTTGAATTTGCTTCTCTAATTTACCTTTCTCCTTCCACTTCTTGTCAATCTAAATAGTTACTTCATTTCTGCCTCTTCCTGAGTAGGTCCCACATTTCTCCCAGATAATACTTTGAAGTTAGGAATTAGCCCGGCTCTCCACTGAATGGCTTCCAATGTCAGAGCATCAAAGCTTGGGCACTGAACTTGTTTGTCAATGAGGTTCTTAATTTCTGGACAATGACTAAAATGCTGTGCTTTGCAGTGGGCTCCAAGAAGACAGAAACCATCAGAGGCGAGAAGGTGATTAACATTTAAGCAGGTGATTTTTACCACTGTTGGCATTCAAAGTTAATGGGAGACCTTTTATCACCCTCCAATGAGAACAAATTTGCATTTATGTCTTCAAAGTGCCTTGAGACAAAATACACTGGTTTTGAACTTGTACGACTTAAACATACAACAACAAAGATTCACAGAACAGCTTCCTGAAGAATAAACACTGGCCAGGAAAATACAACATCATTCTTCAGATAGTGCCTCAAGGCTTCACATTTACTTTGACATTTGCAACGTGACTCTGGGCACTTTTACACAGGACATTTTCTGCTTTGGTGGCAGAGTTAAAATGCCACAACGGAATTTATCGTGTAAATTCCTTCCTGCAAATTTTCCACTGGGACCCCTACACATTTTTACAGAGCAGCAGCAGGGTAGAATGACCACAGCCACTCAATAGAAATAGACCTAATGAATACAACGTTCCACTCTGACAAACTCCAGCAACACAGGAAGGCAGTACAAAAGTGCCCTCAAAGTGCCCCTGTGGAAAAGACCACATTGGGACACACGGGGGTCCAGTATGCTATTTTTTAAAAAATAATTACGAAGTTTCTGTGTAAAAATTCCAAGCTTTGCCCCCAAACATTGACCCAGGTTATATCACCAAATCCTTGAGTAAAGTGGCAGTGATGGGGGAAGGGACTGCAGGATCAGAACATATATGCCAGTGTATAAGATGAGACATGAAACTTAAAAGTGTCACCACAAAATCCAGCGGTCACCTGTTATGGCAAGTATAAACTCCAAACCTTGAGAGTGAAATATCAGGGTTCCCCCACGAGTGCTATCAGCTCTCTTCTTCTTTGGCTTGGCTTCGCGGACGAAGATTTATGGAGGGGGTAAAAAGTCCACGTCAGCTGCAGGCTCGTTTGTGGCTGACAAGTCCGATGCGGGACAGGCAGACACGGTTGCAGCGGTTGCAGAAGGAGCCGATGGTGGTTTATTTTAAAATATGCTCATAAAATATAAACCTTCACTGGGTAATTCGATTTTAAAATATTGTGACAGCATCGCTCCACTGGTCAATGGTAAGTGCCAGATTTGGGGTAGTCTTATACAGCGAGTACAGCTCAAAATCTACATTGTAAGTAGAAATTCTGGGGATTGTCTTATACGTCGGCATATATGATAGATTATCAAAACGGGATAAAAATTACAGTCACATTGAAGGCTGACAGTTTAAAATTAATTGTACCTTCTAATCGGTTTTACAATCTCATCAAAACAGCTTTGGATAAAGAAGTGTGTCACTGATCCATATGGATTAGAAACAGATACAACCCAGCGGTATTATGCAGGGTGAGCATTCAATCAGCTTTCCCTACCTGCAGGTCAGTATTTTGTTCTTTATTCCAGAGGGCAAACTGACAATCCTGTGGAAACACGGAGAGGAAGGTCTGGTGATTGTCGGTTGGTAAAACCCAGGAGCCATTTCCTTGCAAAGCCAGCAGACCAGGATGCGCATCTGCATTCCCGGTGAGCTCCAGGACAGAGTCCTTGATGTGGTTGACGATTTGGTGATTTTCCTCCAAAAGCTGCTCCAATTGCTCAATGCGATTTTGCAACACCGAGATCTGATTCTACACGGGCGAAACAAAAGATTGGGGAATTTTACATTGTACATTCAGCAAATTTTACTGCTTTAATTTGCTGTCTTCAGAACAGATGAAAAAATATATTGTACATGTATCCAACATATCCTCAAAAATTTTCAACAATCACTTCTAGATGCTTAAATAATGTGAAAGTCATAGACCCAAGATGCACTTCCACATGTGCATCATTTTCTGGCAAGGAATACAGAACTCTACGCAAGTCAATCCATTCATGATCAAATCACCAACTTTAAGAGCATATGTTCTATCATTTAACACACATTTCATTCTCAACAGGATGATACTGAAGTTAAGTACAAGCCAATCATCTATTCCCATTTCTGATCTGGCACCTGAAACTTACAAGGATAAGAAAGAATCTTCAAGACTGTTTACTTGACACTAATTCGGTGTTGTGTACTTTATATGAACACAAGCATCCTGAAAAATCCAAACTCACAAACCCCCATTCCTCCAAAGAAATCGAGTTCGTCCTTCTTCCTTCACACCCCCTCTTGATTTCATGAACTCGGCAAGGTTCCCATCCTTATCAATGATAAGTACAGTGTTCAATTCTGGGCACATTACTCAAAGGGGTGAAGCAGTCCAGAAGAAATTCACAAGAATGATTCTACAAATGAAGGACTTCAGTTACATGGATTGACTGGGGAAGCGGTGGGAGGGAGTGGGGAATATCCTTAGAGCAGGCAGTGTTGATGGACAGTTGAAAGTAATATCCAAAAATCTAGGAAAGCACCCCTCTGCCCCTCCCCTCTTTCTTTGGCTTGGCTTCGCGGACGAAGATTTATGGAGGGGGTAAAAAGTCCACGTCAGCTGCAGGCTCGTTTGTGGCTGACAAGTCCGATGCAGGACAGGCAGACACGATTGCAGCGGTTGCAGGGGAAAATTGGTTGGTTGGGGTTGGGTGTTGGGTTTTTCCTCCTTTGCCTTTTGTCAGTGAGTCCCCTCAAGGTCAATAAAAATGACATCAAGGGCCGAAGAATTGAAAACCAGGTGATTTAGACAGGGGATTGGCATTGGAGCCAAATAAGAAAAGGTCTTTTCTTTAATGCAGCAAGTGGTTGTGTTTTAGAACTTATTGCCTCAAGGATGCTGGAAGCATTTTCCATCACAACCTTCCCCAAGGTATTGGATAAAGAGTGCAGCAGAGCTCAATGTGAAGAGGAAGAGAGTGGGGCTAATTGGATTACAAAGAGAAGTATAAGATCAATGACCCAAAAATAATCTTCTCATTCTCCAACAACAACAAAAATCAAGACACCCATCTTCTTAAGACATTTTTTTCCACTCAAGACATATAGTTACATTAATATAATGAGAGATATCTGAACAAGATCACTTGGGACGGGTGAAAGAAAACCTGCCTTGGAGTTTAAACATCCTCTTCCTTTGGGCTGGGAAGGTGGTGATGAAGGGATGAGAAGAGGCATTGAACCAGCATCAGTTGTTTTTTTAAATTTGTTTACGCAGTAGCAGAAAGAAAACTCGATGGCTCATGTTTAGCAACTAACCTGGTACAAGCCTATTCATATCCTGGTCAGTATCCTCTTCCCATCCTTCCTGTCGGGTTCAAGGAGATACACCCAATCCTTTTATTCTTTATTAGTGTTGAAAACCTTGCCTCACCCACCCACTTCTTTAGTAATAGCATCTTATGTCATGGCCTTACAGCTTCCACTTTGGCTAATCAGATAACTCTTACACGTTGGATAGATAACACTTCCAGTATTGTGTTCCATTCTGGTGCCCACACGACAGAAACGATGTAGCAACATTTGAAGAAGATTCATCAAAATATTGCCTGGAACCCAGGGTGTTGGTTACAAGGAGAGATTGTTTTTACCGCAACACTGTAGTTTGAGGGGTGACTTACAGAGATTTATAAGATTATGAGGGGCATAGATGAGGCAGACATCACCAATTTTCTCTTCCAAGGATAGGTAAGATTAAAATTAGAATGCATAAATTTGAGAAGTGAAAAAAAAAAGAGATTTAAGGGACAAGTCTTTTTATATGAGATTTTAAAGGCAGATACAATTATAACATTTAAAATGCATTTGGACAGGTACTTGGATAGCAAAGGAGAGGCTTACACACCAATTGCAGGCAATTAGTATAGATAGACATCATGAGGCTGGAGGGCCTTCAATGTTGAACAGCTCTATGACTATATGAAAGTCATGTAGATAAAGAGGGCTGAATAATGAAACTTGCTGCTACTACATCATATATACAATAAAACATCTGATGCATAGGCCACTGAGCCGGCTACCACTACGAAATAACAAAGCAAACTTCTTTGAAAGAACCCAAAATTATTTTGCAAATCTAGCAGATGTACATCCCATTGTATCCGTTCAAGTCAAACACTGACTATTCCAATTAATTTTGGAATTAATATTCCAAATGTGCATCCCATTGTAACCATTCAAGCCAAACATTGACTATTCCAATTAATTTTCCAATTAATTTTGGAATTAATATTCCAGATGTACATCCCATTGTATCCATTCAAGCCAAACATTGACTATTCCAATTAATTTTCCAATTCGTTATATACATTAATGATCTAGATGATGGGGTGGTGAATTGGATTAGTAAATATGCAGACGATACTAAGATAGGTGGAATAGTGGATAATGAAGAAGGTTTACAAGGATTGCAGAGGGATTTGGGCTGCTTAGAAAAGTGGGCTGAAAAATGGCAGATGGAATTTAATGCTGATAAGTGTGAGGTGCTTCATTTTGGTAAGAAGAATCAGAACAGGACATATGTGGTAAATGGGAGAGCATTGAGGAATACAGAAGAGCAGAAAGATTTAGGAGTAACGGTACATCGTTCCCTGAAGGTAGAAACTCACGTGAATAGGGTGGTGAAGAAGGCTTTTAGTATGCTGGCCTTTATCAATCATTGCATGGAATATAGGAGTTGGGAGGTGTTGTTGAGATTGTATAAGACGTTGGTGCGGCCTAATTTGGAGTTCTGTGTGCAGTTCTGGTCGCCTAATTATAGGAAGGATATAAACAGAGTGGAGAGAGTGCAGAGAAGGTTTACCAGAATGTTACCTGGGTTTAAGCATCTAGAGTATGGGGAGAGATTGGACAGATTAGGTCTTTATTCTTTGGAGCGTAGAAGGTTGAGAGGGGATTTGATAGAAGTATTTAAGATTATGAAAGGGATAGACAGAGTGGATGTGGATAGACTATTTCCGTTAAGAGGAGGAAAGATTAAAACAAGAGGACATGAGTTAAGAATTAAGGGGCAGAGGTTTAGAGGTAACATGAGGGGGAACTTCTTTACTCAGAGAGTGGTAGCCGTGTGGAATGATCTTCCGGGAGAAATAGTGGCGGCGGAGTCAATTGTATTATTTAAGAAAAGGTTGGACAGGTATATGGATGAGAAGAAGATGGAGGGATATGGGCATTGTGCAGGGAGGTGGGACTAGAAAGGGGTGTTTGGTTCGGTGCGGACTAGAAGGGCCTAATGGCCTGTTTCCGTGCTGTAATTGTTATGTTATATGTTATGTTAATTTTGGAATTAATATTCCAGATGTACATCCCATTGTATCCGTTCATGCCAAACATTGACTATTCCAATTAATTTTGGAATTAATATTCCAGATGCGCATCCCATTGCTATCCGTTCAAGCCAAACATTAACTATTCCAATTAATTTTGCTTCACAGGTCTTGACCCATTTATTGAAAACTCTGGTTCTACAAGAGGAAATCTGACAAATGTGTGAGGCAGTAGACTACTTGGCCCGTGTGAGTGGGTGAATCTCAGGTGAGTTGATGGGTATGTGGGTGGGAATAAATAATGGGATTAACGTAGGACTTGGCAGTGAGTTTCAGAGCCCCACTATCTATCGAGAAACAATTTCTGCTGCAATCTTCTCTCAACAATCCATCCTTAATCACTGTCTTGTCTGCAAGGGAAATAGGATCTTGCTGCATAACCTGCCTGGATCTTCTTTGGCTTGGCTTCGCGGACGAAGATTTAAGGAGGGGTAATGTCCACGTCAGCTGCAGGCTCGTTTGTGGCTGACAAGTCCGATGCGGGACAGGCAGACACGGTTGCAGCGGTTGCAGGGGAAAATTGGTTGGTTGGGGTTGGGTGTTGGGTTTTTCCTCCTTTGCCTTTTGTCAGTGAGGTGGGCTCTGCGGTCTTCTTCAAAGGAGGTTGCTGCCCGCCTGGATATGTCATAATTAAATCACATATCAGATAGGGACGAGTTTCGGTCCAATAATCTGCTGGTCCAAACTGTCACTAGTTCACTGGGCAACACACACGAGTGGCAGGAGGCCCATAAATTTGCCAAACCTGAAATAAATATTTACTTTTGTGATTGCACATAAAACTCCAACTAAGTTTATCCAATGACTAAAACTGTCTTTGAGATAAGACAAACAGAGGATAAAGTCTATTACATGAAGAAATAAATTCACAATGTAGAGGACAAGGATAATCAAGAGCTCCACTTGAATAGAATACTGGGCAAAAGTAAAAACACAGTGCTAGAGAAACTCAGGAGGTCACACAGCGTACTTAATAGAGCAAAGATTAAGATACATAACCAGTGTTTTCATCAAGATATGAGCAAAAAGTAGGGAGGGCTCAAGACTGAAACATTGGTTATGTATCTTTGCTCGATAAAGAACAGTTTCTCCAGCCTTGTGTTTGCACAATCATTTTCATATTTTGAAATTGACTGCAGACTTTCATATTTTGCTCCTGGGCACCAGTGTAAAAACTCAGCTAAACTTAACGGGTTACCAAGGTCCAGATCTATTCTTCACGAACTTCAAAGTGGAGGCAACGTGCATTTGCATCACTCCCCTAACTGTTTACTAATGCAGTAAATCTGTCATTTAATCCGTGACCAGTGATTGTGAAATAATACCTCATTCAGATCCTTCAGAAGGGGAGGGGTGGGGTTAAAGCTGTCTGGGAGAAGGTAATAGGCAGAAAACAGAGACTAATTATCCATTATTATAGTGCAATCAATAGCAGCAGATGTCTTAGACGCAATGCAAATAACATATTTGATAAAAAATGCATTATAAATGGTTCAAGAAATACATAACATTTATTATTGTCAACAGACGATTGATCCATTTGTTAATAATTGTGTTGCAGCTCTAACAGGGGACACACACATTTGTCCATGGAATGTGTTTTGTCCTCTGCACGACTCGTTTCCTTGCAGGTGCATGATTAATGCCTCAAATAATGCAGAATTGAGCCACATTCAGGTTGCATCCTTGGGCTGTCGAGTTCACAGAGAGAGAGAGAGAGAGAGAGAGAGAGAGAGAGAGAGAGAGAGAGAGAGAGAGAGAGAGAGAGAGAGAGAGAGAGTACATATATTTAATGACTGAAAGTGCTCAAGGTGAAGGGGAGAGGGAATCAATGTCCCTGCTCGCATTTAACAATCCTACTGGGAAAAATATAGAGCAGTGACATTCAGGCAAATTACCAAATTAAATAGAGCCAAACCCCACAAAAGAAAGGTATTTGCATCAAATCAAGAGCACTTAATTATTAATGATCTTAACGTAAAAAAAAAGACAGGGAAAATCAACTTAGCAAAATTTTATTTATTTTCCCACAAAATTAACCAAGCCAACATGTACTTTAACTGATTGATAAGAGGATTGCTTTTTATCTCTGGATTTGTTTTTTGTCAATTTTCAGGATGCTGGCATTCACTGGTAACACCTTCAACTGCTGCACTTCATCTGGTGAAGGTATCGGTTCTCTTAAATGCTACTGGGGAGAATTCCAGGATTTTGACTAAGTACTTGATGAAGGAATGGTGATACAGTAAAACCTCAAGTAAGCGGCAAAAAAAAAACTGATGAAATAAATAAATTACAATTTAAAAAAACACAAAAATAAATAAGTTTTAAATTGTAAAAATAAATGTCCTCTGAAATAATTTTAAAACTTTGATGAAGATGGGAGCAAGTCTTCAGCCAGCAGAGGGACTTGGTCGTACTTTGTTCATATCAGCTGTTTGAATAAAGTTGTGTTTGAATAAAAATGGTGTCGCCCAGGATGCTACTCGCCTTTGGGGTGGGGAGGTGAAGTCTGAGTAACCTCCAACACATTTTATAAATGTCACACCCAACAGCTAATGGTAAAGGGGAGAAATTAAGTTCAGGGTGGTGAATGAGATGCCAATCGCAAGAGCTGCCTGGATTGCGCTGAGCTTTTTGTTATCCAAGAAAGATTCCATCTCACTCTTGACTTGAGCCTTGCAGATGGTGCTAACGACGTGGGAGGCAAGTCACTCCACATATTTGTAGCTACCGCATGCAAGCGGCTATATCAAGCCACATCCTTCTCCAGGTTGTTGATAACAGGCACCCTTCAGTGGCAACGTCTCTGAAAGTCAAGGGTTGGTTGTTCAAATCTTTGCTACTGAAGGTCATTTTGTAGCTTGAATGTTACTTGTCTTCTCTGTCCAAACATTATCTAGTTCTTGCTACTCGGAATTTCCTGCTTAATTTGTTGTGGAGGTTACAGATGGAATTGTGCATTGTTCATGGTCAGAAGACATCCCGATTTCCAAATTTATGAGGAAGCTTTGTCCTTTGTTGTGTGCTAACAAGAAACTGTGACAACTGTTCTCATTGGAAATGCAAGTAGGTGACTTACACAAAACATTAATCTTCTAATAATGCATTAAATATTTTGTGTTTCAAATACAAACAGGTTTCTCCATGATGAGAGGCATACAAGTGGACAGCCAGCACCTTTTCTCTGGGGTTACAGTAGCAAATACCAGAGGACATCTGTGTAAGGGGAGGGAAGATTAGGGCAGACGTCAGGGGAAAGATTTTTTTAAAAAACACCTCTTGGTGTTTTAAAACTCTAGTGGGTGCCTAGAATGCATTGCCAGGGGTGGCAGTGGAGGCTTGGACGACCAGGAAATTAAAAAACACTCAGACGTGCACATGGATGCAAAAAAAAGGGACTAGGTAGGGAAGGTTCATATTGCTGAGGTTCATATAGGTTGACACAACGTCATGGGTCGAAGAGCCTGTTCTGTGTTGCAATGTTCTATGCTCTAAGAAGACCAAAGATCATCAAGTCTATCGTGCTCACTGATTTGAATGTTCTCTTATGACTGACGCCCTTTCCTTGCAATGGTCAAGATTTTTAAATGTTTTTATTAACACAACTTAATCTTCTTGCATCAGCTTTTCAAGCAGATCCAGATTATTACTGCTCATTGTGAAGTGTTTTGTTTGTAATTTAGTATGCAGCTTAAAACGGTGAAAGGACTGACAGCAGGAGAACAAAGTTCAGCTCACTGTTTGGCTGAGGCTAAGTGTTGCATCCTGGTTAATCAGGTTCAAAACAAGGTGCCGGGGGTCTAGTATCAGATCACAAAAGGCATCAGCGGTGGAAGTGGACGGCAGGACTGGGGTGACCTGCTGGTGAAAGATGCCCTGATGTTGCTGGGTGCCCGAGGATACGGGGTGATGCTGAGGGCTGGGGTTATGGGCGATTCCAGGGGTTATGGATTGGTGCTAGAGTTTGAGGTGATGCTGGAGGTGTTGGGGAGATGAAGTGATGTTGGGTGCTGGGGATGCGGGATGATGCTGGGAACTGGGGTAATGCTGGGTGCCGGGTAGTATACAGGGTTAAGCTGGGTCCAGGGATACAGGGTGATGCTGGGTGCTGGCGGGATGTTGAAGATACGGGGTGATGCCGGGAGCCAGGGTGACGATGGGTGCTGGGGTGATGCCGGGAGCCAGGGTGACGATGGGTGCTGGGGTGATGCCGGATAGTGATGGTGGGTGCCGGGGTGATGCCGGATGCCGGGGAGTGACGGTGGGTGGTGCCGGATGCCGGGGAGTGACGGTGGATGGTGCCGGATGCCGGGGAGTGACGGTGGATGGTGCCGGATGCCGGGGTGTCGGTGGATGATGCCGGATGCCGGGGAGTGACGGTGGATGATGCCGGATGCCGGGGAGTGACGGTGGGTGATGCCGGATGCCGGGGTGTCGGTGGATGATGCCGGATGCCGGGGAGTGACGGTGGATGATGCCGGATGCCGGGGAGTGACGGTGGATGATGCCGGATGCCGGGGTGTCGGTGGATGATGCCGGATGCCGGGGAGTGACGGTGGGTGGTGCCGGATGCCGGGGTGTCGGTGGATGATGCCGGATGCCGGGGTGTCGGTGGATGATGCCGGATGCCGGGGAGTGACGGTGGATGATGCCGGATGCCGGGGAGTGACGGTGGATGGTGCCGGATGCCGGGGAGTGACGGTGGATGGTGCCGGATGCCGGGGAGTGACGGTGGATGGTGCCGGGAGCGCCTGTGATCAGCACCCTCGGGCGCCGACGCCTGCGCCCACAGCCCGGCCGTGCGCCGCCCTTACCCGGGGGAAGCTGACGCCGCCGTGCCGCCGGCCCGGGTCGTGCTGCACCCGGTCCAACATGAGGTAGAGCGAGAAGACGGCCACGCAGAAGATGGCGCCGCCACACACCGTCACCTGCTTCCTCAGCTTCATCGTCCCGCCCGCGCCTAGGCCCCTCGCCGCCGCCGCCGCCGCCGCCGCTCCATCCTCGGCCTGCAGGCCGTGGCGCGCAGCCCCAGCTCCTCCTCCTCCCCGGCACGCCAGCGGGCTCCCTCAGCGCCGGGCGGGGGTCGGCCGGGGACCACTCCGAGCGCCTCCTCCCTCCCACTGACCACAGGCGCCCGGCGCAGCGCCCCTAGCGGCCAGACCTCCCACTTCTCGCACACACAAAAAAAAAACCCCTACTCTTTGCTGCCATCTAGTGGTGCGGAGGAGAAAGCACAAGGCTGGAGAAACTCAGGTCAGTCCTTTCATTGATTTCAGATTTATTGTCAGGGTTCATAAATAATATCACATACAACCCTGAGATTCTTTATCCTGCGGGCCATTACCATTTATTGGGAGTGCAAAAACAAAAACTGGACACAGGTCAACAAATTAAGAAATGTCAACCCCCTGACTGTGCAAACGAGAGAGGGCCACAATCGATAGAGTTGCACAAGTCCTGGTGGAGTTGGCCTGATGGTGGAGTTGGCCTGATGGTCCACATTGGAGGAGCAACACCTTATTTCCCATCTGGCCACGCCCCAGCCAGGCAGCGTTAACATCGACCTCTCCGCTTTCTGCGAACTTCCCCACCTTTTCTTTCCCCTCCCGCTTCCAGTTTTACCACTTCTCCCCTGACTTCTCCAGCCAGCCGTCCCCTCCCTCATCGCCATCATCCCCTCCCTCCCTCCCTCCCTCCTCCACCTATCAACTCCTGCCCCCCCCACCAAGCCTTTTGTTCAGATGCCAACATTCTCCCATACCTTGATGAAGGGCTCAAGCCCGAAACGTTTTTCATGTATCATCTATGCGAAATAAAGTACCCTGTTTGATCTGCTGAGTTTTTCCAGCTTTGTGTTTTTACTTTAACAAACAGCGTCTGCAGACTTTCATGTTTTACAGTTAAGTTTACTGTCATCTGATTGTACAACCCAATGAAACTGTGTTCTCCGGTCCTCGGTGCAAAACACGCAGACGTACCACCAGACAGAACACACGTACAGACAAACAATATATATGCAGGACAAGTATTGCATCTACTCAAATAAATAAATATTGCTTTGTGAGAATGAGAGTTTTGGAGGGTTCATGTGAGTACTTCCTTTGGTCGTTCAACATTCTCTCTGCCCGTGGGAAGAAGCTGTTCCTCAGCCTGGTGGTGCTGGCTCTGATCCTCCTGGTTCTCTTCCCTGATGGTAGCAGCTGAAAGATGCTGTGTGGGGAGTGAAAGGGGTCCTCAATGATTTTGCTCGCCCTCTTCAATGATCCCAGTAGATCACGTCAATGGTGGGGGTGGGGGGGGAGGGAGACTCCAGTGATCCTCTCTGCCACTCTTATGGTCCTGAGGATTGAGCTCCAATCCATTTCCCTTCAGCAACTGTACCCACACAGTGATGCAGCCGGCTGGATGCTCTCGATGGAGCTCCTGAAGAAGGTTGACATGATGGTGGCCGGTAGCCTTTCCTGCTTCAGTCTTCTCAGAAAGTAGTCACTGTTGCGCCTTCCTGACAAGTGAGGAGATGTTGAGTGTCCATGATAAGTCACGAGTTAAGTGAACTCCAAGGGACCTGGTGCTCTCCACTCTCTCTACTCGAGCTATTGATGTGTCGTGGTCGTTCCTGTTCCTCCTGAAGTCCACAATCACCTTGTCCACGTTGAGACTCAGGCTGTTCCTCTCGCACCATTGCACGAGATTTCCCACCACTTCTCTGCAGGGCAACTCATTGTTGCTGATGAGGCCGACGACTGTTGCGTCGTCTGTAAACTTGATGACACTGTTGGAGCTGGATCTGATGATACAGTCGTGGGCCAGTCACATGAGCTGGCAGGAGGTAATAGGTAGCTAAGAGAGGGGAAGTGGAGAGGAAAGGAACATGGCTGTAGAAGTGAGTCTGGGTGAGTCCATGGTTGGTGGAGCAGATTTCCTTGATTAAGGATCCTGACTCCAAAGGTTCTTACCATCTCCACCTGTGGATACTGCCCTGACCCTGCTGAGCCCCTCCAGCTTCTGATGGAGCAGTTCTCCCACCCCATCATATCGACGTGGAGAAGCTGATTCCTCCCCTCCCCCCACCCCCCCCCCATTCACCCAAGTGGCGTGAATAGGTGGCAACGCACTTAGTGTCAGCAACTGTGATCATCTTCAAGAAAGGAGACGTCAAACAGAACAGTTGGAAAGGGAGATAATAAGTACAGAAAAGGAATTAGTAAAAAGGGATGATATAACAAAAAAGAGAGAATTGGCGGACAAAAAAAAATACAAAACATTACCAACGTATAAGGCAGACAAGAACATAATGAAAATAAAGCAAAAGTATTATTAGCTAGGAGAAAAAACACACAAAATATTAGCCTGGCAACTTAAAACAGAACAAGCTAAAAGAACTGTATTGGCATCAAGGAAAAAGGACAAACAAATTACATATAATCCAACAGAGATTAATGAAAACTTTAAGGAATTTTATGAACAATTAACCAAACTGAGAACGAGGGGAAAGAAGACAAAATAGAAGAGTTTTTAGCTAAAATTGAACTGCCGAAATTGCAAGAAGAGGAGCAAAACAAGCTGATAAAACCATTTGAAATAGAGGAAATACAGGATATATTAAAAAAGCTGCCGAACAATAAAACGCCTGGAGAGGATGGATTCCCAATAGAATTCTATAAAACATTTAAAGAGTTATTAATTCCTCCTCTCCTGGAAGTAATGAACCAGATAGAAGAAACACAAAACTTGCCAGATTCATGTCTTTGGCTTGGCTTCGCGGACGAAGATTTATGGAGGGGGTAAAAAGTCCACGTCAGCTGCAGGCTCGTTTGTGGCTGACCAGTCCGATGCGGGACAGGCAGACACGATTGCAGCGGTTGCAAGGGAAAATTGGTTGGTTGGGGTTGGGTGTTGGGTTTTTCCTCCTTTGCCTTTTGTCAGTGAGGTGGGCTCTGCGGTCTTCTTCAAAGGAGGCTGCTGCCCGCCAAACTGTGAGGCGCCAAGATGCACGGTTTGAGGCGTTATCAGCCCACTGGCGGTGGTCAATGTGGCAGGCACCAAGAGATTTCTTTAGGCAGTCCTTGTACCTTTTCTTTGGTGCACCTCTGTCACGGTGGCCAGTGGAGAGCTCGCCATATAACACGATCTTGGGAAGGCGATGGTCCTCCATTCTGGAGACGTAAATAATTACAGTAATACCAAAGTTGGGGAAGGATCCACTAACACCAGCATCATATAGACCAATATCTCTACTTAACTCAGATTATAAGATAATAGCAAAGTTATTAGCAAACAGATTGGCTGATTGTGTACCAAAAATAGTAAAACAAGATCAAACTGGATTTATTAAGAAAAGATGAACAGCGGACAATGTCTGTAAATTTATTAATTTAATTCATGCAGTTCAAGGAAATAAGAAGCCAACAGTGGCTGTTGCTTTAGATGCAGAAAATGCCTTTGACAGAGTAGAATGGAATTATTTATTCAATGTATTACAGAGGTTCAACCTACCAGAAAAATATATTAATTGGATTAAAGCATTATATAATGGACCATTGGCAAAGGTGACAGTAAATGGATATGTATCGAACCAATTTAAATTAAGTAGGTCAACTAGACAGGGATGCCCATTATCCCCCTTATTGTTCGCTTTAGCAATAGAACCATTGGCAGAACTGATAAGAATAGAAAATAAAATAAAAAGGATAAAAATAAAGGAGAAGGAATATGAAATCAGTCTATTCGCAGATGACATCATAGTATACCTAACAGAATCAGAAATATCAAGAACTACATAAGAAATTGAAGGAATATGGAGAAATATTGGGGTACAAGATCAACGCAAATAAAAGTGAAGCGATGCCAATGAATAATGCGGATTATACAGAATTTAAAAGAGAATCACCATTTAAAGGGCAAACACAAGCAATCCGATACCTTGGGATCAGGTTAGATAATAATTTAAGCCACCTGTACAAATTATCAGCCATTAATGAAGAAATTACAGGAAGACTTAGAACATTGGAAAGAATTACCACTAATATTGATAGGGAGGGTAAATTGCATTAAAATGAATGTCTTCCCAAGGATACAATACTTATTTCAATCGTTACCAATTCTCTTAACAGATAAATTCTTCAATGAACTAGAGGGAATATTAAAGAAATTCTTATGGAAAGGGGGGAAACCGAGGATAGCTCTAGATAAATTAACAGAGTGGTACAAACAAAGTGGTTTGCAGATACCAAACTTTAAAAATTATTATAGAGCAGCACAATTAAGGTATTTATCAGATTTTTATCAGACAAGGGAAAAACCAGATTGGACTAAGATAGAGCTAGATAAAATAGGGGAGAAGGTTCTGGAACATATACTTTATAAGTGGGATGAAAAGCTGATGCAATATAAAAGTTCACCAGTACTGCATCATTTACTCAATATATGGAAGAAGATTCATTTAGAAAAGAAAAAAACAAATTATCAACTACCAAAATCAATTAATCCCTTTCACAATAGATAACCTTTCCTTTAGAGAATAGAAGAGAAAAGGAATTAAAAGAATAGAAAATTGTTTTTTTGGAAATAATTTATTATCATTTGAACAATTGAAGTACAAATATGGAATAACTCATGGTACAATGTTTGCATACCACCAGCTGAAAACCTACTTAAAGGACAAATTGGGAAGCAGACTGAGGTTACCAGAAGGAAGCAGCTTTGAATATGTGATTACAGAAAAAACGATAATAAAGAGATTTATAACCAACATGTACATCAAGCTGCAAAAGAAGGAAAATGATGAAATAAGCTGTAAACCCAAACAAAAGTGGGAAAAAGATTTAAACATAAAGATAAAAATTGAAATATGGGAAAAGTTATGCTCTGGAACTATGAAGAATATAATAAACACGAGGTTACGCATGATACAGTATAATTGGTTACACAGGTTGTATATCATGCCCCAAAAGTTAAATAAATGGGACCTAACAGTATCAGACAGATGTTTTCACTGTAAGAAGGAAACGGGAACAACAGTACATGCAATTTGGGCAATGAGAAAGTGAAAAAGTTTTGGGAAGATCTAAATCAGATATTAAATAAAATCACAAAAAATTACATCCCAAAAAATCCAGAGATCTTTCTTCTAAGTAATATAAGAAGTAAGGAATTAGGTCTTAAATTTATAATGTCAACTTGGAAAATGGAAGAGAGCCTGAGAATACAGCAATGGTACATGGAAATGAATAAATGTATTCCATTGGAAAAAATAACATATAATTAAAAAAATAAAGTCACATTGTTTGAACAAATTTGGGAACCGTACATGGAACACCACAGAGAGGGCTTGCCTCAGACCTCCAGCCCCCTAAAATGATAGAATGAGAGGAAGACGAAATGACCTGATCCAGTGGGTAAAAGTAGATGACACAATTTTCTTGTTTATTTTCATTGTGTGATGACATGGTTTAATGGGTTTATTGTATTGTATATGTTGAACGTTTAATGGGGTTGAAGGGGGTGTGAAGGAGGGAGGGGATAAAAAAAGGAAGAAAATGCCACTGTGTATATTCAAGAGGGAAATTTTTGTGTTTATTTTGATTGATATAGTTCAGAATGTGAAAAATTAAAAAAATTAAAAAGAAGAGACGTTCAATGTTAAACTCAGTAGTTTATGGTCCTGTTGGACCTTGTGGTTTGGGCAGTACTTTAGAAATAGGAGCAGGAGTGGCCATTCAGCCCATCATGGCTGATCTGATGATGGTATCATTTCCACCGACCTGCCTTTTCCCCATATTCCTTAATTCCAACCTAGTCTTAAATATATTTACTGAAGTCACTTCCACTGCTTCAATGAGCAGCGTATTCCACAGATCCATCACCCTCCGGGAGAAGCAGTTCCTCCCCATCTCCGTCCTAAATCTACTCCCCTGAATCTTGAGGCAAATAAGACAGGGAGGTTCTGACAGGTATTGGGAAAGAAACAACTGACCTCGAACCAGACTTTCAGGCTTCTGTGGGAGAAGGTGAGAATGAAATGGGGTAGGTGTAAATGTATGCTTGACCAAAGTATCTGGAGCAGTGTTGACAGGAAACACATCATCGTTCTGATGGTAAAGTCCAGCCTCGACTCCCTTGAAAATGAAGTATTTCCCACGTTGCAGGAATCATTTTTCAAGGAAGCTGGAAATCAGTGGTTGATTGATTTCAGTGCCCCAGCTGGTTTATAAATGTAGACATGCAGCTTGGTAACAGGCCCTTCCAGCCCATGCCACCCAAATACACCAATTCGCCTACAACACCCCCCCCCCATATGTTTTTGAATGAAACCGAAGCACCCCAAATAAACCTACGCAGACACGGGGAGAATATATAAGTCTTTAAGAAGACAACGCTAGAGTCTAACCCAGGTCGCTGGCGCTGTAACAGCATTGGGCTAACCATGATGGCCCAAACCCACCGTCTGATGAACAGGAATCCCAGCACCAAGTTCATGGTCCACCTGACTTCTGCAGGATGCTGAGACCTGGATGGCCCACAGCAGGCACCTCAACCATCAGAGAGGCACCTTCCGCCCAATCTACTGGAAGGATGCACAACGCTGACATCCCAAACTCGAATTTTACTCAGTCGCCTCTGGCGGAAACACTGCAACATTTGAGCACCTCCTCTGAGCTCTGTCACAGAAAGAGAGGTGTAATCAAAGACTCCTTTGAAAGGGTGTAACATCTCCAACTTAGGAAATTCCTTGTCAAATCTTTCTTGAGAAGAATCTCTTCATCAGGAGTGTGCAGAAGCCCTGTTGATCACTACTGGATGAAGCATCCATGTGCCCCTCGCATCCATAACATTACATAACAATTTACAGCACGGAAACAGGCCATTAGGCCCTTCTAGTCCGCACCGAACCAAACACCCCTTTCTAGTCCCACCTCCCTGCACAATGCCTATAACCCTCCATCTTCTTCTCATCCATATACCTGTCCAACCTTTTCTTAAATAATACAATTGACTCCGCCGCCACTATTTCTCCCGGAAGATCATTCCACACGGCTACTACTCTCTGAGTAAAGAAGTTCCCCCTCATGTTACCTCTAAACCTCTGCCCCTTAATTCTTAACTCATGTCCTCTTGTTTTAATCTTTCCTCCTCTTAACGGAAATAGTCTATCCACATCCATTCTGTCTATCCCTTTCATAATCTTAAATACTTCTATCAAATCCCCTCTCAACCTTCTACGCTCCAAAGAATAAAGACCTAATCTGTCCAATCTCTCCCTATACTCTAGATGCTTAAACCCAGGTAACATTCTGGTAAACCTTCTCTGCACTCTCTCCACTCTGTTTATATCCTTCCTATAATTAGGCGACCAGAACTGCACACAGAACTCCAAATTAGGCCGCACCAACGTCTTATACAGTCTCAACATCACCTCCTAACTCCTATATTCCATGCAATGATTGATAAAGGCCAGCATACTAAAAGCCTTCTTCACCACCCTATTCACATGAGTTTCTACCTTCAGGGAACGATGTACCGTTACTCCTAAATCTTTCTGCTCTTCTGTATTCCTCAATGCTCTCCCATTTACCACGTATGTCCTGTTCTGATTCTTCTTACCAAAATGAAGCACCTCACACTTATCAGCATTAAATTCCATCTGCCATTTTTCAGCCCACTTTTCTAAGCAGCCCAAATCCCTCTGCAATCCTTGAAAACCTTCTTCATTATCCACTATTCCACCTATCTTAGTATCGTCTGCATATTTACTAATCCAATTCACCACCCCATCATCTAGATCATTAATGTCTATAACGAACAACAATGGGCCCAATACAGATCCTTGAGTCACACCACTGGTCACCGGCCTCCAACCTGACAGACAATTATCCACTACCACTCTCTGGCCTCTCCCTTTCAGCCAATGTTCAATCCATTTGACTATCTCAAAATTTATACCTAAAGACTGCACCTTCCTAACTAACCTTCCATGTGGTACCTTATCGAAAGCCTTACTGAAGTCCATATAGACAACATCCATTGCACTACCCTCATCCACATTCCTAGTCAAAAAATGCAATCAGATTGGTCAAACATGACCTTCCTCCCACAAATCCATGTTGAGTGCTCCTGATCAGACTCTGTCTATCCAGATGTTTATAAGTACTATCTCTAAGAATTTTCTCCATTAATTTACCTACCACAGACGTCAAACTTACAGGCCGATAGTTGCCAGGCTTCCTCCTTGAACCCTTTTTAAATAACGGAACCACATGCGCAATGCGCCAATCCTCCAGCACTATCCCCATATCACGAGGGTGCAGCTGTGTTTATTTTGCAGCATACCACACAGGATCATTTCATCGCACGAGCCAAACATTTAAAACACTCTTATTCGAAGCTTTATTACTGAGCAGATGGTGACACTTCACTATTGCAGTTTGCTTTTATGGGGCACAGAGCAGACATGGAGCAGTCAAAGATTTCTGGCTTTACATAGTCTCCGGGGGGCTTTAATTAATGTTCTCATTAATCTATTGCTGATGCCTGTCAGACCATCTTGCTCTGATTTTTAATCAAGCAATAAGGCAACACTTTTCAAGATTCCAAATCTGTAAAATTCAAAGTACAATCCCCTTCTCGGGACTGGAACGTGGAGCGGAGGTCAGATTTGGCCAGAGCCAAAGGAATCCCTGCAGGGCAGAGCTTTGGAACCAGAATACAACTCATTCTAAGGCAATTATTCAACATGGTGGTGTGTTCAGGAAGATTGCCTGGTTGGGATAGAGCAGGGGTGGCCAAACTGCGACTCGCAGAAATACATTGACTGAGACAGGACTCTGACGAGCCTGGTAGTGTTAGTGGGCCTGGCTTGCCGTTGAAAATATTTGTTATGTTTACCATATAAACGCATGTAATAGTCAATACCATGTTAAAGTCGACCCCCCCCCCCCCCCCACCAATTTTAGGCCCCAGCCGTCTGCCCCTCCGAGCTCCTGACATTCAGATTGCGGACGCTAACCCAGGGCACAGTCACTCACCCCTCGGAGTTCCCTACGCCTCTGGCCGCTCGCCCACCTGAACTCCCGAATCACCAAACTTGGACCTACCACCTGATTCTGCCCACCCATCGGAGTTCCAGACACCCCAAAAGAAAAACCTCACAAAGATAAGCATATACAGAGCCGTTGTCATACCCACACTCCTGTTTGGCTCCGAATCATGGGTCCTCTACTGGCATCACCTACAGCTCCTAGAACGCTTCCACCAGCGTTGTCTCCGCTCCATCCTCAACATTCATTGGAGCGACTTCAACCCTAACATCGAAGTACTCGAGATGGCAGAGGCCGACAGCATCGAATCCACGCTGTTGAAGATCCAACTGCGCTGGGTAGGTCACGTCTCCAGAATGGAGGACCATCGCCTTCCCAAGATCGTGTTCTATGGTGAGCTCTCCACTGGCCACCGTGTCAGAGGTGCACCAAAGAAGAGGTACAAAGACTGCCTAAAGAAAGCTCTTGGTGCCTGCCTCATTGACCACCGCCAGTGGGCTGATCTCGCCTCCAACCATGCATCTTAGCGCCTCACAGTTCGGCGGGCAGCAACCTCCTTAAAAGAAGACCGCAGAGCCCACCTCACTGACAAAAGGCAAAGGAGGAAAAACCCAACACCCAACCCCAACCAGCAACCGTGTCTGCCTGTCATCCACAAATGAGCCTGCAGCTGACGTGGACATTCACCCCTCCATAAATCTTTGTCCGCGAAGCCAAGCCAAAGAAATTTCACCCAAAATATTACCCCACAAACTTGGACTATTACATGCGTATATACGGTACATGCTTTATGATTATGAAAACTAATACAAATTTCCAGTTTTAAAACTACATACATGAATAAATATTATTAAGTACAGAGCCTGGACTTAGCTTGGGCAAGGATGGCAGATTTCCTTTCCAGAAGAAACCAGCGTTCCCAAAGGACCACAGTCTGGTAGCGGCTTTTTATGGCAGGTTCATCTCAATGGTCGAAATTCCCCGGCTGCTCTGGTGGGATTCAGAATGTCGCCCTGGACCAACTGTCCTGTCCTCCTCATCCATCCCCCGCATCCAACAACCTCTGCTGGCGAGAGAGCTGTGGCCCTCTTTCATGACGTGAGAGAGAGGATCGCTGCCTGTACCCCAAATCAAGGGAATTAGGACCATCGGACTGGAGAAAGGCCTCTTACGTTTGTCCTGTTCCAGGACACAATCCATCTGTGTGATCAATGGCACTGAAACGATTTTAAATTTAAATTTAGACATACAGCACGGTAGCAGGCCACTTGGCCCATGAGCCCATGCTACCCAAATCATCCACACCCCTGGAACATTTTGAACAGTGGGAGGAAACCATAGCCCCCGGGGAAAATCCACGCAGACACAGGGAGAACAAACTCCTCACAGGCCAGCACTGGATTCGAGCCCCGGTGCCTGGCGCTGGAACAGCATTGTGCCAACCGCGCTGTCTCTCAGTTGTCACACTCAAAGCCAGTGCCCAGCAGTTATCACCCTATCAAAATGAGTTAACACCTTGCAACATGCCCGGGGCTACCTCCCTGCCCAGTCCCAAGCCAGCGAATCCTCGGGCCACAAAAAATACAGGAAGCTACACACCAAGTCCTTGGGGCAATGGGAGAACAAGGTGTGTGGCGAGGACAGCATAGGTCCCCTGCCTTAGCCGAGGCTGAACCCAACTGCTGGCTCAGCATTAAGGCAGCTTCACACCGCAGCTGTTTGGATAGGACACAAATTGCCTGGAATCATATAATGCAAAGAAAACAAAAAACAATTGGAATGACTTTACATGTGCGTTCTTAGCAACACAAGCACCCCTAAAGTGTGATACATTCAATGTTGCTCCTCAGACTATCCTCCTTTGTGTGGAACACACACACTCACAGCAACAGGGGCTGACGGTTGCAAAAAGCATTCCTTCCAGTTTCATCTCCATTTTTTCCTGATGCTTGTAAGTTCCTGGTGGATGGCACTAAAACTTGGCCGTTTCTTTGGATCGTACTGCCAACAACAGGTCATGATGCTGTAAATCTCTTCCGGGCAACAGTCTGGAGAACTCATCCGGTAGCCTAGGAGAAGAATGACAGGAACTGGCCAGTCAGTTATCGAATCTCTTGAACCACAACCCCACACTGCTCCTCAGGCCAGCAGGCTGTCGGACGACCAGGCCTGTGGCCCATTCCTTCCCGTACCGCGAGTCAGGCTCCAACAACGGTCACACGGACAATAAAATGCTTCACACTGTCCCATCATGACCTCCCAGGGTAGGGATTCACAGCAGAGTGTTGACACACTCCTTGATCATAGACAGCAGAGGTTAGATACCCCCTCTACATTGTGCCATTAAGGAACAAAAATGGTGGGTGCTGTAATGGGGGTGGGGGGGGGGTGGAGCTGCAGCACTTCTCTGAAGGGTCCTACTGCCCAAAACTAATGCCGTTGGCTCTGTGCAGGCTTTACACAGCCTGTTAAAGGAGCCGACGGTGTTCATTTAAAATCCTGCGACTGTGGGGTCTGCGCCCAAGATGGCGGTGCCCATGATCGGCAGTGGCCTCGAGGAGTGACAGACTCTGGGGGAGCAGCGGACCAGCGCAGGGCATCAGTAACGGGGAGGTAGAGGAGGAGAAGCAGGCAGACTCTGGGGGAGCGGCGGACCAGCGAGGGGCCCAGTGGCACAGGCAGCGAGCTGCTGGTGACTTGCGGGTGATGAACCCACATGGGCTCCGGGCTCATGAGGACCAGTTATCAGAAGCTGCTGAGGGCTCCTGGTGTTGAGGGCTTCCAAATCGTGTCGGAGGTCTGGATCTGGGCTAGGGCTTTGATGGTTGGAACGAAACTGGAGGCTTGTGTGAATCCATGGACACTTGGTGACTCTTTCGCTGAAGATAAGCAGCGCTGGGCTATGCTAATAGTGAGTCATTGTCTGCACAACGGCAGGTGAAAAGTGTTTCGTGTAATATTAACATTTTAATTACTTGACAATAACTAGAATGGAATCTGGAGCAGATGGACTCGAATGGAATCTGGAGCAGATGGACTCGAATGGAATCTGGAGCAGATGGACTCGAATGGAATCTGGAGCAGATGGACTCGAATGGAATCTGGAGCAGATGGACTCGAATGGAATCTGGAGCAGATGGACTCGAATGGAATCTGGAGCAGATGGACTCGAATGGAATCTGGAGCAGATGGACTCGAATGGAATCTGGAGCAGATGGACTCGAATGGAATCTGGAGCAGATGGACTCGAATGGAATCTGGAGCAGATGGACTCGAATGGAATCTGGAGCAGATGGACTCGAATGGAATCTGGAGCAGATGGACTCGAATGGAATCTGGAGCAGATGGACTCGAATGGAATCTGGAGCAGATGGACTCGAATGGAATCTGGAGCAGATGGACTCGAATGGAATCTGGAGCAGATGGACTCGAATGGAATCTGGAGCAGATGGACTCGAATGGAATCTGGAGCAGATGGACTCGAATGGAATCTGGAGCAGATGGACTCGAATGGAATCTGGAGCAGATGGACTCGAATGGAATCTGGAGCAGATGGACTCGAATGGAATCTGGAGCAGATGGACTCGAATGGAATCTGGAGCAGATGGACTCGAATGGAATCTGGAGCAGATGGACTCGAATGGAATCTGGAGCAGATGGACTCGAATGGAATCTGGAGCAGATGGACTCGAATGGAATCTGGAGCAGATGGACTCGAATGGAATCTGGAGCAGATGGACTCGAATGGAATCTGGAGCAGATGGACTCGAATGGAATCTGGAGCAGATGGACTCGAATGGAATCTGGAGCAGATGGACTCGAATGGAATCTGGAGCAGATGGACTCGAATGGAATCTGGAGCAGATGCACAACATCAATTGTACAAAAGCCCTCAATGCCTGTCAAAGCAAGTGGATGTTAATGACGCAGACTCTCACCTTGCTCGACTTCCTCCCGAGTTTGCTGGTTGGTCATTGTTGGGTACGGCGTTGAACCCAGAGTGAACGTCTCCCACAGCAGCACACCGAAACTCCAGATGTCGCTCTCGGTTGTGTAGCGGCCTGTGATGTAACCAGCCCGGTAAATAAACCAGAGGCAAAGAGCAGATCCGCTGGCCACCGAGCCAGGTCCAGACAACACAACACAGCTCAATCTTCCAACAGGCTGGGAACATCTCCCAGATCAGCTCCACATTCCCCCCCCAACCAAGCGCAGATTAAAACTGGTGCATTGCATTTGAATAGTTACTGCATACACTCGTGTAATAGTCGAATGTTGTGGACCAATTTTTATGGTAAAATTTAAGGAGGGGAGGTTGACTGTAACACGCATACTACTTCGACCGTAGTAAGTACCTGCATGGTTCGAGGAACCGGGAGTTCCGATGGGCAGGCATCCAGGACCTAGGCAAGAGTCCACAGTCAGGGCTTTGGGAGCTCAGATGGGCAGCAACAGAATTGAGAGTCAGTGGTCGAGGTTTCGGGAGTGCTGCAGCAGGCCAGGGCCAAAAATGAGGGGGGGTCTGACATTTACACGGTATCGACTGTTACACGCATATATTCGGTCGTTCATTCTGTTACCCATTGCACTGCCAGCAGAATTCCAACAGTTTGTCGATGTGCTTCCTGGCATCAATCTTGGACAGCTGAGTTCTCTTCTAAAGATTAAATAGGATTCATAAAGCTGCCACGTTGTCCTTAAGCCACGTGTGGTGCAAGCCCACTTTGCCACTGGCTGAATGCACCTGCCTACCTGGCCCTGAGCATTACCCCAGGGGCTGCCAAACTACGGCCCCTGGTCTGATCACAGTCCAACTGTAAGTGGCCCATAAGAGAGCAGAAAACACGGCGGTGCTGGCTGCCCCGGATCCATGGGGAGCTAAGTCTCAGCACTCCCCCACTGTGTCTGACTGCCGTGGGCCCTGTACAGGCTTTAAATGGCCTGTTAAAGGACCCAACGGTAGTTGAAAGCAGCCGGACATAACACTGTTTGACCCATGACTCCTTATATTTTGCAGCCCACCCCCCCCCCCCACACATGAAACTGAAGGCTGAGTACCATTCCCAACCCCACATCGTTTGACCACAGGGATGGGTGAGAGGAGTAAAAGAAGAAAACTCAGTAGAGAGCTGAGTGCGTGTGTGGGAGGACAGCACCGAACTCACATGTATTCTAAAAAACGGAGATTTTGTTACAGTAACAGAGATGGTGAGACAAAGCCTGGAATATTGTACACAGATAGTAACTACTGGAGAGTCACTAGGCCAACTACTGGCACAAGAGGATGTCCTATCAAGAGAGATTAGATCGTTTGGGACTGTATTCCTTGGAGTTTGGAAGAATAAGGGGTGGGCTCATTCGCTCACACAAACCAGAGCTTTCACTGGTGGGAGAGTGACAAACAAGAGGCCAGTCATTTCAGACTGAGGTGCTTGGAGTCTTCTTCTCTCAGAGGGGGCGAATCTCTGGAATTCTCTGTCCCCAAAATATTTAAGATGGGGATAGATAAATATTTGAAAGATTGAGGGTGATGGTGAACTGCAATGGAAGAGAAGTTGACGCTAGCATACATCAGCCATTGAATAGCTGGACAGGTTTGAGGGGCTGAATGGCCTCTCTTCGCTCCTATTTTCTTGAGCTCCCTATGACTGGTTAACTTCTCCAATTTGACTGCAATCCCTGGGTGGACGACCGTTGCCATTGGTTGACCACGCATTGGTCCTGGTTGGGATATGACATGACTTCAGGATTGAAGGGCATCGCTTAGAACAAAGTTCTTTAGCTGGAGGTGGTAAAACCATGGAATTTGTTGCCACAGGGATGGGTGGAGGCCAGGTCATTGGGTCTATTTAAAGGCAGAGATTGAAGGTTCTTGATTAGCCAGGGCATCCAAGGTTATGGGGAGAAGGCTGGGCACTGGAGCAGAATGGATCCACTCATGATTAAATGATGGGGGAGACCCAATGGGCTGAATGGCTTATTTTCGCCTCGGTGCCTCATGACCTACCATAATTGAGTGCCTCGGGTGCTGTCCATTTGATTGGAATTTGCTTCATTCCTCCTGTGGAGGAGTAGACCCCATCTTCTTCCTCACGGGACATCCCAAAATCACTGATCTTCAGCACATTCTTCTCAGACACCAGGCAGTTCCGAGCTGCCAGATCTCTGCAAGGAAACAGTATTAGCCCACTCATGCACAGCAAGATCCCACAATGAAACATATCAGGTCCAAACCCAAGCTCAGGAAGGCACATCGGCCAGCATGGACAAGTTGGGCTGCAGGGCGTGTTTCTGTGCTGTCACTATTGGGAAAGAAAAGAATTCCTGGTCTGGTCTGTTCCACAGAATTGTATTGAGGAGGCCATTCTGCCCATTTGGTTTATACTTTATGCATCTCGTTCCCTCTTCAAGTAATCCTTTGATGTTCCCACAGTCTGGGCTTTTAATCTTGTATCCTCTCATTGCCCCCACAATCATCACCTCAACCACACTCTGGGTGACACTAATGGCATCGCGAAGAAAGCACGTCAGGGCCTCTACTTCCTCAGGAGTTTGTGGAGGTTTGGTAGGACAACTGTTCTCACTGCTGCCATCAGGAAAGAAGTATCTGCGCTACAAGACTCACACCACCAGGTTCAGGAACAGCTGCTACCACTCCACCATCAGACCCCTCAACGACAAACTCAGTCAGAGATTCATTTAAGGACTCTTACCTGTGCACTTTATTGATTTTTCTCTCTCTCTATATTGCACAGTTTGTTTACATATCTTTATTTGTTTACATGTGAACATACTTTCTTGAGTACAGGTTTTTTGCACAACCATTAAGTGTTAATTCTGCCACATCTGCAGGAAAAAGAATCTCAGGGTTGTATGTGATCTCATGTCTGTACTCTGACAATAAATCTGAAACCTAAATCGGATGAAGGGGTTTCTCCTGGACACCCCATTAAATTTAGCAGAATGTTTATGAACGCTCCTGTTTTGGTACATACCCTGCTGTGGAGATAGCTTTACTACAGGTCCCCAGAGTTGACAGGATGCTCTGGTAAGACTGGTTGACCACTGGAACTCGCTGCCCCTTCTGTGACTGCTTTGCTACCCATACTTTCAAAGGGCATGTCAGAGCACTTGGCTAGTTGGCTAATGTTGGAAAAAGTCCAATGGGACTTCCAGGAACCAATACCATTGGAGACCTGCCATGTTGAGGTTTGGGGGCTGAGGTCTCCTGGAGCTAGTGCCATAGGAATGACCACTGACCTGTGGACGCAGTGCCCCAGGAACCACCACTGACCTGTGGATGCAGTGCCCCTGGAATCACCACTGACCTGTGGATGCAGTGCCCCAGGAACCACCACTCACCTGTGGATGCAGTGCCCCAGGAACCACCACTCACCTGTGGACGCAGTGCCCCAGGAACCACCACTGACCTGTGGACGCAGTGCCCCAGGAACCACCACTGACCTGTGGATGCAGTGCCCCTGGAATCACCACTGACCTGTGGACGCAGTGCCCCAGGAACCACCACTGACCTGTGGATGCAGTGCCCCTGGAATCACCACTGACCTGTGGATGCAGTGCCCCAGGAACCACCACTCACCTGTGGATGCAGTGCCCCAGGAACCACCACTGACCTGTGGATGCAGTGCCCCAGTAACCACCACTGACCTGTGGACGCAGTGCCCCAGGAACCACCACTGACCTGTGGATGCAGTGCCCCAGGAACCACCACTGACCTGTGGATGCAGTGCCCCAGGAACCACCACTCACCTGTGGATGCAGTGCCCCAGTAACCACCACTGACCTGTGGACGCAGTGCCCCAGGAACCACCACTGACCTGTAGATGCAGTGCCCCTGGAATCACCACTGACCTGTGGATGCAGTGCCCCTGGAATCACCACTGACCTGTGAATGCAGTGCCCCTGGAATCACCACTGACCTGTGGACGCAGTGCCCCAGGAACCACCACTGACCTGTGGATGCAGTGCCCCAGGAACCACCACTGACCTGTGGATGCAGTGCCCCTGGAACCACCACTCACCTGTGGACGCAGAGCCCCTGGAATCACCACTGACCTGTGGATGCAGTGCCCCTGGAACCACCACTGACCTGTGGATGCAGTGCCCCAGGAACCACCACTCACCTGTTGATGCAGTGCCCCTGGAATCACCACTGACCTGTGGATGCAGTGCCCCAGGAACCACCACTGACCTGTGGATGCAGTGCCCCTGGAACCACCACTGACCTGTAGATGCAGTGCCCCAGGAACCACCACTCACCTGTGGATGCAGTGCCCCTGGAATCACCACTGACCTGTGGATGCAGTGCCCCTGGAATCACCACTGACCTGTGGATGCAGTGCTTGCTCTCCAGATAGGCCATTCCTGCTGCAGCATTCTCTGCCATCTTAATCAGATCTTTGGTGCTGAGGCAGTTGGCTTCATTTCGTAAAAATGACAAGAAATCCCCTCCTGGATGGAAAGATTTACGAGTGAAACACTGAATGATTTAAAACTGTTCAACAACTCTCTGCAAGGTTTCCCACCCCCACAGATGCTGAGCGTCTCCGTGAGTGGACCAGAGCATTTTACACCTAGACCAAGGAGAGATTATGCTGGACAGCAAAGAATTTTCTTCCTGAACACTTTTGGGATTTGGGCTGTTGATCTCAAAAATCACCTTAACATTTACCTATCACGTACCTTTTTCACTGATATAATCCATTTTGTGATTTCCTGTCATATTTTAAGTCTACTTCAAGCAGTCAAAACCATGAAGGGCAACGCAGCATTGAAAATTCACTTTCTGCATTCGCACTTGGACTCCTTCCCCGCTGATTTTGGTGCCGTCAGAGACAAACACGGTGAAAGGTTTCACCAGGACATTGTGACCCTGGAAAACCAATATCAGGGCAACTAGAATCCATCAATGCTGCCAACTATTGTTGGACACTGACATGAGGGGCATCAGATGCTGAGTACAAATGAAAATTAGCAGCAAAACATTTTTAGGTCGTTTGAACTAACGCAACGTGTCAGCGTCATTAAACATGCTAAATGCAATAAAAGTTAATTTAATGTTTCTCCCACTTCCTATGTGAAACAGCAAATCTGAAATTATCCTTGAGTTCAGCCTGAACATCTCTATCATAATCCCCAATTACTTTTCAGGAAGCAAACCTTTGGGAAAAAAATTGTCCAGTGTTACCTCTGTCATGTTCCTACAGGATTCATTTCTCGGGATCGGGCATTGCTGGCAAAAGCATCGTTTATTGCCCAAACCGGTTTGCTTTTGAAAAGATGGCAGAGAGCTGCCTTCCAGACCTGCTGGGGAGGACATTCCAGGATTTAGTCCAAGGATGGTGATATATTTCTAGGTCAGGCTGGTGTGTCACTTGGAGAGGAACTGGCAGGGGCTGGAATCACTCGAGGACTCCTGGGATAAGTGGAGTGGTGACTAGCCCCTTGCACAGAGAAGCATGTGGGTTGAGGTACAGGGACCAGGGTTGTGGAGAGAGGTTCTGCTTCTTCTCCTGACCCCTTGGTCTGTGTTGTCAGGGGCTGCATAGGCAGGGGGCCAGGGGGTGAACAAGCCTTCAGCCTCCAGCACCCTCTCTAACGGTCCTCAATCCCCTCACCTTGCACCAACTCCATGATGATGTAGATTGGCTGCTTCTGGGTGCAAACTCCAATCAACCGGACAATGTTAGGGTGGTCGTACTGCTTAAGGATTCTGGAAAACAAAATCCAAGAAGAACCTTTGGTGAGTCACCTCTCTTCGGACAATCCCACCTGCCTGGGTTTCAATGCTGGAGGACGTCAGAGTGCCGGACAGGAAAGGTAGAAACCCAGTAGATGCAAGGATGATTGGACAGGCACAATGTTACGAGCCTGAGGAACTGTGCCCCAGTTCTACATGTGCATGAGGGAAAATAGTGACAGCTCACCCCCCCCCCCATGCTGGATGCCATAGTGGTCATCCCCGCTGGGCGCCACAGTGGTCATCCCCTGCTGGACACCACAGTGGTCACCCCCTGCTGGACACCACAGTGGTCACCCCCTGCTGGACACCACAGTGGTCACCCCCTGCTGGACACCACAGTGGTCACCCCCTGCTGGACACCACAGTGGTCACCCCCTGCTGGACACCACAGTGGTCACCCCCTGCTGGACACCACAGTGGTCACCCCCTGCTGGACACCACAGTGGTCACCCCCTGCTGGACACCACAGTGGTCACCCCCTGCTGGACACCACAGTGGTCACCCCCTGCTGGACACCACAGTGGTCACCCCCTGCTGGACACCACAGTGGTCACCCCCTGCTGGACACCACAGTGGTCACCCCCTGCTGGACGCCACAGTGGTCACTCCCTGCTGGACACTACAGTGGTCACCCCCTGCTGGACACCACAGTGGTCACTCCCACTGGACACCAACATGGAGAGGACCAGACTTGACAGGCCAAGACGTGGGTGTGTGGCATGGTTGCTGGACACTGACCTGGCCTCCATCAGGAACTTGTTCTTCTGATCGGCCGGCAGGTTCTCACGGCACATCTTGATGGCCACCAGTGTGTTGTCGTGCCTCATCCTCCCACTGAACACCTCGCCAAAGTTGCCCTGGCAAGGAAAGGGTTACACGGTGAGGGGAAGCCAGCCAATCTCCACAATCCTGCCTCTCCAACCCTTCCCTGGCCCAACAGCTGCAACTCTACATCTCCCCTTACACTGCTCCATCACCACTGCCCAGGCTGCCCCACACACAAGAGTGACACTTGGCCCCTTCAGAGAAAAGGCAGAGAATGGAGTTCAGAGGAGTTGATAACTCAAATGCCAGAGACCCCTCGATGGGCTGAATGGCCTGATTCTGCTCATAGGTCTGGTGAAATGTGGTAGGTCAAACAGGGAATTACAGGTCTGGGAGAGAGGGGAGTGCAAAAATCTTTACTCAGACTGGATCTCACATGAAACTCGGTCACCCTGGTGTGGAAGCAGTTGTATGGGGAGATTCAAGAGTGATGGTTGTTGGATAAAAACTATAGTTGAACCTAGACTTCGGTCTTCTTCCTGAGGGAAGAAGTGCAAGGAGATTGCGACCAGGGTGACAGAGTTCCATGTGAGATCCAGTCTGAGGCAGGTCTCTGTCAACCCATGGAGATAGTGGGGGAAGTTGTCAAGGAGTGAGTGTATTTATGGACCCACACGTCAGCCAAGTGGTCTCACAGTAGCCTAGACATTGAGCCTATACAGCACTTCGACCCCACAAGGCATCATGAGCTCTCCAAACTTCAAGGGTGAAGGCCGCAGATGGCCATTTTGTTGTATAGGGCCACAGAATGGGATCCTCTGCCAACACTTACCCGACCAATTTGATCTCCTACCAGGACGTCCTCGTGGTCCAGAACCCACTTGTCCTGGAAAATAACAGAGGGTGCAACATGTTCAACTGTAGGGAACATCACCAAGAATTGGGGGGGGGGGGGGGAGGAAAATTGATTGAAAGAATGGGTGAGAAAAAGATGCGAGTAAAGAAAGAGGAGTGAGAGGGTGAATGTGAGAAAGGGAGAGTGTGAAAGTGTTTGCTGGGAGAGGTGAACAGGTACCTTAACAATAGGCCTAATCAGGGTTGCTCCAGTTTTCTTGGTGACGGGTTGCCGAGTTTTCAAGAGGTTGTCGATGAGCAGAGGGATTGTTGGGAAACTATTGCCATCAAATCGATACTGCGACTGGGAAACACACAAGATTCAGTGATCGAGTGAAACACAGAAGTCTGTAGATGTCATGCTTGCAGTTAAAACACAATGCTGGAGAAATTCAGTTAGTCAAACAGCGAACACTCCGCACTGCTCGTGGATTGGGTCGGTGGGGAATTTACAGATTCTTGGGCAGTACTTTTAAATTTCAGGTTTAGGGAGGAGTAAAGAAAAGGCAAACGGGTAAATTTTGATAGTTTATTAATTAGCAAATACAGAGCACTTCAATTATCAAAATGAGCAGTTTTAAAGCAAATTAAAACAAAGTAAGTACACTTGTTTGTTGCCGTTGTGTATCTGTGGCGCATGCACACAAAAGGCCACTACATTTAAACCATTTGCGAGTTTTTGTAAAGTCGAGATTCTCAGGTGGTCTTGGTTTCTGGCATCCAGATTTTGGATGTCCACTGCATTTTTTGGAGCAAAGATAATGATACAGAACCAACGTTTCGGGCTTGAGCCTTTTCAACAAGGTGTGTAAAAATGTCGGCAGGCACCCAAACAAAATGGTGGGGGGAAGGAGCCCGGTCCCACAAGCAGGAGGTAATAGGTGGATAAGGGAACAGCAGCAAATGGAGGGGGGGGGGGTGATGGCTCTGTAAATGGAGAGGGAAGTGGGTGAAGACCCTCATTTTCACAAAAAAAAACTATTCATTTATTTATATCTATGAATACTTATCCTGCATGTGTATTATCTGTCTGTGTGTATTATGTCTGGGTGTGTGTGTCTGCATGTTTTGCACTGAGGACCAGAGAACGTTGCTTTGTTGGGCTATACTTGTCCAATCGGATGAGCATAAACTTGACTTGACCATCCAGCACTCCACTTGCGGCACATGTCTCTGTCCGGCAGGGAATCTCACCAGCAGCTGTGCGTTCAGGGTTTCTCTCCAGCTCTGAAAGACCCAGAGTGAAGCAGCCCAGTTCCAATCCTCCTAACAGTCGGGGCTGGCCCCGCAAGGAACAGAAACTACCCGATAAGCTCACCTCGACCTGACCCACGAACTATGCTCCTCTCTGATGAATATTCCCAATGGGAGGCCATCCTCACAGAGCACTTTATTGGACCATTTCAGTCAATGTTTTTTTGGCTGAACACCGAGCCCTCAGGGACCGCCCAAATCCCACCACTGTCTGATACGCAGCTGATTCAGGCAATGAGGGAGATTACCCAAGAAGAAAACCCCACCCCTCTCCCACCAGCATCTGAATTCCGCAGGAACACTCAGGATAATTCAGCTGCTCTTACACGGAGATGGTCAGAAACAACATCACCAATCGCATATGCAGACACTCGCCACTTACGTCTGCGTGTTGAATGATGAAATGGCGGCACTGGCCCATGGACATGACGGACAGGACGTACTCCCCCTTATTCTGGCTCTCCCGCACCAGAAAGTCCCCCTCAGTGGTCAGGAGCTGCTGCGTTTCCATGCGGGGGATGGCACCATGATACCAGGCCTGCTGGCCCAGAGGTTTCTGCACTGCCGGCACGATCGGTAGCAGAGGAGGCAGCTGCAGGGGGCAGAGAACACCACGTCAGCACCATTCAACCCCCTCCTATCACCCCGCTCTACACAAGTGCTACTCCCTACACAGAATGATGTTGTCAAGAGTGGAGAGGAATCCCCTAAATAACAGCAGGAGTCAGCGATCTGCCCTGCTCCACCACTGAAGTGAAGCACAAGTCTGTAAGAATACAGAAACGCTGGAGGAACTCAGCCGGTCTGGCAGTGTCCAGAGAAGGGAAGGATATCTCACCGACGTTTCAGGCCTAAGGCCGCCTTCAAGGTCTGAATTAAAAACAGGTAGACACCTGAATTAAAAAGCTGTGCAAAAGGAAAGAAAGGGCAGGGGGTGGAGCACAGACCAACAGACATAGATAGGAGGGCAGGAGGGGAAAGGGGAGAATTGATCAGGAGAGGGGGTACTGGGTGAATGCAGAGCTGGGGGGGAAGGGAGACAGAGGGAAAGGATAGAGAGAGAGAGAGGGAGGGAGAGAGGGAGGGAGGGAGGGAGGGAGAGAGGGTGAGAGGGAGGGAAGGAGAGAGGGAGGGAGGGAGAGGAAAGGAGACAGAGGAAAAGATGGGCGGAGCTAAGAGAAACCGGAGGTCAACGTTAATGCCATCCGGCTGGCGGGTGCCCAGACGGAAGGTCCTTCAATTTACAGGTGGTCTCAGTCTGGCAGAGCATAAAACCATGAACAGATTTGTCAGCAAGGGAGTGGGACGGGAAATTGAAATGGGCGGCGACTGGGGGATCCACGCACCGCTCATCTATCCCGATTTCTCCTTTCCTTCTCTCTCTCTTTTTTCCCTGGCTCCTTTTCTCCAGCTTGCTTTCACAGGCTCACCCCATCCCCCGATCAGTTCTCACCTCTTCTCTCCTGCCCCATCCATATCCAATTTTCACTTTCTGTCTGTTAGACTGTGCTCCTCCCCCTTGCCCTCCATCCCACCTCACCTTCCCCCACCCACCCCCCCCCCCCCCCCACCGGCCTTTTCACTAAGGCGCCTCCCTGCTTTTAACATGTACCTTGACGAAGGGCTCAGGCCCGAAACGTTGTTCATATATCTCTACCTCCTATGGACAGGGTGGGACCGGCTGAGTTCCTCCAATATCTCCTCGGAGTGTTTTTGTCTGTATCAACTCATCTCCCTCGGTAGCTCTGCACTCCGAGGTGTGTTCACTTGCTGCACTATGTACGAGTTGCCCAGGTGGACTGCTTGCAAAACAAACTTTTCACACACTAAACTTGAACTTGGTCACAACTGTCACTTACACTGAACTTGGGCTTGAACAATCCTGAGATGTGGTTCTTCAGCGATTCCAGAGTCAAGGGCCGGACCCCATCCTTGCCCTGGGAATGAGAGACAAACGAGATCAAAACTCCTTTCTGCTGAAAGAACATATGGGGTGGTAAATGTCTGCAGACATCGGGGGTTTGGGGAGGACAGGTTACAGGGACAGGTTGGATGGTCAGATATTTGCATGTTGTTCTCCCTCCGTCTTTGAACAGTGGGTGGGGAATGGGAGGGTGGGGATTCCTGGTGCTGAGGCTATCAAAGGAGAATCTGCTCCTCCTCACCCACCAAACAGGCCACACACACAGGATCTCAGTGAACTGCACAGACCCCGAACACACTTCACCCGTTCCTCTCCCCATCCGCATCTTCCCCCTCACCCATTCCCCCTCCCCACCCCCTCTCAATCTCCACCCATCCTTCTCCCCATTCTGATCACTACCGTCCTTGTCATTCCTCCCAGTTCAACTCTCCTCCACTCATCGCTCCTCCCTCCCTCCAGTCCCCTCCTCACTCCCTCCCTCCATCCCCTCCTCCCTCCATCCCCTCCTCCCTCCCTAACCCCCAGTCCCCTTCTCATTCCCTAACCCCCAGTCCCCTCCTCACTCCTTCCCCCCAGACCCCTCCTCACTCCTTCCCCCCAGACCCCTCCTCACTCCTTCCCCCCAGACCCCTCCTCACTCCTGCCCCCCAGACCCCTCCTCACTCCTTCCCCCCAGACCCCTCCTCACTCCTTCCCCCCAGACCCCTCCTCACTCCTTCCCCCCAGACCCCTCCTCCCCCCCCGGTCCCCTCCTCCCCCCCCCCGGTCCCCTCCTCCCCCCCCCGGTCCCCTCCTCCCCCCCCGGTCCCCTCCTCATTCCCTCCCCCCATTCCCCTCCTCACTCCCTCCCCCCATTCCCCTCACTCCCTCCCCCATTCCCCTCCTCATTCCCTCCCCCATTCCCCTCCTCACTCCCTCCCCCCGGTCCCCTCCTCACTCCCTCCCCCCGGTCCCCTCCTCACTCCCTCCCCCCGGTCCCCTCCTCACTCCCTCCCCCCGGTCCCCTCCTCACTCCCTCCCCCCGGTCCCCTCACCCACCAGCTCCATCATGGGTGCCTCTGCAGCATGCCCATTTCTCAAGCCCGCTGCCTGCCTCACGGTGCAACTCACCGTTACGGTGACGGAGCACCGATCCTCCTCGAGGCCCAGGGCTGGAGGAGGCTCATTGTCCCCCAGGTCCCTCAGCTTGTGGAGCAGTAACAATCTCTGCCCATCCATCCGTGCCTTGCTGCACAGCTGTGCCCTCACCTGCTGGTGACTCTCCTCCAGAGCACACTTCTTGCTGAAGACGTACACACTGGAAGGCAAAGGGAAGAATCGACACATCAGGGAAAGAGGTCACTTGGCCCCTCTATCCTGCTCTACTATCCTCTAAGCTCACACCTTCCCTACTCCCAATGTCCAAAAAATCTCCTAATTTCCACATCAATGATGGACAGCCCCCTGTCGCAGGGACAGAATTCCAAGGATTCTTCCATGGATCATTCCTCATAGGCTCCAAGACTTTGCTCCCAGCTGAAGACCACAGCCTGAGGAAACAATCTCCCAGCTCCCACACTTCTCCGTCCTCGTGAACAAGTTGCTGACCTGGGTCAGTTCCCATTCGCCTGCTTTTGACCCATGGCCCTCTCAACCTTTCCAAACTATGACCCAAAATGGAAGATCAGAAAACAGTAAGTCCTTGAATAACATTGTTTCATTCAATGTCATTTCGTTATACTGTTGATGAAAAGTAAACAAGATTTTTTACCGAGATACAAAATTGGTTTTGTTTAACATCATTTCATTAAGAGTCGCACTTTCCGAGACCGTATCAACAACGTTAAGTGAGGAACTTCTGTGTTACTTAAATGGCAAGCGATTGTAGCCACGTGGAAGGACTTGTGCATGAATCGCAATAGGTTGGTTTGCAGGTGCGGCTGGCTGTCAAGAAGGCAAAAGGAAAGTTGGCCGTCATTGCTGGAGGGATTGAATTTAGGAGCAGGGAGGTTACGCTGCAACTGGACAAGGTCCTGGTGAGACTGCATCTGGAGGACTGCGTGCAGTTCTGGTCTCCTTCCTTGAGGAAGGATGGAGTGGCTTTGGAGGGGGGTGCAGAGGAGGTTCACCAGGTTGATTCTGGAGATGAGGGGGTTGGCCTATGAGGAGAGATTAAGTCGTCTGGGGCTGTACTCATTAGAATTTAGAAGAACAAGAGGAGATCTTATAGAAGCATATAAAATTATGAAAGATATAAACAAGATAGAGGTAGGTAAGTTGTTCCCATTGGTGGGGAGACTGGAACTAAGGTACAAGATCCAGGGGAGTAGATTTAGGACAGAGATGGGGAGGAACTGCTTTTTCCAGAGGTGGGTGAAATTGTGGAATTCGCTACCCATTTAAGTAGTGGAGGTGACCTCAGTAAATATATTTAAGACAAGGTTGGATAGATTTTTGCATAGTAGGGAAATTAAGGGATATGGGGAAAAGGCAGGTCGGTGGAGATGAGCCCATCATCAGATCAGCCATGATCACATTGAAGGCAGAGATGGCTCGATGGGCCGAATGGCCGACTCTTGCTCCCATTTCATATGTTATAGTGGCTGCAGTGAGGAAGCTAATACTACTGGGGCAGTTGTTCATCTGTAAAGAGCAGCCGGTCTTTCCCTTCATTATATAACTCTCCAAAACGTCCTTAAAAACAGCAAAAATAAGCCCTGGGCCCTGCTACTGTTGTGCTCACCGTGACCGGAAGCCCGTGGACTGCTCCTCTGCTGTTATTTCTGTGGAGATCTGCCTGCTGGTTGCCTGTCGGTTGTCAATGGTCTCGGTCAGAGACTGCAGCTCCTCCTCGATGGATGTTAAACTGAAGGGAACACAAGGCTGTCAGTCCACACCCAACAGTGCCCAAAGGTTCATCGGAAACAAGGAAAAAGAAGGGCTGAAATGTGAGCCTCACCTCAGTGCTTGGGATAGGATTGACTTGTATCTGGAAAAGCAGGGACTCACGGAGGGCAGGCAGCGGGCTTTGATTAGGAGAGGTCGTAACTTACAAATGGTTGAGCTTTTGGAGGAAGCGACGTGGGAAAGGGAGTGGACGTTGGATACATCAACTTGAGTAAAGCTATTGAAGGGACCTGGTGGTACATGACATTTCCATCCTGGGAAAAAGATTCTTGGGGCCCATCCATTGATTATCGTCATTGGAAGATTTAAACTGTCTGGACGCTCCGGAGACTCCATGTCTGAGGGTCACTATTCAATCCACTTCTTCACAAGTTAACCTTGGTTAGGGGGAGGGGTTAGATCAGTTTTAGGATTAGTTTTCTTTAATTTTTTTCTCTTTTTTATGAGAAACACAAGTTTAATAATGGTTTGTCGTGGATTATATCCTTAATTAAAATAGAATTTATCCTTTGTCTAAATAAAGGGGTTGTTCATTTTATCTTATCTATTTTTCTACCCAAATTTTATTGGGATAATTGTTGAATATTATATGTGTAGAATTTGATACCTTAAAGGAAAAAAGTACAATAAATCATGAATTGGCTTTTGATGAACATCATAGGGTTAATATACGATATGTACAGGCTATGACTTGTTCTTTGCTATTAGTTGGATTACTTTGTTTGAAGGAATTAAATATAAAACTCTATAAAAATATTTCTGAAAAAGTGAAAAAAACTCTTGACTTGGCCTCAACAATGGCTCATAACTTTATAAACTGCTCTCTGGTCTCCCTGCAGCCTCCGACACTCAGACAGCAGGAGCAATCCAACTTTGTCCTCTCTCTCCTCACAGCAAACACTCTCCGATCCCAAGCAACATCCCGGTGAAGCTTCTCTGCACCCTCTCCAAAGCCTCCACATCCCTCCTGTAAATCTGTGACCAGAACCGCACACAATACTCCATTCTGTACAGTGGCAACGTGACTTGATTTTGATACTCATCACCCAGTCCGATGAAAACAAGTCGGCCCTCAGTGGTAAAATGGCACGTGGCATGTTACCACCAGGGAGCTCGGACTTGGACCTCAGATTCCCTCCATTCCTCAGGACCAAACTATCTCCTTAACTTCCCAAAATGTACTACCTTGCCCTCGTTGGGAACTAAATTCCACCTGCCAACATCCAGCCCAACTTCTCATCTGAGTGGTTAGCACAACGCTGATACAGCGCCAGCAAACCGGGTTCGAATCTGGTGCTGTCTGTAAGGAGTTTGTATGTTCTCCACGGGTTTCCTCCGGGTGCTCTGGTTTCCTCCCACCCTTCAAAACGTATGGGGTTAGATGTTAATTTGGGTGTAATTGGGTGAAACGGGTTCAAATGGCTTCTACCGTGTTTCAAACAAAATTTTTAAAAATTAAATCTACATCCTTTGACAACCCTCCTTGTATTCACCAACTCTTCCGGTCCAGTGTGGGACTTGGTCCCAGTGAGGATGACACAGACCAGTCAACATCACTGCCCACGTTGGACACAACAAAGATAAATAATCCAAACTCTATCACATGCACTTCCAGACAAATTCCCCGACATGGTGCTTCAATGCACATTCAGAAAGCACCCACAGAGCACGAGTTGCACCACTCACCTGTGCTGCAGTGATTCGATGGTCAGGTCATTGACCTGTAACTCTCCTGCTTGCAAGTCATCCATGTCCTCCAGCAGGCTGGTATCGAAAGTCACAAGTGGGGGCACCTCGGTCATCGTCCTGCGTAAGAGTGCAGAACAGCAACAAAGGTCAGGTCTTTTGTGCTAAATGTTGTCGCCTGGCTGGTTCTCCAGCCAAAGTCCAGCCTCACCTCTTCCAGGCAGGCTGTTGGGAACCGATAGTTGAGTAGCAGCCTGGATGAGGACAAGGTCAACGTGGAGAGAAATCAAGGAGGATGCCGGGTCAATGGGTATTAACCAACATAGCTGTTAGTATTAGGGTGGCATAGTTGGCATTCCAATTAGCTCAATGTTGTTGCAGCATCAACGATCAGGACCGGGGTTCATATCCCACGCTGTCTGTAGGGAATTTGTACGTTCTCTCCATGTCTGCGTGGGTTTTCCCTGGGGGCTCCGGTTTCCTCTCACCATTCAAAGCGTCCAGAAGGTGTAATTGGATGGCACAGACTCGTGAACTGAAAGGGTCTGTTACCGTGCTGTATAACTAAATATCTAAATAGTTGTGATGCATTCCATGGTCGGATTGTCCTTGTCCTGGCTCCTTCACTGGGAAAAGAACAGTGCATCGTCAAGAGGAAGTGGGGTGAGGCCAAACGTGGGAGCATAATGTGGAGTTTTGGTCATCGAACTACTGGAAAGACATCAATAAGGCAGAGAGAGTGCAGAGAAGATTTACTAGGATGTTGCCTGGACTTCAGGAACTGAGTTACAAGGAGAGGTTAAACAGGTTAGGACTTTATTCCCTGGAGTGTAGAAGAATGAAGGAGATTTGATGGAGGTGTTTAAAATTATGAGGGGGACAGACAGAATAAATGTAGGTCGGCTTTTTCCACGGGTGGGTGAGATGCAAACCAGAGGACATGGTTAAAGGGTGAAAGGGGAAAATTTTAGGGGGAAGTTCTTCACACAGAGAGTGGTGGGAGTGTGGAATGGAGGGCTATGGACTGGGTGCAGGTCAGTGGGGCTAGGCAGAATAATGTTTACTATGATGTTCTAAGGATGGGGAACCACTGGAGTGGAGGGCCAGAGGCCAAGACTGATGGATTGCACACCTGTTCTGCTCAATGAAGCTGTCGTACTCCTTGCGTGGGTCAATGGCCTCAATAGCGCTGCTGATCTCCCTGTGGACCGTCACCACTTCCTCTTGCACCAGGCTCGTCAGCTCTTCGTACTCCTGAAAAATCTCCTTGCTGCAGAAAAATGAGGAGAGCAAAAGGAAGACAAGCGTTAGTGGCCTGGACACAGCTGAGAGCAACGCCTTTGTCCTCCCCACAGCACAGACTGCACCCTTCAGTTGCGGGTGCTCGTGGAAAGTTGTAGCTGTCCGTGCAAAAACTGTCGATGCTGGAAATGGGAAACACAGGCAGAGAAGAGAGGAAACAGTGGGCAGATCAGGCAGCAAGTGTAAGAGAGAAACAGCTAATATTTCAAAGTTTTTCTCATTGAATGGTTTTGTTATTGTCTCGTGTCCTGTGGATATATGGCTCTCCGGGAAAGTCGATCAGAGCTGTGCCAGTCAGAGATACGCCAGGTTTTAAATTCGACAAAGAAGGCAGACTCCCTTCACTCGAAAGACTGAGGGTCAGCCAGACTATAAGGGGAGCTGACAGTTAACTTTGTACTCAACGCAATCTCCACACTTGCACCTCCTCCGGAATTATTTGCCATGGATAAGGTCAGACTGTGAGCCCAACATCCACCGCATTTCCCCCCCCCAACCACACCCCACCACATCTGAGGGTTTACTGAGATTGGCAGATGGAGAGCTGGAGCAAACACAAAAGTCTGCAGGCTCTGCTGGGTCTCCACCTCTGTCAGCGCCTTCCCTTCCTCACTCTCTCGAGGTTTCACTGTTGTCAAGCAAGCGATGCTTTTGATACCAGTCCCCTCAACATCCACAAGTAAATGCAAAATCTTACACCCTCCATAAACACACACACCCAGACCCATGCATAGGTACCCACACCCACTCACACGTCAGATGCACACATAGGTACACACACACACACACACACACACACACACACACACACACACACACACACACACACACACACACACACACACTCTTGGGCACTCTTTGGTGAACCATTTCGATCCAATTGCTGGTAGACAGGGCTGATAAATGGACCTGAATGGGTGGTGGGCTGAGGCTGAGGGAGAAAGGGGAAATCTATTGCCTGGTCCAGCAGAGGGAGCTCAGTGATTGGGCCAGCGTGGAGCTCAGTCAGCGGCTATTGGTTCAAACCCCAGCCCGTGGAAAACCCAGGCTGTGTCTCTGCAGCCCGACAGGTTGCTCTGTGTGCGATACGAAACCAAGGGCCAGATTTAACTCTGTCCCATTTTCAGCATGTTGAAGGAGAAGAGATTCCCCTGGTCACCATTTCTGGAACAGATAAGATCAGTGTCACACTGCTACACCTGACAGCTTGGTCTGAATAAATTAGCTGTCGTGTTTACTCGAAAACAGTAGATCACACCTCCACAAATTGTAACTAACAGAGGTTGTGAAAGCTTTGATATAAATGTTGTCACTTCAGGCCAAGATTATTCGAATTGTTCGCTCTGTTTCTCGTTCTTTAGGTGCTACCTGACTAGCTCAGAGTGCCCAGGTTTAATTTTTTATTGTCTCCACCTCGGACTATCGGAAGGTGCAATGGTGGGTGGGCTCCCACACTGCCACAGTCAGCTGCTGAGTTCTCCCACCATTCTGGGCCAGGCTTTCCAAACACACCTGTAAAACCCGTGGTTGAAGTAAAAACACGACGCTGGAGAAACTCGGCAGGTCAAACTGTGTCCTTGAAACAGCAAAGATAAAGATGCAGAGCCAACGTTTTGGGCTTCAGCCCTTCATCAAGGTCTGAGCAAATGGTCGGCAGGCGCACGAACAAAATGGTGGGGGGGAGGAGCAAGTCCCACAGGAAGGAGGTAATATGTGGATAAGGGAGGGAAGGCATGGCAGCAACAGGGAGGATGGCTCTGTGAATGGAGAGGAAAGGGGGTGGAGAGCTGGAGGAAGGACAGAGGGATGGGGAAGAGAAGAAGAACGGAGAGTGGGCTGGCAGAAACTGGAGAAGTCGACATTAATGCCATCCATTTGGGAGAAGGCCCAGACAGAAAATTAAGCGTTGTCCCTCCAATTTTCAGGTCTGGTGTGATAGTCCTTCAATTTCTCAGCCAGACCATGCTTCATCAAGTACACTGACCAGCTGAGTTTCTCCAGCATTGTCATTTTCCCCATCACACCTGGACACAGGTGAAGGATGTCTGGTGTGCACTGTCGCAGCCAGGCCCAAGATCAAACTGCTCAGTGCCACAGTGGACGAGAGGCCACACACAATCAGTTCATTAATGGACGAAAAAGAAAGAGCTTGCATTTATTTTAAAATTTGTTAATCAACAGGATGTGGTCATCGCTGGGTGGGCTGGTGTTTGACAGATAAACGTGGTGGTTCGACAACTTCAGCTCTGGAATGACAAACGCACTGTTAACAGCTCTTAAAATAGTCCGGCTGTTCAGCGTTGGGAGGCTGAGCTGTGATAAACCAAACATATCCAGTTCCGACAGCTCCCACTCAAATGAACTCCACATTCATTTCATCAGGCACCACAAGCTTGACTGAAGGGAGCACCAACCTCGCACTCCATGTCACCAAAGCCAAGGAGCTGACTGTTGACAACAGGAAGGGAAATCAAGAGGTGTACAATCCAGTGATCAGTGGGGGATCTTTAAGTTCTTGGGAGTCACTGTCTCAGAAGATCTTTCCTGGACCAAACATACTAATGGCATCATGAAGAAAACCCGTCTGCACCTCTACTTCCTCAGGAGCTTGCGAAGGTTTGGTATGAAACCAGAAACCCTGGCAAATTTCTAGAACCATGGTGGAAAGCGTGCTGACCAGCTGCATCACAGTTGGGTACGGGGGGAGGTCACCAATACGAGAGAAGAAAGAGAAAAACAGAGGTGTTCAGGCACACAAGAGGGGCAGCCTCTTGATCCCACATGGACCAACGGGTCCTCTCATGAAGTGAACATCCCAACCTCCCCCCTACAGCAGCAGTCATCCACCTCAGTCATTCACGCTCAACATCATCAGTGTGCGATGGGTGCAGACGAGTTTACCAGATTGGTTCCAGGGATGAAGGGGTTGACCTATGAGGAGAGATTGAAGCGTCTGGGGCTGGAATCACTAGAATTTAGAAAAATGAGAGGGGATCTTGTAGAAAGTATAAAATTATAAAAGATGAGATAGGAAAGATAGAGGCAGATCAGTTGTTGCAGTGAGGGAGACCAGAAAGAGGGGTCAAAGATCCAGGGGAGTAGATTTAGGATGGAGGTGAGGAGGAACTGCTTTTCCCAGGGGGAGGTGAATCTGTGGAATTTACTGCCCATTGAAGCCATGGAGGTGACCTCAGTGAATCTATTGAAGACAAGGTTGAATACATTTTTACATAGTAGGGGAATTGAGGGATATGGGGAAAAGGCAGGTGCAATGATTTTGATCATGTTTGCATGGCCACTAGCAAGGCCTTGATTATAGTTCCCGTTTGATCAGACTTGGCTGCCATCAGGGTGCTGACACAAAGCAAGTCACAGCTGTAATGGAAGCTTGCAGCCTCTTGGTATGCCTCATGGTGCTGTTTATAACAACTTTAAAGTAAAGAACCTTTTCCTTCATTCATGTGTTGTTTAAGAACTCACACCTACAAATATAAGTTAAAAGAGCTGGTCGGTGGAGATGAGCCCATCATCAGATCAGCCACGATCTCATTGAATGGTGGAGCAGGTTCAACGGGCCCAATGGCCGACTCCTGCTCCTATTTCATTTGTTCTTATAATAACGTAAAGGAAATGTTACTCTGCATCGACCCACGCCCTTGGAGTGTGTGATGGGGCAGGGTAGAGGGAGCTTCACCTTGTATCTAACCCATGTCCCTGCCCTGGGAGTGTGTGAGGGGACAGGGTAGAGGGAGCTTCACTCTGTATCTAACCCATGTCCCTGCCCTGGGAGTGTGTGATGGGACAGGGTAGAGGGAGTTTCACTCTGTATCCAACCTGTGTTCCTGCCCTGGGAGTGTGTGATGGGGCAGGGTAGAGGGAGTTTCACTCTGTATCCAACCCGTGTCCCTGCCCTGGGAGTGTGTAATGGGACAGTGTAGAGGGAGCTTCACTCTGTATCTAACCCGTGTCCCTGCCCTGGGAGTGTGTGATGGGACAGGGTAGAGGGAGCTTCACTCTGTATCTAACCCATGTCCCTGCCCTGGGAGTGTGTGATGGGGCAGGGTAGAGGGAGCTTCACTCTGTATCCAGCCTGTGTCCCTGCCCTGGGAGTGTGTGATGGGACAGGGTAGAGGGAGCTTCACTCTGTATCTAACCCGTGTCCCTGCCCTGGGAGTGTGTGATGGAACAGGGTAGAGGGAACTTCACTCTGTATTTAACCTGTGTCCCTGCCCTGGGAGTGTTTAATGAGGCAGTGTAGGGCTGTTTAATGAGGAAGGGCTTTACATGCCGAAGGCAGAGTTTAATCGGTTCTTGATTAGCCATGGCATCAACAGTTATGGAGAGAAGGGCGGGCAGTGGTGCCGTGGGAAAATAGATCAGGTCATGATTGAATGGCAGGGCAGATTAATTTAATTTCTAAATTTAATTTAATCTTTTCAAATTTGACACATAGAACAGTAACAGGGCCTTTCAGCCCATGAGCCCATGACACCTAATTGACCTACAACTCCCAGTAAGTTTTTGAACGATGGGAGGTAACCGGAGCCCCCAGGGAAAACCTACACAGACGGGGGTAGAATGCACAAACTTCTTACAGACAGTGCCGGGATTCGAACCCTGGTCCTGCTCACTAGCGCTGTAACAGCATTGCACTAACCACTACCCAACCATGCTGCCCCATTCGATGGGCTGAGTGGCCTTTTCCTGCTCCTATGTCTTATGGTCGACATCATACTGTGGGAGTGTGGGCTGTGGTGACTGAAGTGGAACATAACGCTGCCAACCATGAACCAGGAGACGTTGGGAGCTTTAGTCTAGGATCCAAAACCAAGCCTCCCTGTTACTTGCAACATGGCTGGGATTGTACTTACAGGATGTGAACCATCTCTTCGTGCAGCTCTTGCAGGGCATCCAGTAGCCCTGGTAACTCGTTCTGGTAATACTGCTGATGGTGAACCTCGGCCGAACGGATAGCCAGGACATACTGATTGTGGAGGATGTGCATTTTCATGGCGGCCTTAACATACTTGTCTTTCATTTTGTCTCGTTCCCTGTCTAATTTTGAAAAGAAATTTGTATAATTAAATAATGCTAAGCTTGGAGAAAAAAAATATCTGCGGTCAGCATTAAGTTCAGTCCAGGACAGAGCCCGATATCGTCAGACAGAAATCCCACTGAGCACCCCTAGCCAAGATTCTGAAACCCAAGTGCCTCACATACAACTTGTATTTACAATGTGACCCCAGGTATCCAGCACCTGTGGGGATTGGTATATGCTGGATTTCCCAAGACTCATTCTTACAGTCTAACCATTACATTAAGAATATCCAGTTTAAAAGACAAAAATACTGCACTGAACAAACTCCATGTGCATGAATAAATAAACATTAAAGCATTTTACTTTATTTTCAGTCACATTCTTTGAAAACATTTAACCGTCGCTGCATCTGCAGGTTCCTCCCCCTCCACGGAGCCGCTCAAAATATGAACAATATCATTATAGTGTAGCATGCGCTGCAGCAGAAGGTGGGAGAACGACACACACGGTTCAGTTATCAGCAAGACTGCTTTGTAACTCTCCCTGCCCTTGCTTATATAGGCCCAGTTTCCCTCTGCTGGGCCCGGTTTTTCCCACCGTGGCCGGCGGAAGTGACATCAACAGCATCCGGCCACTGATTGGTTGGCTTTCCCACTGCGCAGGCTGTCAGCCGGGAAGGAAAATCATTCGCCTGCACAGGCTTTGCGAGATCACCATGTTCGTCCGCCATTTTGTGTACTGGGGCGTTTCCTGGGTAGTGGGCGATACAATCGATAATTAACCCCACCCCTTCCCAAATTTACAGATAAAGCGTCTGACTGGGATGACTTACTAATCAGGGATAATGAGAGTCACCCCAATGGCGAGCGGCATCAACCAGCTCTTCATCCTGCTACAAGCCTTCATCCTGCTACAAGCAAAGCCCGACCAAGACCCTCCACTGCTTGAATATTTGTTCCCATCTTCACCAAAGGTCAATGCGTTACTTCAGAGAAAATTTACTTCTACAATTTTAAACACGTATTTTAACCTATTATTCTATTCTTATTTATTTTAATTTTTTTTATTTTCCTCATTTTTTTTGCCATTTGCTCGAATTCCACACACCAGGGGTTTTACCGTATCATTCGATCCCAAAGTGGGTACAGAGTATCAAATGTTACGTGACTTGGAGAGATTGGAGAATATCTTGCGTGATTTGGCCAGGGAGATAGTTGATCACCACTGTGTCTCCAAGAATGATGGCTCAAGTGGCCAGTTCCCACTGCTGCATTTCCAGGAGTGATTGGTGGAGTGGTGAAAGTTCCAAGGACTGTGGGGAGACTTCACAATATCAGGTCCAGAGGGTGAATGACTGATTGGTAAGATTTTAGCTTGTGCAGTGCCACATCCGCTGGAATCGAGGGTCCACGGGTCAGAGTACCCAGTGTCACATTCACAGGCATCAATGATGTGGTAATGTTTCGAACGTTGAAAGGCCTGGACAGAGTAGATGTGGCAAAGTTGTTTCCCATGGTAGGGGAGTCAAGGACAAGAGGGCACAACTTCAGGATTGAAGGGAGCCCATTTACACCAAAGAGGGGTGAACCTCTGGAACTTGTTGTATGAGCGGCTGTGGAGGCCAGGACATTGTATGTATTTAAGACAGAGATTGATAGGTATCTGAACAGTCTGAGGAACAGGGCTGAGTGGGTGAATGGATCAGCTTGTGATAGAGTGGCAGAGCAGATTCGATGGGCCGAATAGCCTACTTCTGCTTGTGTTCCTTCTGGTCTCCAGGTGTTCATGGAGATGGTTCCTCTCTCTGCCTCCTCCCCATCACACTTACCTTTGCTGGCCTCTTGAAATTTCTTCTTCGCTGCGCTCACCTCCCTGGCCTGCTGCCGGTACTGTGTCTTCAACTTCTCGATTTCACTCTGCGTGCTCTGTCAGTGAGAACACAAATCCCGAAAAATCAGCCTCGAGAAGCATTCACTTTTAGAGAAACTCAGTCAGTATTTTGTAATTGGTGAACGGGAGGACATCAAGAACTTCCCACGGTGATTTGTCAGGTGTGAGAAGATTTAGAGGATTAGCTGCAGCACAAGACTGAAAAGAAGTTGAAACAACGGCAGATCAGGGAGGCAAAACCCCGTAAAGAAAGTTAATGGCATAAAATGTCTTGATGTAAACAGCGCAGCAAGGAGTAAAATCACACAGCATTGGGGGGGGGGGGGGTAAGTGTTTGTGAATGACATTTCAAAATACCCTACTGGGGTGTGGGTGGGGGGGTTCAGTGGGTGGGAAGGGATGATGGGGAGAGGGTGGGGGGTTCAGTGGGTGGGAAGGGGTGTTGGGAGAGGGTGGAGATTCAGTGGGTGGGAAGAGGTGATGGGGAGAGGGTGGAAGTTCACTGGGTGGGAAGGGGTGATGGGGAGAGGGTGGGGGTTCAGTGGGTGGGAAGGGGTGATGGGGAGAGGGTGGGGGTTCAGTGGGTGGGGTGATGGGGAGAGGGTGGGGGTTCAGTGGGTGGGAAGAGGTGATGGGGAGAGGGTGGGGGTTCAGTGGGTGGGAAGGGGTGATGGGGAGAGGGTGGGGGTTCAGTGGGTGGGGTGATGGGGAGAGGGTGGGGGTTCAGTGGGTGGGAAGAGGTGATGGGGAGAGGGTGGGGGTTCAGTGGGTGGGAAGAGGTGATGGGGAGAAGGTGGGGGTTCAGTGGGTGGGGTGATGGGGAGAGGGTGGGGATTCAATGGGTGGGAAGAGGTGATGGGGAGTGGGTAGGGGTTCAGTGGGTGGGATGGTTTGATGGGGAGAGGGTGGGGGTTCAGTGGGTAGGGAGGGGTGATGGGGAGAGAAGGGGTGATGGGGAGAATGTCCGTGGGAGGATCCAGTCCTTTTCATCCACAGGCCCCTCCTGATCCTCCACAGGAATTAAACCTGGGATTCAACACCATCGCTGTAAATGGCCTCAGTTTTGGAGGTGCAGGAGAACAGTGGAGAGGAGCAGCAGGGAATTCTTTGTAGGAGACATTGAATAATCATTTCTTCTTTTGGTGGGATGGGGGGGGGGAATGGGGCAAGACGAAAAAAAATGGGAGAAGGTGCAGAGAACCGGACAGAGGCAATGTTGGCCCTGTAGAGTGGGATTGGTTAGAGAGCTCTCTCCTCGAGTCGACTCAGGTACGGTGGGCTGTGCGACCGATGAAGATTTGAAAATGGTACGTCATTGTTGACTGGATTTCCTATTGAGCTGCTCTCTCTAATAAACATGTGGCTTCTTCCAGTCTTAAAGGGTCAGGTTATCTTAATTAACACACTGGCAAATATTTGGGAGTGCAGCACCTCACCAGACTGGTTGTGGAAGTGTTTTGATTGCGACTCAGGCTGCCACAGGGATAACGTGGAGGGTGTGTCTGTCATACCACAGAAGCCCTCCACCCATATCACCCATTCACAACTTCCTGAACATTTACTAAAGCTGGAACTTGGAACAGGAAACATTAATTCTTCAATAAACAAAACGTGCCGGTGTTGAAGTCCAAGGTTCCTGCAGGCAGGTGGGCTGCAGTCAAGGGGTAGAGGCAGGGATCGGAGCCTATGATTCACACAGACGGCTGTTCCAGCAGTGGGCATCACCCTGTTGGGGCCTTGGAATGGGACACCAGTGGTCAAGAAACAGGACTGCCTCAGCGGGTGTCAAACCCAGGAGCAAGAGAACGACTGCAAACATTTGCTATATCAATTCATTTTTCTTTGCGCTTACACATGCCAAAAAACATATGAGATGGACTGGCTGGTATCACAGCCATGTTGCTGCCTCACAACTCCTGCGGCCCAGCTGCCATCCTGATCTCGGGTGCTGTCTGCGTGGAGTTTGCATGTTCTCCCTGAGACCACCATGGGTTTCCCCAGGGAGCTCCAGTTTCCTCCCAAAGGCCTGCGGATGGCTTGCTGGGTTAATTGGTTGCTGTGAATTGCCTCTGGTGGCAGTGAAGGGCAAACGATACTCAAAGATGACTGAATTACCGCAGCTTCAAACAAATTGAGAATTTCTTCCAGCAGACGATGACTTTCTCTGACCAGCCACTGGACACAACATGGCATCTTCAACTCCCCAAATAGCACCCAGCTAAACTCCTCTGACCTTCTCACTGGCTCACCACCACACGGGTGATCCTGACCCACTCACTCTTCTCCTCCCGACAAAGGCAAGAACACGACCGCAACGAAAATCAGTTGGAGGGATACGGGGAAACAAGGAGGAGGGCTGGAACTGATGGAATCGTTCTTCGGGGGGGGTGGGGGGGGGGGAAAGAGCACGAATTTGATCGGCTGAATGACCTCTTCTTTGCCATTCAAAGACAGGAAGAAGAGGTAACACTGGAGAAACTCAGCAGGTCAAACAGTGTCCTTTATAGTAAAGGTGCAGAACCAATGTTTCGCCCTTAGTCAAGGTAGGAGGATTCAATGTCCAAATTTTGTTTTGCTTTCTGATTGGCTCTGAAAAGGCATGGAGGCTTCAGGACTGGCGTGATGAATCGTCAGGTAAGAATATTGGGATGCAGATCTCAGGAAGATCAGTTGGATTTTGGGAAAGTGCACAGGGTAGGTTTATCGACTCTGAGGAGAGAGCCCTGTATCATTAATATGAATGGGGAAATTGAGGACGAGGGGAGTGCAGGTGGGGGAATCAGATACAATTTACTATCGGTGCAGTATGCACGGTAAAACCAGGGAAAACAGGTCAGCACATTCTGGGGAATGTGTTTCTGGAATTTGTTCACTGGGTGGGGTACAGAGGAGAGGGGAGATCGGGGAGAGATTTGTTCATGGGGGATGAGGAGGGGGAAAGATCAGGGGTAAAGATTTGTTCACTGGAAGAGGGGAGATCAGGGGGTAAGATTTGTTCACAGGGGAGTGCACAGTCAAAATCCTGACCAGATCAATCCACCCCTTTACCCTTAGAGGGAGGGAGGAAAGTCGGTCCCCAGAGAGTAACAGTTTTCTGGGATGAGGTTCCCTGATGTGTGGCCGAACAGATCCCCCTCTGGGCTTATACCTTCTGGACCTCCTGATGGATGTGTTGCCACTGCTCATTGTAGCTCTTCTTCAGCAGCTGTTTGTCACGCATCAGGAGGGTCAATTTGTTTATCGGCCCCGAGCTCAGATCTTCCGAATGTTTCCTCATCAGTCGACTCAGCACCTCCGTCTGATTCACAATCGTGGTCCAGGACTGCAAGAACAAGGAGCAAGTTTTCAAACAACCGCACTGTGACATCCTAGCACAGAGAGGATCTTCCAACCATCTCCACTAAACCAGGCCTGGGTAGAAAAGTTCGCAGAGATGGAACTCCACAGAGTCACAGGGGCTCCACTCATTTCTGGCCTAAGGGGTCCCTGCCCTAGGAATTTGTGATGGACCAACAAAGAAGGAGCTTTATTCTCTGTCGAAGATTTTTGGTGTCGAGGCTGCACAATTGCTCAGCAAAAGCAGGTGTAAGGTGCTTCTTCCGTCCGATAGCCTACAGGTCACCCTTGGACAAGGTGTAGGACCTGTTTAGCCTCCCAATCAAGGTCATGTGAGACCATGGATATCACATGGTGGATAATTTTTACAAGCAGATTCTACAAATTGGAAATTATGGTTGTAAAACTAAAAACACTGGGCAGATTCAATGGGCAGGGTTACCCGTCCAGTACAGACATTGCGACTGAAGAAGGCAACGGGAAACCACTTCAGTATTCTTCCCTTATATAATCAGGAACTCAACATTGACTATGGTCTCAGCTCAAAGTTTGAAGCCTTGACCAAAGGAGAATAAGGGAGGCAACAATTACAATTCGGAGGGTCAGAGATCATGATGGAGGGAGAGACATGATCGCCCACGCCCAACGGCAAGGCACCTGAATGAAAGTAAAAGCACAAAACTCACAGGTCTGGCAGTGTCCATTGGGATTAAAGATAAATATTCAATGTTTCAGGCCTGAGCCTTTCTTCAAGTAAAAAGCAGGCAGGCACTCGAATTAAACGGCTGGGGAGGGAAGAAAGAGCAGGGAAAAGGGGGAGTACAGACCAACAGACAGAGGGTGTGAATTGGATCATGGATGGGACACAGGAGAAAGGAAAGATGAGAACCGACTGGGGGTAGGGAGACAGGGATAGATTGGGAGGGGTGTTAATGAAAGCCAGAGAAGTAGATTTTAATGTCATCCAGCTGGAAGGGGCCCAGTCAGAAGATGCGGTGTTGTTCCTCCAATTTGCAGACGGTCTCAGTCTAACAGTGCATGAAACCATGGTGCAGGAATATCAGCAGGGGAGCGGGACGGGGAGCGGGACGGGGAGCGGGACGGGGAGCGGGACGGGGAGCGGGACGGGGAGCGGGACGGGGAGCGGGACGGGGAGCGGGACGGGGAGCGGGACGGGGAGCGGGACGGGGAGCGGGACGGGGAGCGGGACGGGGAGCGGGACGGGGAGCGGGACGGGGAGCGGGACGGGGAGCGGGACGGGGAGCGGGACGGGGAGCGGGACGGGGAGCGGGACGGGGAGCGGGACGGGGAGCGGGACGGGGAGCGGGACGGGGAGCGGGACGGGGAGCGGGACGGGGAGCGGGACGGGGAGCGGGACGGGGAGCGGGACGGGGAGCGGGACGGGGAGCGGGACGGGGAGCGGGACGGGGAGCGGGACGGGGAGCGGGACGGGGAGCGGGACGGGGAGCGGGACGGGGAGCGGGACGGGGAGCGGGACGGGGAGCGGGACGGGGAGCGGGACGGGGAGCGGGACGGGGAGCGGGACGGGGAGCGGGACGGGGAGCGGGACGGGGAGCGGGACGGGGAGCGGGACGGGGAGCGGGACGGGGAGCGGGACGGGGAGCGGGACGGGGAGCGGGACGGGGAGCGGGACGGGGAGCGGGACGGGGAGCGGGACGGGGAGCGGGACGGGGAGCGGGACGGGGAGCGGGACGGGGAGCGGGACGGGGAGCGGGACGGGGAGCGGGACGGGGAGCGGGACGGGGAGCGGGACGGGGAGCGGGACGGGGAGCGGGACGGGGAGCGGGACGGGGAGCGGGACGGGGAGCGGGACGGGGAGCGGGACGGGGAGCGGGACGGGGAGCGGGACGGGGAGCGGGACGGGGAGCGGGACGGGGAGCGGGACGGGGAGCGGGACGGGGAGCGGGACGGGGAGCGGGACGGGGAGCGGGACGGGGAGCGGGACGGGGAGCCACTGGGAGATTCCCTGCATGACTTCTAATTCTTACTGATCTGTCCTGGAATAGTGTGACAGGACAGAATAGAGGAACTTTAGCTCCATATTTACTGTTTCCTGTACCTGTCCGATGGGATTATTTGGTTTTTTTTTTAAAAAGCCATTGCTGATCTTTTTTCTAATATCTAGTTTTTTGGTCTGTTGGGTAGAGGATTCCCAAGATTCATTTCCTTCTGCAGAAAGAAATCTCCCTTTATCTGTGCATGGAACTGATTCAGATACTGACCCTGGGTCGTGATATCTCAGCCATGGGAAACATTAACTCAGCATTAGTCTCTCTCCCTCAGTGTCGCCCCCCCCCCACCCACTCCCCCCAGCACCACCCCCTCCCTCAGCGCTGTGCTGAGAATCAAAGTGGCCAAAGTGGGATTTCAACCACAACAAACTGTCCTGGGGCCCGCCGGCTGCGGTCCTGGGGCCCGACTGTGGCTGCAGCTACGCCCAGGTTCCAGCCTACCTTGCTAAGCTGACTGATATAATCTCCTGCTCCTGCCTGCAGGCTGCTCTCCTGCTTTTCCGCTTGGGAGAACATCTGGTGGAGCAAGACGGAGTATTCCTTGTCGCTCCGTGTGCGATTGGTCATCCACTTCTTCATCACCTCCATCAGCCGGAGCTCGGAGTCCTGCAGGCGCACAAGTACGGTGTGGCTCTGCGGGCACCAGAGATCTGAGCTGAATCCCATCGTCTGCACCTTCACCAAAAGGAGAAGGAAACTCGTTACTCAATCACTGAGCCAGGAAAGGCAGGTCACGTGACCAGTTTGGAGCTCAACACCAAAGGCCTGTGTCCCTCGGCCTCGTCCACCACCAACCCCCCAGTCTGGCCCTCATTCAATACCGCCCCTCCCACAGTGGGGAGCTCCCTCAGCACCACTCCTCCCACAGTGGGGAGCTCCCTCAGCACCACCCCTCCCACAGTGGGGAGCTCCCTCAGCACCTCCCCTCCCACAGTGGGGAGCTCCCTCAGCACCTCCCCTCCCACAGTGGGGAACTCCCTCAGCACCATCTCTCCCACAGTAGGGGCGAAGTGATATTAAAGGTGAGATTCTGATCCCATCAGCTGCTCTTTGACTGACGGCCGCAGGTGGAGGCGATGCTGGGGCCTTCAAATCAGCCATCACTACCCCAGTCACATCTGCTCTCCTGATATCCTGTTGCAGCTGCAAGTTCGCAGGTTTTTTTAAACCTTAAAAGGTTTCTCCCTTAAACCTGCTTAAAATAATGTTAATGTTTACATGAATAAAACTTTAGAGGCAGCAGATTTCAAAATCTAACATGGGTTCTGTACCTTCACCTTTGCTCTATATAGGAGACTGACTTGCTGAGTTTCTCCAGCGTCCTGCTTTTACTTGTTTACACGTTGAGTACCATTTTTTGGCATTTCTAATAAATGCCTCTTATTCTGGCTCACCCACAGATCTCAGGGTTGTGTGTGATTCTGACAATAAATCTGAAAAAAAAAGCTGGGAGACTATCAGAAATGGACAAGATACAGATGGAAATGTCAAGTTACCTGAAGTTGGAGAACTGTGTGCCCAGACAGAAAAATGAGGTGCTTCCTCAAGCATGCTATGGGCCTCACCGTAACAGAAGGACAAGACCGACAGAGTGAAAGCGTCGGACTTTGGGCTGCCTAATTGTGAAAGTCTTATGGACAGAGGATTTGAAAGTGAACGTCTACAGCAGGGGTGTCAAACTCAAATTCACGGAGGGCCAAAATTAAAAACTTGGACTAAGTCGAGGGCCGAACTAAATATTTATTGAAAATTTTCAACAACATCTGCATGTTTTCTCTTCTTTCAACACATGTAATGTTAAACTTTAGGATATAACTTTAGGAGGATAATGTTACAGGTCAGGAGTAGGTAGCTCAAGTTCACCCTTTGCTTGACCTGAGGGAAACCTATTTGGTCCCTGTGGATGCAGTCAGCATTCACAGGCTGTGTCCATTTTGGCCTGCATCAGGACTCAGCATTTCCTGCTCACTCCTCAGGCTCTAGGCCTCTATTCACCCTCGACCCACCATCCCTCTACCTGACCAGTCCTTTACCCAACCTCTACTCACCCCTCACTCTGCCTCTACCCACCCCATCCTATACTCGCCCCTCTACTGCCTCTCCCCTCAACCTGTTCCTCCCTCTACCCGTCACTCACCCTCTAATCACCCCTCCCCTACTCGCCCTGCCCCTCCCCTTTTACCTCTTCCCTATCCACCCCTCCTTCTACTCATCCCTCCCTCTAACTGCCCCTCGCACCACCATAACTTCCCTTGCCCATTACTCCTCACCTACACCCTCTGCCCACCCCTGCTTACCCGCCCACTCAGGCCCAGCGCGCTGCCGATCAGCCTTTGCGGACAGCCACCATCTCTCTCTTCACGTGCAGGGCCGAACCAGCCGTCCCTGGGGTCCGCGCGGGTGCAAGCGCTGAAGGCCATGGCGACCGGGAGAAGTGCACTCGCGCTGTGGAAGGGCCGTCCGGTGCCAGTCGCGCGGGGCTCGCGCTGCCCGGGGGCCGTGCGCAGCCTGCCATGCCCGTCGCGCCGACAGGCAATCACAGGCGCTCGCCCATCCGCCGCACCGCTCGACAGGTGGGAGAAGTGACTGGTTGTGCGGGGAGCCTTTCAACCGGCTTGCCGGCTGATGACATCGACAGACTTCTCGTGTTACAATTTCTCGTGTTAAAATGGGGAAGGATGTGCAATGAAGGGGGAGGATGGTGGGGGTGACATGACCAAAAAACAGCATCGGCTCTCACTGCAGGGCGGGCCACCTCTAATACATTTTTAAAATGATCTTGCAGGCCAAATATAATTATATCGCGGGCCAAATTTGGCACGCGGGCCAGAGTTTGACATGTGTGGTCTACAGAATAGTCTGAGCCTCTGTGGTCTGGAATCTTAAAAGGCAGAAAGCACGAAGCAGTCAAAGCAGAACTGGCAATGACGAAACCCCTAAATCTGAAGCCATCAGCAGACCAGAATGAGTGGCCATCAGATACCCGATTTTAATTGAGAACATCAAACACTCCAGCACAGTACAGGTCCTTCAGCCCTCGCTATTGTACTGACCCATACATTCCGAACAAAAAATACAAAACCCTTCCTGTCTCATAACCCTTAATTTTTCTTTAACCCATGGGCCTGCCAAAGATTCTCTAGCCACTTTCAGGTGTAAAGATGCACATTGTACTGCTGTGTGGCTGTTGGGTGACCACCTGAAACTGGAGTACCCGGCCAGGAGGTCTACTTACCTAACCCTTCTCCAGTAGGTGTAATATCCTGGTCGGAGTATTCCCCATTGCAGCTGAAAGCAGCAGGGGCTGCCAGGGGGTGGGCTAATGACGTCGACAGCCATCAACTCTGTCCTGTATACTGCAGTGATAACGCAAGACAAGAGAGCAGGGAATGAAGATTGCTCGTGTAAAGTGGGAGATTCCGCCATAAAGCGTCGGGGTTAGGACTCAACGTACGTGCACTTCGGCCGTTCAAGTCATCACATCAATGGTTAATAGGTTGGGAAAGCACCCACGGTGCACCACATCTCCAACTTGTTCCCCAGCATAATCCGCTTTATACTTTTGAGTGGTAGTATTTGGATTGCTGGTGGAAAAACAAATAGCAGTACTCCTCATTTCAGATCTAAAGTCTGCAGACACCATGATTGCAGAGCAAATAAATGGTTGAGAAATTCAGCAGGTCAGACAACGTACTTCATACAGCAAAGATAAAGGTACTTAACCAATGCGTTGGGCTTCAGCCCTTCGGATTCAACTCGGAAAACATTTGTCTTAGAAAGCAGGTGCTTCGGACACGCCAACATGCCACAGGGGCGACATATTCCTATCCGGAAGGAAAAAAAAAATCCCATTCTTAGTTCAGCCATTTGTTTATTCTATTTTCTCCGCCATAAACCTTGTTTACTAATTCCAGCCGTATAATGGTAGGCTTCCTCAATGGGGTTTGGTGTCCAGCTGTGGGGCCCCCGCACCATCCTGCAAAGAGGCGAGATTTTGCCCCATTTTCTGCTCTCGACGAGTCATTTCAAAACACTTGTGCGCAAAAGTGCTGGAGAAACCCAGCAGGTCAGGCAGCGTCCATAGAAAGTGAAAGGCAACCGGCGTTTCGAGCCTGAAAAGTCTATTTTTGTATTTCTCTAGTAGTTTTGTGCATTGCTCTAGACCTAAACATCTGCAAGTTTTCTTGTTTATGCTAATTCTAAACTGACCATTCCCAAAATTAAAACTTCAAAGCACTTTAGTTTGAAAGTTCTTTGGCTTGGCTTCGCGGACGAAGATTTATGGAGGGGGTAAAAAAGTCCACGTCAGCTGCAGGCTCGTTTGTGGCTGACCAGTCCGATGCGGGACAGGCAGACGCGATTGCAGCGGTTGCAAGGGAAAATTGGTTGGTTGGGGTTGGGTGTTGGGTTTTTCCTCCTTTGCCTTTTGTCAGTGAGGTGGGCTCTGCGGTCTTCTTCAAAGGAGGATACTTTTCCCCCACACTTCCTTTCCCTGACCTTTAACTGAATGAGGTCGTGGCAGGATCCAAAGCATGGGCAGGACTAGGCCACAGTCCCAAGGAGCCGGCGTTTGCTGGTTGACGGCTATCCATCAGCTGGCACGTTCAAGTGACAGAAAGATGTCCTCTCCGCGGCCACCTGAACATGCCGGCTGCACTCCCCCAGCTACGACTGCCAGTGTATGATCTTCGTTGGAACACCTGAAAGTGCCTTCTTAAGTGTCTATCATGTTCCAGCCTCCACCACCATTCCTGGCAACACATTCCAGGCCCCCACAACTCTCTGTGAAAACATTTAACCCTAATGTCTCCCCTAAACTTCCCTCCCTTCACTTTGTACAGATGTCCTCTGGTGTTTGCTACTCCCACCCTGGGAAACAGGTGCTGGCTGTCCACCCTATCTATGCCTCTCAGAATATTGTAGACCTCCATTAAGTCTCCTCACATCCTTCTATGCTCCAAAGAGAAAAGACCCAGATCTGCTAAACTTGCCTCATGAGACTGGTTTCCCAATCCAGGCAACATTCTGGTGAACCTCTGCACCCTCTCCACAGCTTCCACAACCTTCCTATAATGAGGTAACCAGAACTGAACATGTGTGGTCTCACCAGAGATTTGTAGAGTTCCAACATGACCTCTTAAACTCAATCCCCCCCAATTAATAAAGCCCAATATCCCATAGGCCTTCTAACTATCCTGTCAACCTGTGCGGCGACCTTGAGGGATGCATGGATTTGGTCCCCAAGGTCCCTCTGTTCCTCCACACTGTTAAGTTTCTGACCTGTGACAGAGTATATAGAGTTGTTTGGGATAGAAATTGGAAAAGATTTGTTAGAAAAGGTCACACACAAACACTTTAAAAGACAGAATTTTTGCAGGAGTTTTGCAAAGTGCTCACAGACTCATGATGGACCCTGTTTGCAAGAGGCCACATTGTAGCAACATTGTCTGGAAAACAGTTTGCTGTCTGGAAGAGCAGGTGATCTTTGCAGGCAGAGGGGGAACAGCTTTTCTCTCAGAGTGGGAGGGAGTGAGAGAGAGGAGAGACAGAGACTTTGGTTCCAGAGGGACATGCTGGCAAGCTTTGGAAAACGGCCTGGTCAGAGGAGAGGACTGGCTGTCTGGTGTTTCCCTTGGAATAGGTGAAACAGAAAGGAACTCTGTAGTGTCTTGAAAGAAAGAGGTTATCATCTGGAGAACCTTGAAGTGGGCAAGTTTCCTCAGCAAGACACTGATCAACAAGGAATCAGTTGTGAATGTCCTGGAACAAGGAAAACTCTCTCTGAAAGCCAACAAGAACCCTCCTGAATGGTAACCATCTAGCTGTTAAGCACCAAAACCTGGTGAACTGTATTAATGTTAACTTCTGTGCACAGTACAAGAATTGCCTGCAACCAGTGCGATTGGGCTGTGAACCAAAGAACTTTTCTACTCTTATATACACATTACACACACACATGCACTTAGAATTAAAGGGAGGTTAAGTAAGTCAATAGAGACAAGTTAAAGTTTGATTCTGTTTTCATGTTCAAAGATAATTAAAAGCAACTTTTGTTTAAGTAACCCTTTGTCATGGTGAATATCTATGGCTGCTGGGTGTTGGGGTCCTCTGGGCTCGTAACAGACCATTAACCCTGTACTCAGCCGTCTGGTTTGACCTTGCAAAATGCATCCCCTCACACTTATCCGGGTTGAACTCCATCTGCCACTTTTCCGCCCAACTCTCCATCCTGTCTATATCCTCTTGAAGTGAAATATAAAAGTTTGTCAATTGTTGTAAAAACACACCAAAATGCTGGAGGAACTCAGCCGGTCTTTCAGCATCCATAGGAAACAAAGATATGTTGCCGACGTTTCGGGCCTGAGCCCTTCCTCGAGGAATAAGCAGAAGGAGGCAGAAACAGGAAATCTGAGAAAGTCTCAGAATTCAGACAGAGCTGCTGGGGGAGGAATCCAGACCAACAAAAGGTGGTAAATGGATAATGATAAGGGACAAGGGAAGACTTTAACATGTCTGTGTGAAAGGGGAGATGGAGAGATGATAAGGGAAGATGGGGGGGGGGTGTATAGTAAAAGTTAGAGGTCAATATTAATGCCATCTGGATGGAGGGTGGCCAGTAGGAAGATGAGGTGTGGGAAGAACTTCAACAGGGGGAACTCTATCAGGGGAGACAGGGCCTGGGATTGTCTGCCGCTCAGTGATTGTCCCCTCAGGGGTCATTTCCAGAGCCACCAGTGGCTCCCACCACCTGCTATCTCTGAGCCCAGCCCTCCCACGCCCACAGGCCCAGCTGCCCTACCTACCGCTACCTTGCCCCATGACCTCATGGATTTACCACATCCAATCAGAAAGGGAAAATGGCTATCCAATCACTGCCCACCACTCCCTCCCCCCCTTCTATCAATCAAACCTGTGTCCTCAGTCCCAGGAAGAAGGTCAATGAAATTAATGGGAGAAAACCAGGTCCTGGCTGTTATTCCCTGAACTTTTCTTGTCAACTCAACAATTGTCACATCTTATTTTTCAAGATTAACATCACATCCACAGAACTCTTGGGCTTTGACCCTGCGCCCAGCCCTGCCGCAGTCTGCAACCTAATCAGAATATATTGTCGAGAACGTGTCACAAAACTCGTTGTTTTGTGGCAGTGTCACAGTGAAAACATTTATGTAAACCACCGTACAAAAATAGTACAAGACAAAGATAAAAGAAAAGGTGAAAGTGAGGCACCAATCTGCTGGTGGAGGGGAGGAAGCCGTCCTTGTGCCACTGGGTGCTCGTCTTCAGGCTCCTGGACCTCTTTCCCGATGGTAGCAGAGTGAAGAGGACATGGCCTCGGGTGTGTGGGGGGGGGGGGGGTCCTTGAGGATACAGGCTGCTTTATTAAGACTCTGCCTGGAAGTTTGGGATCCCCATCAGTTGATATATTCCAGATGTCGTCCACCTGGAACCAGAACCTGGTCGCCAGCCCCTTCCTCACCTCCGTCCACCCCTGTGGTCCTGGCCTAAAGTCGACGGCCAGTGAAGCAAAGCAGCATGACAAAAAACTTGCAGATACTGAAAGTCTAAATTTAAAACATGAGAGTGTTGGAAGCAGGTCAGGCCCCATGTATTGGGTGGAGGTGGGGTGGAGGTGGGGTGGGGGGGGAAAGAGAGCAACAGAGCTCACCTGTCAGGGAGAAGAGCCTTCTTCAGAATTCAGAAGGAAGGAAAGGTTCATCAAACCCTGAATTCCAACAATTTATTTTGTTTCTTCTGATGCAGAATCTCATCCCATGGAATGAGTCCACTGAGCATTGACTGTGTTCACGTGTAACGCTGCCAGTTAGTTGTGTGAGGAAGGTAAATGGCAGCATTCTGCCCCAGGCCGGTGGGGGAAGGAATTAGGGAAAGACAGAAGGAGAGAAGTGAAGTGAAGAGAGCTTTGACGATGATTGAGAGTTAGGGAGTGAGAGGGGGGGATTGGAGTCGTTTTTTTGCAAACAAGTGTTTTCTTGAGTAGGTCAAGGATTTGCCAATGTGAAAATTGGCAAGAGGCCAGGAGAGCGTCAGAGAAGGATGGAGGAAGTTGCAGTGGACAAGATGCCAGTTGAAAAGGGGAAGTGTTGAGTTTGACTGTTGCAAGCTAAATATTTACAATCTGATTAAAAGTAATCTGACTTTGAAACAGCATTCTGAGGATCCAAGTCAGACAAACTCTGGAACTACGTTTGGAACTTCGCTCAGAGCAAGAGGATGGCGGGTCATGAAGTAAAGGCCTCTCTCTGCTTCAAAGGAGAAGGACGTTTATGATTCCAGTCAACTCAACAATTTTCACATCTTATTTTTCAAGATTAACATCACATCCAGAGAACTCTTGGGTTTTGACCCTGCACCCAGCAACCCAGACAAATTCAGATCTCACAAACTAAATGGAGGAAATAAATCAGAAATAAAAACGCTGTGCTCCATCGTGGTCCCTCAGAGAACGATGACTGAAAACCAAAAACCTGTTCACTGACCCCCAACAAGGGAGGGAATTTGTTATCCATCCATCTGCGTCCATGAGCATAGAGTACCAGCTCTGCCAGAAGTACCCACAATCCTAATAAAACCATAGAACATTACAGCACAGAAACAGGCCCTTCGAGTCTGTCAAACTATTATTCTGTCCAGTCCCACTGACCTGCACCCAGCCCATAGTCCTCCATACCCCTCCCATCCACTTACCTGTCCAAATCCCTGTAAATCTTCTCTGCCCTCTTTCTATCTTATTGATCTCTTTCCTGTACGTAGGTGACCAAAACTGCACACAATCCTCCAAATTTGGCCTCACCAATGTCTTATACAACTTTACCAGAAAATCCCAACTCCTTTGATTTATCCAGGCCAATATACCAAAAGATCTCTTTACAACCCTGTCTATCTTTAACGCCACTTTCAGGGAATTATGTAGCTGTATTCCCAGATCCCTCTGCTCGATAACACTCCTCAGTGCCCGACCATTTACTGTGTATGTCCTACACATTTTTGTTCTTCAAAAATGCAGCACCTCCCACTTGTCTGCATTAAATTCCATCTCCCATTTTCTAGCCCATGTTTCCAGCTGGTCCCGATCCCTCTGCCAGCTTTGGGAACCTCCTTCACTGTTCACAATGCCTCCAATCTGCAAACTTGTTGATCCAATTGACCACATTATCATCCAGATCATTGATATCAATGACAAACAACAATGGTCCCAGCACCGATCCCTGAAGTACAACTAATCACAGGCCTCCAGTCTGAGAAGCATCATCCACCACTACTCTCTGGCTTCTCTCACATAGCCAATGTCAAGTCCAGTTTCGTACCTTGCCATGAATACCGAGCGTCTGAACCTTCATAACTAACCTTGTCAAAGGCCTTACTAAAGTCCACATAGACAACATCTACAGCCTTTCCTTTGTCAACTTTCCTGGCAACCGTCGTAAAAAAAATCAATGCGTTTGGTTTAATGTGACCTACCACATACAAAGCCATGTTGACTCTCTCTTAAACATGGCTAAACAGGTCATGGTGAACCAAGAGCGAGAGCTGAGCTTCAGTGGGGCTGGGAGATGTGGACAAGGAAGATTTCTATCTCAGTCCTGTGCTTCACAAGCCCAAGACCAAGTACACTTCCTGAAAGCAACCAATTTGTACACAATAAGCTCCATGAACATCCACAATGCAAGGAGTAGTTCATCTGTTTTCAGTCAAGGATGACTCTGTGACACATTAACAATAATGACCCAAGATCTACCAGAGTCATTTGATAAGGCAGACATCTTAAAAACAAGGCAGCACTCCCTCGATACTGCTTGCCACCCCCATGGTACGGTGCCCCCTACAGAATGGCACCCCCTCAGTACTGCTCACCACCAACCCCACAGTACGGCGCCCCCTACAGCATGGCGTACCCTCAGTACTGCTCACACTCCCACAGTACAGCACCCCTTACAGTATGGCGCCTCCTCAGTACTGCTCACCTCTTCCCCACAGTATGGCACACCCACAGTACTGCTCACCACCCCCAACAGTACAGTGCCCCCTCAGAACTGCCCCTCCCAGAGCATTTGAGGTCCAGCAATTGACAGTTGTAATAATTTCAGCAATTTTTCTGCCTGGAGATGATGGAACCAGTTAAAATCTGAAGCTTCATGCTTCTGCAAAGCATTTTGAAGGGAGACAGGAGACAATGGGAGTGAGACCCAGAGCTGATCCACATCAGTTTCAGGGTCATTATTATGGCTGGGCTGTAGGCGGAGTTAGGGTAGCAGGGTAGGTCTGAGGCCGGAGATGATGCAATGTAGCATGAGAAAGAAGCAGAAGAGACAGGGAATTGCTGAGATGAACACCTGCAGGTGCAAAGTACAATACAGGGAGCCCCCATTCATGAGACATGGTCAGTTCTTGTCCAGATTGGAGACATCACTTCCTGCTCCCTCCCCGTACCCCGGAACTGCAGTCCCACTCCCTCCTCGTATATTAAACTGGTAGAAGATTGTTATGAAGCAGGAAATTTTATTTTATTTCAAAGAATGAAATAGGAATATGACATATCTTCAAATACTCTTTATTCTTATTATCAAATTAAAGCCTCATTGTTGGATAATTTTGGGCATACTTTACGGTTACTGAGATGGTCTAAATTTGAGATTTTACTTAGCAAGAAAGGATTTATATCCGAGATGAATTCTTTATTACAGAATAAAATGTTTTAGCGGGTGTTTATAAATCTAGATTAAAATGGATAAAAGATTTGTCTATATCTATTTCTCAGGGTGATTGAAGAATCTACATGAGGACGGTATGACTAAAATTGTAAATGTAAGGTTCACTAAAATTTTCATCAATTAAATTTAACCCCGAAGAAATTAAAGAAATACAAGTTATTTCTTTGGAATTATGTTCAGATGTCATCAGGAAGTTAGTTCCTTTTTACATTCTACTTGGCTATGTGAGACAGTGAAACCTTTTTGGAATAGATTTAAGGAACTTTTGAGAAGCTATTTTCAAGTGACTATTATCAGTGACAAACTTCTAACTTCTCAAAACACTGACATGTAGAAAGATCCCTCCACCCCATCGTCTGCAGAAACACACATCAAAGTCTAGATCATCAAAAAGAGTTAACTGGATATGATAAGAGAGGGAGAATTGATTTTAGCTCTGTGAAAAGAGAAAGAGGGGGAGAGGGAGAGAGAGAGAAAGAGAGAGAGAGAGAGTGCACACGTGCTGAAGAAAGGCGACAGGGGGAGATGAAGGGGGAGGGTGTGGTAACGGAAACTGAAGAAGTCACTAACCCCTTTTCTGCTGGCACCCTGACCCAGAATTAACTGGGACAAGGTCCAGTGGAAAAGGAACACTGTCCAAAAGCTGGCATCAAATGACGTCATTTCATGGCGGGGATTAACCGCCTCTACCCCCTCTACTCACATCCCCAGTGTTTGCTAGAACCGGTGGAAAAGGGGCTACTGTTGATCCCATCAGTTGGAGGGAGCCAAGACATAAAAGATGAGGTGTGGTTCCTCCAATTTGCAGGTGGTCTGAGTCTGGCAGTGTGTGAGACCCTAGGCAGACATGCAAACAAGAATGGGTGGCCATTGGGAGATCCACGCTATTGAAGTGGACAGAGCTGAGGTGCTCAACCAAGCAATCTCCCAGTCTGTGCCCAATCTCACCCAAGTAGAGACCACTCAGGGTGCAGTAAATTGACCCTTGTGGATGCAGGAGTGTTCCAGGTTTTGCAAGAGGTCACAGGCTGTGGGGAGAGGGTCAGTGGAACTTGCCACCACTGTGCCTGGAGCTGGAGCAGACTCAAGGGGGTGGCCGGTTTCCTCATATTGCCACCCCCAGATCACAGAAGAGGACAGGAACGAGTGCAGGGACTCCAGGTACCTCTCACCCAGGGCCAGCACCCCACCAGCCGATGAGACCATTCGGCTCTGGACTCAGTGGACAAGGCAGCCGTAGTCCCGTTCAGGTGAACAGGTGAAGGCATCTGCCACCAAAGAGAAATGCTTTGGAGAATTATTTGCAACATTTCAGGTGGTTTTGCAGAGGTGTTCCACTCTGGCCAGGGGTCTGTCCTGCAGGGATGGGGATGGGCTGGAGATCACAATCGTGGATTCACTACCACCCAGCAGGGCTGAGTTTTAGAAAGGCTCTCCTGACCTTGCCACCCCCACCCCCAATTGAAGAGAATAAACTGACGTTAAGTGACATTAAATAACATATCAAGGGTCTCCCAGGGGGTCGATGAAACTATCCAAGGGGTCGAAAAGTGCTGGGTCCCCCCCTCCCCTCCCCCCTCCCCCCTCCCCCCCCTCCCCCCCCTTCCCCCTCACCCCCCCTTCCCCCTTCCCCCCCTTCCCCTATCCCCCCTTCCCCCTCCCCCTCCCGGACAACTCAGACTCGTGGTCGAGGTCGCCCCTCTGCCCAATTCGGGACGGGCTCGCCCCGTTGAACCGCACTCACAGAAGACGGGGAAGCTTCGACAAAAGTGAGACTCTCTCGAGAAATCGTTCCGCACGCCCCGTCGTTCGA